>NC_057886.1:23090034-23417534 GCF_019740435.1 Gambusia affinis | reverse complement strand
CGTCTTTAATCTAAAACAGATCAAATAAGCAGAGATGTAATGTCTATCAACACACTAACAAACTATTAAATTCATGAAAGAAAATCATCTTGCATTTGAACATACGAAGGAACATATTTATTTCAAATATGCATACCGAATTACAGAGATAATAGTTATGATTGAAAAAAGCGTAACTAAGTTGTGTTTCCCTTTACAGTTACGGACCTACACTAAATTTAGGACAAATCTAAACGGAGTTTGGCCTGGCTTTATCACTGCTATAGTAGCCGTTGACCTGAGAAACTAACTTCTAACAACGAGCTTCTCACCAGTGTGTAGATGGTCGCCGTGTACTCCCCATCTTTAATCGCTGTCATGGCTCCCAGAAAGAAGCTTTTTAGAAACACAAACTGCTCGTTTTTCTCCGTAAACTGTAGCTGTTTATCATAGCATTTATGCTAGCTCCTATAACGGAGACGAGACGGAATGCACAGGAGCTGTTACCTAGCAACGACGTACACCGGAAAGAGGAGAGTTGGCAGGCGTCTTCGGCAACTAATAAAGTAAAATGATTTGTTTGGTTTGGTTTGTAAAGGATATTAAACTGAGTATTGCTTTATTCATTCATAGTCCAGTGCTGCAGCATATTGTGAATTTATTTAATTTCTAAATTTTATTCATAAATTTGAGTAGGCGGGCCTAACACTGCTACAGAAAAAGTGATTGGTTTACAGTTAAACTGCTGTGCAGGTTAACCAATCAGATGCTACGTTCATTTTCAACGGCCACAGCCACGGTGTAAGGTTTTATTTTTAAAAGGATGAGTTGTGGCATTGTAAAGGTGAAATAATTATTTACTGAAATAATACAATTTATTTTAATACAGAATAATTAAATAATTGTTTACTAATTTTTTCACTTGTATATTTAAGAAGTTACACACAAACTCAGCTGTTAATAAGCCTGTTTTTATCCATACAATTTTCATTTCTATTAAGTGTCAGTTACATAACATGGAAAGTGAATAAGACAATTAATTTGAACACATTTATTTTGTTATTTAAGCAAATACAAACCAGAGATAATGTGAATATTAATGCAAACTAACTTGCTAATTGTTAATTATGCAAACAAGCTATTAGCAAAATATGTTTTCACATTTTATGGATTTAAAAACTAAAGGGATTTATTCAGAGTTAGAGATTATACTTGGAAGTGTGTGTGGGAAAGATTTATTCAGATACAAACTACAAAACAAGAAACTAAATAGTTTATAACAGCAATTGTCCCTGTGTTGAACGTCTAAAGACACCAAAGAGAACAGATCAATTTTTCTCTTACTAAATAATAAAATATACCATTCTATCAAAGAATAACAAAGATACAATACCTTCTTTCTTTGATATTTCTTTCTATATCCTGCTCAGTTCTCTGCCGTCATAATGTTGTTGTTGTTGTTGTTGCCAGTTTTTGTAATTTTCTGAGTTTTTCAACTTTTTAATATTAAGTAAATAATTCCTTAATATTAACAAACAAAAACCCTACTAGATCCATCGGCAGATTGTTGCACTTATAACATGGGGAAAATGTCTTGCTATAAATTAAAATATCTGCCTAAGGAACTATTACTTTTTCATCAATATAAAAAAATGATTGACTTAAAACAAGCTCCTATGTCTTGCTGAAAAGTTACTTGAAAGTTGGTTCTGTCTTACTTAAACAATACAATACTAAGATTTTTGAAATAGAAATCAGATAAAAGATACTTGGTAAGATGTTGTGTTTTGCAGTGTTGGAGGAAATGCCTGGTCCTCCAGCTTCAGCAGCAGCTCTGGTTCATGTTCAGAATGAAGCAAAATATTTTTCCTATCCCAGTTGCCTCTTGTGAGGCCTGTTATTTCCATTTCTCGCTGCTTAATAAAAGAGATTCTGCCTGTTTCAATCTTTCAACAACAGCACAAGAACAGACTGGTGAGCTTCACAAAAATGATCTCATGAGTTAATCATGTACGACTTGACTTCATCCAGAGGTTTAAAGTAAAGAACAAATACACACACACACACACACACACACACACACACACACACACACACACACACACACACACACACACACACACACACACACACACACACACACACACACACACACACACACACACACACACACACACACACACACACACACACACACACACACACACACAAATATAAAACAAACCAAGGTGCTGGAGGTTTGCCTCCGACCCAAACCACACTGCTGACCACTGGGCCTCCATAATGATGGGGGAACGGGTACATGTCGTGTGAACGTGCTTAAAAGTGAGAGTTTACATTTTTCTCTCTCTCTCTCTCTCTTTCTCTCTCTCTGTGTGTGTGTGTGTGTGTGTGTGTGTGTTGCATATGCATGCATGTCTGCAAGCTGCAGGGATGTGTGTGTTTCTTCTGCCTGTCTTTTTCCAGCTCTTTCTGCATGCTGATCACTGAGTTCAGTTAGAGCAAACGGGAAGCCTCAGTGTAGAGGAGCTGCAGAACAAAAGGTACTGATCAATAATTTTAATATTTTACAAACGTTTGACTCAGAAAAACCATTAAAGGGGAACTGATCTACCATTTTATTGCTGTATTTAGACCTTAAAGTGAACCAGGATCGTTATTCTTCATTTTATATTTAAAGTTTGTTTGGTTGAAATGGAGATTTTGCAAGAATTTAACCTCAAATAATTTGTGTAATTCTTCTTTGTTCCTTATGGTGTTTATTTGCAGATAATCTGAATATTTGGGGATTTGTTGATGAACTGAACTTGTTCTTGTTGCAACCAAAAACTTTTGATGTATTTTATTGGGATTTAAAGTGACACATGCGAAGAAAACACACAAATTTACCAATTTAGTAAATCTTAGTACATTTCAAAGACAAAAGTGACTTAACACTAGTTTCATTGGTAACATGGGGAAAATGTTCTAAGTGAAATAATGACGTATTTATAAGAAGAAGCATTGATACTGAATACTTTGGCCTGGTGGTGTTATCATAGTGAACAGGGATTTTAATAAAGTTTGCAACACAGAGGAACAAAAAACTGGATCTTTACACACAGCAGGAGGTCTGAGAATGACTGGCTGATCTGAGACACATTTACAGATTCCTGGAGGATCTGAGGGACTGGAAGAATAAGATATTAGAAATAAACTGGGAAGAAAAATTCAAACAATCGTGTTGTAAAATGTTTTGGTAAAAAACAGTAAAAGATTTAATAGAAAATAAATGAATCATAAGTTTATACAGATTCAAACTTACAGCAACCAGTTTTGTATGATTTATTGAATTGCCTTTTTAAAACTAGCAGGAACAGCTTTTATTTTGAAACAGGAAATGGAACTGTAACATGTTTAGTTCTTTTTAAATGTTCCTCTAATTTAGTTGAACTGTTAATCTTTGCCTTTACCTTTTTAAATGGTAAGAAAAATTTATTTTCGCGAGCAAATGTGTTGCTGACACTGCAAGGCAACCCGACCCACCGTGTTTGCCAAACGGAAACCGATAGATAAAATGTTTGTGAAGGAGTGGGGATGCTGCAAAGTGGGAAACACTTTCAGGCAAAAAACAAGAAATTTCCTATTAGAAGATTTTTTTCTGAGTTTTTTTTTTTTTCAAATTTCCTATAAATATCTGTTTTATATTCATTCTACTTTTAGAGATTCAAGGAAGATTTTCATGTTATTATCCTCAGAAAGAAACTTCAGTCATTTGTAGCTTTCGCTTCTCCAACATGAGCTTTATTTAGTCTGCTGCTTCTTCTGTGTATTATTGTTGGCACACGTTGAATAAATCCTGACATGAAGGTGCAGTTTTCCCCCAACATGCCTCTGCAGCTCCTTTCTGAAATTTCCAATCAGTTCAGGTTTGTGCATCAGCTCTCCGTCTCCAGAGGCTGAGAGGTTTTCAGCCCTGGGGCTTTTGCCTCTTTCTAACCTCCGAAAGCCTCTGAAGTGTATAGAACAAGGAATTAAATTTCTTTTCTTCGGATTTGTAGTCACACAGACTCTTTCAAGCAGAGAAAATCCCTGCAGACACCTGATTGAAGCAGTTCGGTACAAAATTCAGCTTTGAAAAGTTGCATAAATTCAGGAAAACAAAGCAGAAAACGGACTGATGCGTGCAGCTGGGGACTGATGATGATGATGGTGCATGTAGAAACATTGGATTTAGTCGGATTAAACTGCTGCTCTGCCTCCATTAAAATGTTTCTTCCTGGAATCAGAACAATCAGGTTCATCCAGAAGTGAAATGTGTCAAAGTCATCAATCTAAACTAGACAGGAACAAACCAAATGTCTTCTGGAGAAATGTTTTATAGTCATAGTCAACACTGCACCAATAGTCAACCATGGCAGTGACAGCATCATGCTGTGGGACAACAATCCTCCCAATCAAACTGGGTCTAGACTGGAAACTGCAGGCGAACGCTTCTGAATTAACCTTTGACCTCGGTGCTGTTTAAAAAGAGTGAACATTAAGTTTAGAGTCGCCTCAGATGAGTTTTACCAGCTGGTGTTGAATCCGTCAGAAACGGGATGAAATCTCGTCTCTCTCTCCAGGCGCCGACCTCATGATGACCTTCAAACTGAGCGCGCTGCTGCTGGTTCTGGCCGCCATGACGGTTCTGGCAGCGGCCCAAAGGCGACGCCCAACAACCAAAACCAACGATGAGTGGAACTACAGAGACGGAGGTGATTACTGTCAGATTACTGTCTGACTACCAAAACAAACACTGTAAAAACACAAAATCTTACCAAGTTGTTTTGGTCTAGTTTACTGCAAATACCTTATTACACTTGAAATAAGACAAAAACAATTTAAAAGTAACTTTTAGCAAGAAATAGGAGCTTAATAATAGTAATATTTTTTCCAATTGTTTTAAGGTATTTGCTCTAGAAACAAGAGAAAAATACTTCATAAAAAATAATTAAAAATTAAAATATAAGGTTAGGTGCAAATTCTGGTATTTTAAAGACTAAATTTGAAACAAGAATACAAATAAATTGCATAAATACAAAATCAGATATTTTAAATAGAAAAAATACCTAAAAATGAATTATTTTCAAAACAAAATTAGTTTTGTTTTGAGCTGGTAAATATGAGGCTTATATTTTATATATAATATGAAGATATAAAGTAACATTAAAAAACAAAGCTTTTGCACAAACAAGAGGTCTCACTCTCACATAAAGTGACCATGTCTGGAGTATTTTTGGTATTTGCTGAATTTACTCGCAGATATCCAGAAATTTTACTGAAGTAATGTTAGTGAGACTTTATTTAATTTTACTTATGTAAAAGTAAAACATATGGTGCAGTAAAATTAGCAGTAAATATAACTAACATTTTATAACAACATTACTTGATTGTGGTAGAAAATGTCTGTAAATGGCTGGAAAATACAAAATACATCCTGTTAAAACATGTAAACATATTTAACCAGATTAATAACCAGTTTTAAATCATTTTTCTTAGTGTAAAGTTTCAGTTTTTTGTGTTTCCTGCCTCAGCGGAGCGGGTCAGCATGCGGGGCGTGGCCAACCTGACCCAGGTTCTGGACGACTGGCGGTTCGACATCCTGACCCAGATGAAGGGCCTCCTGCAGAACGACCATCAGTCTCTGCTGCCCGACTACGGCAGGTAGGAGGCCAGCAACAGTGTTAAACCTACAACATGCAACTTTTATTATAAAAAAATAATAAATGATATCGAGGATTTATCCAGATTTCTGCTTTTAGATGCAGATTTTGAACATGCAAACTTAAACAAAACAAACAAGGATGAACAAAAAGAAAACCAGGAGATCTGAATATTTCTAACTCAGATTAGGAGTATTTATGCTTGGGAGAGAGATTACAGGAAGAAACAAAATTAAGGTTTGATGAGGAACAAATCATGACATTAATCTTTTTCCTTTCATTAATTTAGTTTAGTTTGTAATTATTGTTGTGGTTTCAAATTCTCTTTTCTTTTTTATCAGGGGACAAAAACCCAAATGTTGAGCTGAACAGAGAGGAAGTCCTTAAATTAAACACTCAGGATTAAATTAGAGAAACATATTTCAAATTTATGTGAGAAAATATTGGCCTCATGTTGAGTTTTTGTTCTTGTCTGTATTTTGAAAGAGCAGACAAACAAACCAGCGAAGTCGCTGAGAGACGCCGCAGGAATTTGGTTTCTCTTGTGGTTGAAAGTGAAGTTTCCTTTTTTTTTCTGCAGCCGATGTCGTCATGAAGAGCAACAAATCAAACTGTGACTTAAACGTCAAATCAGAAGTGAGCAGGAGTTTTCCTTTGGATGTCAGTTCGGTCCAAAAATAAAACTTTTAAACACTGGAGAACTCATTTCAACGTTATGAGACTTTCTGTCTTTTCTTCTCTGGTCAAAGCCAGACTGAGGAAATAAAACATGTACTAGTAAGAACATTTCATTTGGTGGTTTGGTTGTTGCTACAGCATATCAGAGAGACACAGGAAAACATTCACAGAGTCCATAAACATTCGCATGTAACGGCAATTTACCGTGACTAAGCAGCCTAACATGAGCGGTCCGAGACTTTAGGGAAAATAAATGATCAAACCGCACGCATCTGCAGAAAGAACCAATAATCTGTGAGCCGTCGGTTCCTAAAGCTGCACGAAACAAAACAAACATCTTCAGCAATGTGATTAAATAACAGTGAATATCCCCCAAAATACACAAATCTCCATAAAAACATCTGACAAATGGAAAAAACTGAAATAAAATTACAATAAACTACACAAACTACTTGAGCATGTTTGATTTGAATGTATAATTTTAAAGCAAGAGGTCCTTTAATACACTCAAAAACCTCCATCAAGATTTATTATGATTTTATAAACCAGGCCAACATTTTGAAGCAGGAAGAAACGTTCAAGATTACCAACAGTTTTTACTCATAAAAATCTGAAAAGTGTGGTGTACTTCTGTTTTCAGCTCCTCTGAGTCAGTGGAAACGCCACAATTAAACCATTTTGTTCATGTAAAATTACTTTTAAAAAAAACCAACGCGCCTTTTTGTGCGTCTGCTTGACGGTTTTGATTATGTCATTTGAGAAAATGTAATGTTTATTGCTAGTTTTCTGTTTTTTTCTGACATAAATCACTTTGGACTGCCTGGCTGCTGATGTGCGCTGCATAAATAAATCTGACTGGAGTGAAAATCTCTTTCCTGCCTCAGGATCAACCCGCTGTCTGAGGCCTTAGACGACCTCTACAAGGAGTTCAACGCCCTGAAGGAGCGCCTCGGCGACCTGACGGAGAAGTTCACCGCCATAGAAAGCTTCATCGACGAAGTGAAGGCCAGTCGAGCCAGTAACACCGGAGCGGGTCCAGCTCCGGCTCCGGGTCAGGGTCAGGGTCAGGGTCAGGGTCAGGGTCAGGGTCCGGGTCCAGTCCAACGGCAGGGTGGACGGAGGATGATAAGGAAGAAAACCACCACAGCAACCTCCACCTCAACTTAAACCCCTCTGGCTTCTGCTTTCTTCCAGCTTCAGTGTCTGCAGATGAACCCAGACATCCTCACTCCCAAGGCATTAAACTCTGAGCAGCTCCTGCAGAAAGACTTTGTCATTTTCTCACTTTGAAACCGGAGAAAAATCCCTCAAAATGGCCACCAGGCAGACCTGGACAGAAACCCAAAAACTGTGCTGAAGTAACAGCAGAACGACATCAACATGTTTTTACTCCAGTAAAAGTAAAAAGTACAACGTAGTAAAAGTAGATTTTTAATTTGAGTAAATGAGAATAGTTACTACCGAACTCTGCCGTCAGATTAGATTCCCGGTTTCTCCAAAGTTTCTCCAAAGTTTCTCCAAAGTGTCGACATGTCAGAACGCTGACCGTGAATTTTACACCGAGGGCGATAAAATCATCTCACTCACTTTTCACATCACATTTTCAGAGAATAAAACCTTTAATTTCTTGTTATTGTGGAGGTTTCTGGACGGTTTGACCTTCAACTGTCAAAACAGGAAGTGAAGCTTCATTTAATGGCTACGCTGCAAAAACACAAAATCATACCAAGTATTTTTGTTTAGTTTCTGGTGCAAATATCTTAGTGCACCTGAAATAAGATAAAATTAACTCATTAGTAACTTTTCAGCAAATATAGCAGCTTGTTGTGAGTCAATTATTTCTTAAAATTGAGGAAAAAAGGTTGAGTTCCACTGCTAGATTATTTTACTGATAATGTAAAATATCAGTAAATATTGGAAAATATCTTGTGTAAGTGAATTTATCTAACAATGGTACTGCCATTTTTCATCAGTATTAATGAATCATTTCATTAAAACAAGTTCCTGTATCTTCCTGAAAAGTTACTTGTAAGTTAATTTTATCTGATTTCATGTGGACTAAGATATTTGCACCAGAAACTCGACCAAAATTACTTTATAAGATTTTGAGTTTTTGCAGTGTAAAACCTTCCTGAGGATTTAAATTTAAATTTTACCTTAAAGATCTTAAAGGCATTAATTTATGTGATTTTGCTACAAAAGCTACTTAGAAAAAAGGGTAGAGTAATTTTTTTTAGCTTTTCTTTCAGATTATTAGTCAAATAAATGTATGAATCTGTTTCAGAAACTAAAGCATTTTAAGTATCTTTGCTGTTTTGTTTGTTAGCTCAGTTAGCTCAGTTAGCTAAGTTAGCTCGGTTAGCTCAGTTAGCTAACGCCTTTGTTTGGGACCTGAAAGCTGAAATGCGATGCCTTGGGAGTGATTACAAAGCACAATTTTATCTTGTTTTTCCAGAAGCCTGTTCTGTCTCATTTATTATTAACAAAAGTAGAAATTAAACCAGAAGAGCAGATGAGAAACCTAATTGGCCACGAGCTTTAAAAGCTGTCAACATGGCTTTTATTCCTGTATTCTTGCTAAAAAATATCCATGTTTTCCTTTTTACGGTTTACTAATTAATGCAGCCAGAGGACACAAAAACACAAGTACTTGTTCAAAACAACCTGAATAATAAAGAAAAAAACTTTATAAGGTGAAATTATGGGCTGGGCTGCAGTGATGAATATGAAATACGGAAAAAGAAAAAGCTTTCTCTGCTTAATATAACCTGAGACTGAATCAAAAGCAGCAAGATGAGGGAAGAATCATAAAAAGTGATGCTCTGAATAATAAACTGCACAGAGAAAGTAAGTTCATCTCTGAATCTGAGTATTTACATGAAGCTCTTTCAGATTTCCAGGCTTCTGAAATGTTCTTGCGGTCTGCGCCTCGTCTCTGTTCTTCCATTGTAACCAAATAAACTCGTTTGTTGCATTCATCCGTACGTTCAGTCGCTTCTTTGATCTGAAATGTGGAGAAATGCAGCGGTGCAAATCACGTCCGGGTGTCTGAACGTGACGCAGAGAAAAACCCAGAGCAGAAACTTTGATCCTGAGACGTCCGAGGAATCATGAACCGCTTCATGCGAGACGTTCATCTGCTGCAGGATGGACGGAGTCAGCATCGAGTTACCAGGAGAAAAACAAAACACGTTCTGCCTGGCTTCTGTTTGTAAAAACAGAACCGGGTCTCAGAGCCGCTGACCCAAATCACAAGAACAAAATGGATAATCCAGAAAACGTAACACAGAGTTTATAATCTGCTGCTGCTGCACACAGAGAGGAAGATGAGCAGCTTCATCGTTGAATATTTAATATAAAATTAGCAGCAATAATTTGGGTCATTTAGTAAAACTATTCTGAAGGAGGTTTATTTTTTCACCATGTTATCTGTTCATTTTTAAATGACGCTTCTGAATTAACCTTTGACCTCAGCGTTGTTTAAAAAGTGTGGACGCTAAGCTTAGAGTCGCTGCAGATGAGCTAATTCATTGTTAAAAATCAAAAGCAGAAGAAAAAAATAAAATAAAATAAAGAGGTGATGTGAAGCGATGGCTTTTATTTTGGTAGTCCACTTCTGCTGATTGGATAATAAATTTGCATACCAGCTAAAATGAGCTCTGATCTAAATATTTAGCTTTGAAGCTAAATCTCTAGCCTACTAACATAATATTTAGTTAAAGACTAAATATTTAGTTTTCTAAGTAAATGTTAGTAAGCTACATATTTAGTTAACTGAGTAAATATTTACTTTGAAGCTAAATATTTACTTGCCAAATAAACATATTAATTTCATATTCATGACTAACACACATGACCTGGTCCAAGTTTTCAGTTCTGGTCTCTTCTGGGATCAGGTTTGATGCAGCTAGTTTTTATAAAACACAATCCCAGAATGTCCCAGTCAAAGTCCAAACCTAAATCTAATTGGAATCTTCAACTCTTGATTTTCAAACACTCTGAATCTAATCCATCATGGTTTCAGCCTCTAGTTTTTCTGTCATTTCTCAGTGCCGTTGCTCTGTGTCTCGTTGTGGTCGCAGCTCAGTTAGGGGTGTGAATACTTTTGGAAGATTTGTTGGTAAATCCAGAGCTTTCTGTCTGCTGAGGACAGATTGCCTCTTTTCCCCTGTGATGTTGTTTTGCACAGAGTGGACTGGAAGTCGATGCAGTTTAAATGACCTCAGAGGTAAAACGGCTCATAAACGGTGGGAGGAAGCAGGAATATTAAATCTGAGTTTGACTTGTCAGCTTTTCTCACCGCAGGATTTCATCGGACACTGTTTTTCCTCAGAGAGCATTTCTCCATTAAATTAGGTGAGATCTTGTCTCTGGCTTTTCTTTATTGCATCTGTTGAGGATTTCTTCTTTGTCAGAAACTCGTCCTGTAATCCTTCTGTGAGAAGCAAAGTGACAGAGTCCAGCCAGTTCATGATGCTGCAGCAGCTTAAATGAGAAATCTGCAGAAAACGCTAACAAGGGTTCTTCATTCAGGTTTTACAGATTTGGGCTGAAAAGGTTTTACCAATTATTTCCCTGCAAACTAAAATTAATTCTGAAACTTTCCTAAATATTAATTTACAATAGGAAATTAAATAGAAGGTCATTTCTAGGTTCCAGGAAACACCTGAAAAGTTCTGGAAAGTCCCTGGCAAATTTCCAGAAAGGTTTCAAAACTAAGTTTCATAAAGATTTTGGAAAGTACCAGAAAGTTTTGCATGCAAATATTTACTCTTTTTTTGTAGCAAAACCCGTTTTTGTTTATTTGATGAAACTCATTAACAATATAAAAGACTCATAATAATCCAAATCAAATCAAAATTAGTGAGAAACAAAATGGCTGCCTTTAAGATTTCTTTTGAAATAAAAATGTTGAATTTTTTGTTGATGAAATATGGTTTAGTTTTACATCATTTTACATACAATGATTTAACTTAAAGGAAACAATCCATAAAAAGTCAAGCCTTAAAGGAGAGGGGCCTCGGCCCCTGCAGCCCCCCTCTGGATACGGCCATGCTTATTGAACAAATGGAAATCATGGTGTGTTTTCCAGCTTTAATAAAGTCTGCAGTTATTGCAGCGTTTCACTCTTCACTCAACAGCTCAGATCTCACATTAATCACTTATTAACAAAAATCTGTTTTGTTCAGAAACTTTCCTCTGGGATAAATTCGTCCCACCGTTTTATGAATTATTAATAAAAAAATATCCGTGCAGCAGCCTGGTAGGTTTCTGCTCAACATTTAATTACTTTATAGTCTGACGGATGAATATTTATCAGGACCTGTGGTGCTGACATGAATCTGGATGTTATGAGGGAAAGCAACAGAACATGATGGCAGTCAGGAGTTGATTTTATCTTTGCTCATTTTGTCTCATTTTTCAGGTTTCCTACAGGATTCATGTCTGACGAATCAGATGGAAGATCATTGATTATCTATAGATTTGGTCATTTATTACCCAATGGAGTCATTTCCAGTTTTCTATCCAAGGATTCAATTCAAAGTCGAAAGACAAAAAAATATTCTAGAGCTGTAAAGTAATTAAGTTGTTGTATTTATGCTTTCATAACATTCTGAGCTTCATGCTGGATGCCTCAGTGAGGGGGAAAAACTGTTTTAATGTTTTTAATTTAGTTAAGGTTATATAGGCTATAACTTTGATACCAGCATTAAATTTATTAGTTTTCTATTTAAAAACAGTTTATGCTGCAAACATGTTTTCCCATGATAAGCACTGGTGCATAAAATGAACCAGAGGCGCCTTTAAAGCATAAATAAAACAAAAATACATGTCAGATGCAGAACTTTTAAGCTTTGCTAGCAGGAATCTGCACAGTAAATATCTACGCAGGAGAGCATAAATATCTGAGCAACCTTAAACAATCCAGGTTGCAGCTGGCGCCGCCACAAACCCATCAGAATCCGACTGGAACCGCGCTGTGCTGCATGCTGAAGGCTCCATGCAGCAGATAGAAATACTGCATGTTCAACACACATGAGGCGTCAGTTTAATTACACCTGACTCTGGATTTCTGCTCGTATGTCAGAAGCGTGGAGGTTTTACCGCTGAGTCAGCGTTTGGAGAAAATACAACTTTCCCAGTCCTGATTAAAACCTGGAGGTTAGCATAAACCAGATTTATGAGAGCTAATTATAAGATATCATGTCAAAAAATAAAATACAATGCTTACAGGATTACTTTACTCACAAAGAGACTCTGAACCAAACGAAAAAAAGACAACGGAGCTCTTTAATTACTTTATGTAATTAAACTAAATTTGATTTGTTTACGCTTGTTTAACATAACTTTACTAAATATTGCAGTAAATGTAATTTAATTATTTATAACAAATTAGCAACATTTTTTAAAGTTGGGTCACCTGTTCTCTTTTTTTAGTGTTTTTAAAGATTTGATAACAAAAGCAATATTAGTTTAGCTCTTTTCATAGAATAATTGTTTATTTAAGATCCATTGAATTAGATCACAAATGCCAGTAATATTATTTTGGAACTGGACTTTTTCTACAAACATCCCCAAAAAGTGCTGCTTACATTTAACCAAGTCAAGAAAGAACAAAAACTGATTTGGATGCAACAAAGTCGGTTTTCCTGTGGATGAAAAAGTTTCACGTTTTGTTAAAGCTCAGTTAAAAAAAGATGAATATTTTACAGGAAAATAATGTTCAATAATTTTACACTGCTTACAAATTAAAACTTTCCATCTACGCCTGTAGATCAAATTTGTATCATTTTTGATTTGTAGCTGCAAAAATTAAAGAGTAACTTTACACCAAAAAAGACATTTTTAGACTAACAGCAGAAACCCTCCAGAAAAAACCCTGAAATCTCTGAGCTCAAAAAGTCAGAGACATTCAAGAAAAATATCTCAGACATTTTTTTATTAATTTCACACATTTTCTAGAAAACCTGGAAAAGAAACAAAAAACTTTTCAAACTTAGAAAATTTCTGAAACTCAAAGATTTTGACTATGAGCTCAGAAAATTTCCTCGTTTACCTCAGAAAGTTTTTCAGATTAATCTCAAAATGTTTTTTTCTTTGCAAATGTTTTACTTTGAACCCACAAATTTACAAGTGAAATTTTTCTTGCACATCTACAACTTTCAAGCAAAAAGTGTCTACACTTTTTCTAGAAATGAATTCCTCTTGCTGTTTCTCTTTCTTCCTGTCTCTTTCACAGAAGACGAGTCGGGCAGAAGAATCGGTCCGGTCCGAGTCCCAGACGCTCGCTGCGCCTTGGCCAGCTCAGATTGTGCGTCTGCTGGGGTCGGCAGACGGAAACAGAGGGATGTTGTTTGAAAACAGCTGCAGTCTTGGAGTGTGTTGTTAATTTGATTGCAGACTCGACGGACGACTCGGACGCCAGGTGCAGACAGCAGATGGTGTTGCTGCTGGAGGCAGATTTCTCTGTTAAACTTTTAAACAAGTTTGCTCGCAGTCAGAGGAGCGAAACAAAAACAAGCTCATAAAGCGCCGTGATGAATGTTTCGGAGAGTGTCTCATTTAAATCAGTCCCACTCTGGAAAGAAGCCACAGAAATTCCTACTAGTGAGAAACACTACTTACATCAGCTCTCTCCTGTCACCTAGCAACCAAAGTCGAGCTCCAGCATGTTCTGTCAGCTTATTTTACTGTTGCATAATGGCTGCTGGAAAAGACAAGTGTTTTGTTGTTGACTTACCACCCAGAAAACACTTGCTGCTTCCTGGAGGCTCCAGTTCTTCCTCACCCGTTCAAGGAAGCGTAACAGGTCATCTTTACAATGAGGCACATAACTCATAACTCCTCTGACATAAACAACAGGGACCTGACATACTGAGAGCACAACCCATCGACTGCAGGACACTCAGGAGAAATGTCACTGGGCCATCAGCATGTCCTGTTTTCCTTCGGGGCGCTCGGCCCTGGGCAGCGCTGCTGACATTTACCGTCGCCCCGGTGGCAGCGGGTCAAGGGCTGCTGCTCAAAACGATGACATATCGCACACAAAAGGGACAACAATGTGCAGGACCTGCAGTTAGCCGGACTGGCAGCTACATTTACTCTGATTCCAAACACCTGGATGCACAGAAAGGTGAAAATGTTTCCTGGTTCGTAATTAACTGTGAACCTTTTAGAAAACCCAATGAAAGAACTTCAACACGTTTTATTTATGACTCACTGAAAGGCACTTTATCAGTTCACAAAGCACTGAATTAGCTCCACTATTAGCTAGACGGCTGATAGTGGAGCTAATGTTTTGTTCAGCTCTTTAGCGTTTTTTCTGACTTACGTTTAACGCACTTAGCTTCCCCTAAAGTTATTCTTATGGATAATTTCTAAAGTTGTAATTTTCTTGTCCGTTTTGTAAAATTTCAGTTGAATAAAGTTCAGCATCTGAGTTGAAGTTTTGGTTATCAACTCTTCAAGAAGCTAGATATTCATATTCATGCAATGTTGGCCAGAAGAACTACTGTTTATGATTAGCGTTTCTGGGTTTGCGCTGCTAACTTTGTAGTTAGCGATGGCCACCACTGCTAAAGCTCAAATTGAGAATCAAAATATAAATAAAGAGGATTTATGTGACTTTGTGCTTTAGCATTAGCTTTTGCTAAATACCAAATTGGTATAGCATATTAGCATTAGCAGAAGTAATATTGATAGTTAGCATTTAGGGTTAGCGCAGCTAAAAATTTTTTATCGTCCCCACCAATGGTGTAGCTTAAACTGAAAATTATAATGGCAAATAAATTGTATTTAAGTGACTTTGTGCTTTAGCATTAGCTTCTGCTAAATACAATGCTAGCATAGTGCTTCAGAGTTAGCACAGCTAAATCTTTAGCTATCAGTGTCCATGACTGGTGAAGCTCAAACTGTCAGAGAGGAAATCTGTCAGGAACAAAAGAATAAAATCATGATTTAAATATATTCTTATCATAAATTAAATGTGTGTTTTTAAAGGTGATAGATTAGAAGCTTAACAATATTTAAAGAAATTCCTGATGAGCATTCAGTTTTTTTAACATAACTGAAGAGAGGGGGTGAAATTATTCAGGGTGTCGCTGACGTGGCAACGTGATTCACTTTGTGTACAGAGTAAAGTCACAAGGACAGGCAGTAATTGGCCTGCCAGGGATTCACTTTCTATGATTTAAGGTGGACCGTCGATGAGGCGCACATTCCTCTGCTGCGACACTTCGAGGAAAATAAATAACGCCGCTCCTGCTTCTGTAATAAAATCAGAGCTACATGAAGTTTATCCACAATATAAAGAACAAAAACACTCTGCATCAAACGACAGGCCAGGAAGAAATAGAAAAACTGTTTGTTTCATGGCTGCAAACAGCAGTTTGTATAAATGAAAACTGTAATATTAGGTTGGAAAATGTTTCACAGCTCAGCTGGGTTACGCCACCTTTTATAAATGTATATAATAAATTAGATTTCTGTTAGTTTTTGTGTATTTTTCTTTATTTTTGACTTGTAGGGCAAAGTTAAAAAATGACTGATGAATTTCATTGTCAGATTAAAAGTGTATGCTAACTGCCTTTCTGTTTCAAAAATTTGTTTTGTAATGTTCTGATGTTATATAATCATAAATGTCATTTTTTTCATACATGGAAAATCATCAGTTAAAAATAAAATCTTTCAAACATCTCTCTGTGCAACGAATCTATATAATGTGATTCATGGAAATAACGTCCCTGAAATAAACTGACTTAGTTATATTCTAATATAACTCATATTATATTCTAATATTTATATTATAGCCTAATGTCACTGATAAGTCAGTGACATTATATGCATTTATTTATTTGGTTTTACTTTTATGTCTTGAATGAATAACATGACTCTATATGTGTTTGTATAAGCTGGACGTGATTTTCTGGGGGGCTCTGGGCCCCTCTGTCCCTCCTCTTAAGAGCGTCAATGTCTGTTAAAATATTTTTAGTCTTGTTAATTTATTTTGATTAAACTGTAAATATGTAATGAACAGGCTGAAAAATACCCAGTTATTGTTGCTTCTTCCCAGCGTTTGGATCTCTTTAGTAAAATCTGAGTTTCTTTGTGAATCTTTGGACTCTTTCTGGTGTGACCGGCAGGAGCCACTTCTGTCATCTGGTGCCAAACGCAACAGATGTAAAAACACACACACCCACGCACACACACACACACACACACACACACACACGCACACACACACACACACACACGCACACACAGACACACACACACACACACACACACACACACATCTGTAATCCATGCTAACCGTACTGTAGGCTGCACACACACATTTACTGGACGTGTGCGTTTCCACACACAGGTTGTTATTTCAGTCACGAAGCCGCAGCAGACGGTGCAGGTTGGCAGCAGAACCGTCGGGTTCTGTGTGATTTGGACCCGAAGGCCATGAGGGGGGCAGACAGGAACAAAGTTACACAACAAAGCAAAATAAAGGGCTGAACTGTTTGAATAGACATTAAACTGTTTTTGATGATTTGGTTTTGTTTTTGTCAAATTTGAACATTTCAGATCAGACAGTTTATACGACAGCGGTTTAGAGGCAAAATGGAGAATTTCTGCCAGAATATCCAGAAATTATCTTAGAAAATTTCTACATAACATTTTTGAAATCTCAAAATTTCTGGTTTTAATACCAAATTTTTGACTTTTCAAAGTGAAATTTTGTCGTTTTCTCTAAAAAATTCAGAAATTGATCTCAAAATTTCTAAATTTTTTCCAACAAACTTTTGACTTTTCAAACTTGTAAATTTTTTTGTTTCTCTTAAAAAAAAATCTGAAAATAATCTAAAGTTTTGTGGGGTTTTTTTTTTCTACATTTCTACATTTTCTACATTTTCTACATTTTCTAAATGTGTCCTGATGTTTTAAAGAAAAGAAAATGAAGAGACTTTAGGGAAACTTCAGGTGTTTATTATTTTAATTACAATAAAGAGAATACTGTAATATCCTGTGATTATTTTTACTTTTCAGTCGTAATAAGTGGAATGGTGACCAACATATCAGATAATTTATAATCTGAGAAAACTGTCTGATTATAAATTAATTTTTCCTCAATATCAAATAATAATTTAATTAAAACAAGCCTCTATTTTGCTGAAAAGTTACTTTTAAGATACTTTGTCTTATTTGAAGTTTGCTAAGATATTCGAACAAGACTAAAAATACTTTAGAGTTTTTGCAGTGTTGTTGTTGTCGATTGACTGAAAGGATTAATTATGTGCTTTATTAAAATGAAACACTGATGAAAGGTGATACCTGTGCATGCTGAGGTAAAAGCTGACAGGTGTTTTAATAAAAACCTCCACAGGGTTTGATGAGAACATTCCCAAACAAACAGAAAGTCGTCTGTTTCCTCCATAAAAGGGGAGTTAAACCGCGGCAGGTGGTCCGGGTCGCGCTCCGCCACCTGTTTCCCAGATCAACCAGATGCTTCGCTGCGCGGCCGGGAATCGGCTCCTATTTATTAGCGGCCCCATGAGGTCGGAGTGGAAGTGTGAGCGCTCATCCTCCGCAGGCAGTGGGAGGTGTTTCATTACCGCCGACACGCAGCAGAGAAAAGCCGCTGAATTTCACCAGGATGTCACCTGCAGCAGTCAGAGACAGGAGCTCAGGGCTGCAGCACGGAGTTAAGAAATACACACCGATTTACAGCCAAATGGATGCATCTGGATGTAGTTTAATATCTTTAAATAGTTCATTTATGTCACTAATTTAAATTAAAAGCTTGTATATCATGACACAGATTAGTACTGATGATTCTGGCGTACAGCTGATTAAAATCTAAAACTAAGCACCTTAAAAATGTTTAATCTCATTAGAGAAAAATAAAAACATCGGAAAGTTGAGTGGAAGGAAAAAAAACACAAACAGGAGTGCATTTATTTTAAACAAGTGTCAATCTGTCCGTCCTTACTCAGAGATTAAATAAATATATTTTTACTTTAATAGAATAATAATAATAGCTGCAGACTGAGAATCGCTTCCTGTCATTCAGGCTAAAGAACTGTTCAAAAGAATCGGATTGTTCCTGAATGCCACATGACAAATCTGAAAACTAATAGTAAAAAACAATAGTATCTCTGAATTCACAAGAGTTTTTCTTTTTGAATGAAACTGAACCAAGTATTTTCCATGCAGACGAGCTCCGCCCAGCAGGAGCAAAGTTGGTTGTTTGTCTTTTCATCAGCTGAGCTGCACTGAAACGAACGGCGCTGTGCTTCAGTGAAATCTGATTCTGATTCGATTTTATTTTTACACCACAGATGTGACTGTGCTAAAATAAATCACTTCACAGTCCGGTCCACTGCTGGAGTTCACTGATCGGATCTGGTTGGAAGCAGCAGAGTGGAATAATTTGCTTTTCGTTTTGATGTTGCTAAATTCACTGAGGAGTTTTTACACTAAGGCAGAAAAAACTCAAAGAGAAAACATCAATATTCCTCCATTAAGTTTTCCTTTTGTCCAGTTCATTCTGGTTGAGCTGCTTTTTATCGAGTTATTTCAGACAGACGTCAGAAAATAACCGGGGTCTACAGAGGCTAATGTGGCCGTCATTAACCTACACGACCTTCACCACAGGAAGAGAGTCAGAAAAACGTTAAAACATCAGCAAGGCAGAAATTCACTGTTTCTGTGCAAAACGGCATGATGTAAAATTATTCTGAGGTTTTATGTTGCATCCAATCATCAGACCATCAAGTTCAATTCTTGGGCCAAATTTCCTCGACTTCAGTTCTGGAAAAATGTAGAATTTCTGAGTTTTAACAGGAAATATTTGGTTATGAGCTTCAGAAATGATTCAAATCTGATCTGAAGAGATAAAATCAAACAAGACAGAATCCACATTGTCATTATTTATCAGAGACATGAAACAGAAAAACTTAAGAAAACCAAGTTCATCCATGAAAAACCTGAATGTCAGATCAGAGAATCAAAATGTTTAAGATTGTTTCAACAATGATGGTGTGTGTTTTATACTGTGTGTATGTTTATGAGTGCAGATACAACATGGAGGTCACTGTTCCAACGAACATCTATTTTCTAATTTAATTAATTTTGCGGTGAAGCGCTGCGAGGTCACATGTAACCAAGGTGAAGCTGGAGAACGGAGACAGAAACAGCCGATGCTTTTTACCACAAACTCTCAGGTAAATTTATTTTCTATGGTTGAAAGAAACCAAAAACATTTTTTGTTTTTGTTTCTCTAATATGACAGAGTATTCATGTGCTGCATGTGAAGCTGTCATTATATTTAGAAACACAATAAAATTAAAAAGTTAAAACTATTTAAAATCACCCAGGTTCATTAAAACTGTTTAAGATAAAAATGAAAATAACAGGGGCTCCATTTATTCTGCAGAAAAGGTTCATATGTAGCAGCTGGAGATGAGCTCAAAAATATTTTCTTCATCTGTTAAAATAATGAAATTAAGACTCTGGGATTCAGATAGTTATAGCTTCTGTGCAGTGTAAAAATTCATGGTTCCCAAAACCAACATGGGGTCGAACATTTCCCCTTTATGTCTGCAGTTCAACAAAAAGGAAGGCAGACATGGAGAAAACCCCTAAAACCCAGAAACATCCTCACTGTTGTGCTTCCAGTCGGAGTCAGGATGTGCATTTTGTTTCCGTTTTTCAGCCGTCGTCCCTCTCACTGCTATAAACTTGATTCAATCTGTATTTTTCCATTTAATAATAAGAGAGCGCTCCAGGAACAAAGTCACATGTGACTTTCTGGATAATTTCTCGGGTTCATTTTCTCCTGCAGCTCTCCAAGCGTCCCTCCAATCTCTGCAGGAGTCAATCTCTCCCGGGCCGACCCCGGTAATCAATAGACAGGCTGATATTACTGCGGGCTGCCGGTGAGTTATTCCTCCTCGTTGATGGAGGAGAGACAGGATGAATCTGAGCAGTGGAGCGTTGGCTCAGGATTTGATCTCAGGAGGGACAGACTGAATGATTTTCTGAGATAATTCTGTCAGGAGAAGTTTGAGTGACAAACTGCACGTGTTGGAGTCAGAGGAGGAGATTTCAACAAAACCCTGAGAGGAAATTTAACGAGTTAATTTTGATTGATTAAATTAATGAAATAGATAGTAATGCATTAAAAATATTAACACAATTCATTTTGTATTTTACTTACAAAAATCCAGAGGTTCAGCTAACAGCAGCGATGAAAGCTTCACTGGGGTCAATATTTGCTTGGAGGTTTGATCTGACTGGAAAAGACTTTTGTTTGAGTTTGTTTGTTCGCGCTGTGCTAAAAGGAGTTAACACATTAGTGGAATCTAAAATAGCATCTTAGTGCTAAACATGCAGCAGCTAACGTTAATGTCAGCGTCCACATTTCAGAAGAAGCTCCATGAATGACCAGAACTTCCTGAACCTCTGGAAAACTGAACTTTGTTCCCATATGATGGTTAAACCACCGAAATAACAAACTAAAAACAATAAATGTCTTTGTTGTTGAGCTCATCTGTCTGTTTATTCAATCATTTAAAGCTGCAGCATGAAACTTATGAAAAACATTTTTTGTTGAAATTGTCTTTATATTTGACAGTTTGGTATGAAACACAATCTGTGACTAAAATTCATCTCCTCTGTTTTCCCCCAAACTGAAAACAACCAATCAGAGCCAGGAGGCGGGTCTTAGCGCTGTCAATCACCTTCTTCCTTTGCTCTCTGCTATGCTGCAGCTAGCTTAGCATGTTGGAAATGCTCAGGATTTAGCATAGCCACAAAGCAGCAAATACATGAGGATGATCAACAGCATTAAGACCCGCCTCCTGGCTGTGATTGGTTGTTGCAGAGTAGTCCATTTCTTCAGAAATGAAGCTCAGGGAGGAAGTGGAGGAGATTAAATGTTTTATAACAAACTGTCACAAAACAGTGACAGTTTTAACAAATATGTAAAAAACATTTTCTTTAAAAAAAAATTACGTACTGCAGCTTTAAGGGTTTCTGAATCGAAAATGTTGCCTATTTTATTGATGTATAGTTTTCGATTAAAATGTGATTAATTATAGACCCTCCAGTTAAAAACCTTAATGTTGTCCCACCGGCAGCTCTAGCTGTGTGTTTCGATGTTTTAGTTTCTACAAGATAAAAGTTGAAGATCTGCGTCTAGTTCAAACAACTTCCTGGTTTCTGATTTGAACAAAATAAAATCCTAATTGAACATCAATAGCTGCCTTTCTCTGTCAGTGCAGTTAAGCTGAAGAGCATCCAGCTTTTCCAACAGTTTGAGTGAAACTTTTTAAATCATTATCCCTCCCAGCAGCTGCGTCTGTTTTTGTTTCTGTAGATGTTTTCCAGTCTGAGATAAGCCTTCCTCTTGGTCTTCCTCGGCTCCAGCAGGAGCATCAGCTCCTAAATCACCGCGGCTTTTTGTCAGACACAAACGATCTTGTTCTCCTCAGCTGGCAGCAGAGAGTGAGGACAGATACGATGTAAAGCACAGACACCAGATTAAGTTTGGGATTAGCCATCGATCCTTCATGCAAACACACATTCTTCTCCTCCGTCCTGCGAAGCGTCGTTTAATCTCTCCGCTGCAAACCTGGCTCTGTCTCTCTGAGCACAAACAGACACAAAAAGATTTACTAATGAATCTGTCCTGCTCTCCGAGGGCCGATAAGGACAGGAAGTTATAATTGAAACTGACCAATCAGCTGTCTGCCAGACTCAGATCTTCAGATAAGGAAGTAAATGTTTCCCAGAAATCTGGATCATCCAAAGAAACGCTTCGTTTCAATTACAAGTTCTTAAAAATCTTGTTCGTTTCAGTTTTAGTCTAATTAAAGGTTATTTGACTCTCCTGGTGTTTGACTCGATGATTCAACAAAATTTTAAATGGATTAGCAGGACATTATCAGAACACATTTAAATTCTATGTAAAATAAGTGTAATTTATGCTGCAATGTTTAACAGATTTAATAATCTAGATTTTTATTGCTTTAAATTGAAGAATTTTGAACAGAAGCTGATTTAAATTAACACAGTTATACTTTAATTTTAAAAAATATGTTTTTCTGATTGTTTAAACTGGATTTTTTTGCTTTTTTTTTTTTTTGCCTGAATGTGACCCAAATCTGACTTTTTCACGGTCTGAACATCCCAATTCTGATCTTTTCACCAAAATAACAAAAAAATAAAAATTTGATTTGTGCCACATTATATATGTAATTCTGTATTTGAAAGTTTTTATCAGTTGATGTTCTTGTGACGGATGTTAAAACGAATTTCAATAAATTTAAGATCTTTGGTGGTAAATAAAGAAGATAAAATTAAATTAAATCTACTTAATTCATTTGTGTAAAACCTGTTAACAAACATGAATTTAGTTAACTAGAAAAAAAATAGTTGTCTTAAAACTTATCAGTTGATGGAAATGTAATTTGTTTCTATTGAGTGAAAAAATGATAAAATAAGTTCAACGAAAGAATATTTGCTTTGTGAAAGTAACAAAGAATTATAGTTAGTGTAACTAACTCTTGTCTGAAGTGACTTGAAATAACTATGTTGCTTCATTAATTTATGTTAATGAAAGGCAGATTAAAATATATGTTTTACTTTCACTTAACAAAATGATGTGAAACCTGTTGAAAAGAAAAAGATTCTCATTTCTTTGAGTATGACAAGATAAACCTGAATGAAAAACGTTTTTAAACATCAAGGTGGAAAAACTTCAACTTTCCGTCTTTCTTTATCTGCCAAAGTTTCAGAAAGCTGAAAGCAGAAAGAAAAGAAGCTGAATAAAACATAAAGTCACAAAGCAGCCGGACCGGCACGGACATGCAGACGCTTCCTAAAGGTGCAATTTATGGTAGTTTCCTCCCTTTCACATCCCTCCTGACACCTTCATTACAAAGTCAAATAACCCAGAAATTGGACTTTTCCTTCTTCCAAGGATCAGGTAGCTGGATGTTGTTAGAAAGTGAGGACGAGGTTTTAAATAACAAGGTCCAAGTCGACGCCAAACTAATCCTGACACAAGAGAGATGGGCGCTCAGAAGAGAGGGATGACCAGGAGTCACTGTGGAGGCTCCGGGTTCTGAATCAGATCCGGGTTCTGAATCAGATCCGGCCCCGAGGCGGAGGGGCCCACTGAATTTTAATTCAAGCTGCGAGGATTAAGGATCTGAAGACAAAGAAGACTCAGTTTAACTGACAGACAGCCGAGGAAATTCACAAAACACAGGGCCTAAATGTTGCAAATCAGCAAAATAGGTTTTAATCAGACAAAATATGGGGTTCCATTAGTGCCGAAAGTAATTTTTATGTATTTATGTAAGGCATATATCAGAGTTATTATAATAGTTGAGTTTTATTTGGTAGTGACTTTTGTCAGTGAGTTTTTGGTACTTTTTATTAGTAATCATTAGTTTAATATTGTTTTTGCTTTAGTTACATTTTAGTAATTTTAGTTTTGTCATATTTTGGTAAATTTGTAGGTACAGAATTCAAAACTGTCAAAGTATTGTGTTGTGATTGTGTATACATCTATTGGGTAATGAATACTCAACAGAAGATACCACTGAGTTTTCTCCCAGATTTTTCTGTAGTTATTTTACAGACTAGTGTAAGTATGGAGTTCAACAGGCTAATTAATAGATTCATAAACACAAACACAACAGATGCTACATCTACAATTTCAGTATGTTTTAGTTTTATCACTGTAACATTTAGTTTCAGTTCATTATAGCTTTTCTTCATTAAATACCGTTTTTACTTATTTCAGTTCACAAAAATGTTTTCTCAATTTTAGTTTTTGTTAATTTGCTAACTTTGAATAACTATAAAAAACATTTTGTTTCTTAGTAACAACTTGGTTCAGCTCCAAAATATCAAACGTCACAGTATAATGTATACTAAAGGTGAATGCTGGGGTTATTTTCTAAACTATGACATATGAACTCGAAATCCAAAGAGAAAACTTTATATTCCTGCTCTCATAATTTGGGACAAACTTCATAAAACTATTAAGTAGATCTAAAAATGTTTTAACATGTTCATTTTTATTAATTACATTTGATTCCATGTAGTTGTGTTTTTTTGTTTTTATTTTGTATTTTTTGATGAACACAGGTTCCTGCTGGAACCTTTGTGTTGTGTTTCTGGTACTCCCATTAAACCTGACGCACGAGCAGCAGTGCAGACAGAGGCCCAGTCCCAGCGCTCAGTGATCTGTGAAGTGAGGATTCAGTGAAGAAAACAAAAAGGCTCAAGTGTTCAGATTCACAAGCAGCAGAAATTGGGACGGTTTTGGAACATTTGTGCTTCTAAAAACAGAAAACGTATATTTTAAATGTACAGTAAAGTTACTTTTTCTTTCCTAAGTCATTGTTGGAGATATTTATCTGTTCAAATGTGTTTTGTTATGACGTGTTCAATACAGAAAACTTTATGTAATCACAAATGTTCAACAGAGTTAAACAAAAATTATTTCAATACGTCAAAAATTCACTAAATATCTCCAACATTGAGTTAGGAAAGCAAAAATACCTTCACTGTACATTTAAAATATTTTTTTGGATTAAGTTGTACTTTTAGCAACATAAATGTCTGAGCCGTTCCGCCATTTTGGATGTTGAAGATACGACCCAGGAGCATTGTTTCCTGTTGTGACCTGAGCTTTGGACCGGGCCTCAGTGCTGTTGGCGTGTCTATCAGGGATTTATAGGAATATGGAACAAGTCACGCGCTGCATTGATTCAGTATGGGACGCAACATTTAACAGTCAAACTCGATTCTGTGTTTTACTGGTCGGGTGGCAGCGCTATGCAGCCCTCATGCTAACGTTAGATGAACTGATAGCATGTAAGCTAACCTTAGCATTTTGGCTAATTTTAGCTTATTCTTTAATGTTTGTATACTAAATGAAGTTATTCCATTTTAAAGGACCAAACTAAACAAACCAGTTTAAAATGACATGGTTGGCATGTTTTTCTTCATATAAAGTCAGATCATCCAAACTCTCAAACATGCATAGAAATATGGAACAAATCGCAACATTTAACAGCCAAATAGACGACGAGTCTGTATTTTAGGGACAGGTGGCAACCTTATAACACAAATAGAAGATCTGCATCTGGTTTAAATCATTTGCAGGTTTCCTTCGACGCCTGTTCAGAAACTACAGAAATCTTGTTAGTTTCTGTTCAGGAAGTAAAAGAGTTGCAGTTAGATTGAGGATTTCTGTTCTGACAGCTGAAAGTGAGAAAAGACGGAGCGTACATCCGTCACCTTCCTTCCCTCCCGCTCTGCAAGGCGGCGGCCATCAGTCAGCCGTCCTCCGCCGTTAAGGCCGACTTTCTGCCCGCACAGAGGCGAGGATGCAGATTTACAGCTTCAGCCTTTCTGTCCAAACTTCCCCCTCCTTCCCTTCATCCGGTACGCTGATCCGTGAAAGTGTTGCGAGGCAAATCGATGGAATGAAGCAGAAACAGGCCTCATTGATTTGTGCCTCGCTGTGACAATAGATTAAAATCTAGTGGACTGAAAACATTTGGATTTCAGTCAAAAGGAAATTTTGACGGACCAATTGTGAATTCAAACATGTTTTATGTTTCTACACAAAAGTTTTCAGGATGTCTTCCTTCCTGAAACTTCCTGTTGAAAATAAATACATTTATTTTTTTGTCCTAAAAAGTAAAAAGATAAAAAAATCTCCTGGTCTTCTTTGAAGAATTTTCTACTACAAATAAAGAAGAGATTTATTTTGAATCAACTCAAATCTAAACAACGTACTGCAGCTTTAACACCTGATGAAAACCTGAAACATCATGAAATCCTGCAGCTGCTTTACGTTTCACACCCGGCCCACCGGCATCTGTTCCAGTTTCAGCTGAGGAAGAGATCTGACCTTCAGACGACCTTCAGGCTGAAAGCATGAATCAAGTCCGAGCGGGCAGAGACAAGACGGAGCGTCAGGTTCTGATACCAGAGTCCCACTTCACCTGAGAAGCAGCTCGCCTGAGCAGGTGTGAAATTAAATCATGACGGAGGTGATTTACAGTCGGAGAGCAGAAGAGCCGCCATGATGGTAGGATGGAGAGATGGAGAGAAAGAGAGAGAGAGATGGAGAGAGAGAGACATATGGAGTTAATACACACGATCACTGATCAACTTACAGACACAAGTTACAAGAATTATTACTCATCTATGTTCATTAAAGGAAGGAAGGAATTTATTGTGGCTTCATTTCACATTTAAAAAACTTTATTTGCAGAATAATGAAAGTTATTCTGTATTTATTTTTAAACGGAGCTCAGAAAATGGAGACGGTGAAAAACGTGGAGGTGACCTTCTGAGTGGAAGTGATTTAGGTTTCGGTGCTGATATGAGCGGCTGCTGGACGCAGATACCGACCGAATGTTCGATTAGCAGGAGGGGAAACGTTTCAGCAGCGGCTGAATAACCTGCAGGTTACCGACGGTTACCGCCATGGACAACATTTATGGAAATAAATTAATATTAATGCAAACATTATGCTGCAGGGAAACATGAAGAAACGAGAAGCAGGTAGCCAGATTTTGTTCAATATTACAAAAAATCAGCAATGGTTGAGCAAAATGTGATTTTAGATTTAGGTCATTATTATATACAAACATATAAGATATAAATATGCCACAGTAAGTAATAAATGTAGGCAAAACTTAGCATCATTTCGACCTTTCCAGGTGAATCAGAGACTGAGCTGAAGCTCTTTATATTTAGTGTTTGAGCCCAATAATGTGATAAACTCAGTTAAACCCAAAGCTAAGCAGAATCTGCTGCTCTGAGGGAAAGTTAATGACTAATGAATTATTAAAGCTCTGTCTGCTGTTATGATCCAAGAGGTTGTTAAATACGTTCTGTTTACTGGAGCACAAAGAGCTTCCCCTTTTCAAGATAACACTGGCAGCATTTATGTGGGAATGTGAGGAAACTAATCTTTTAGTTGTAGACAAGTTTCCAAAAACAGCGTTGAAATTCTCATTAGGCAGCAAAGTAACAACTAATGAGCTTCTGGCAGTTTTCATAACCGATATGATTCAATCTGGGACCAAAACTGCAACATTTGTTGCATTTCCAGCTGCTGTGGTTCATTGAGTCAAACCTGGTAAACCCTCTGAGAAACCTGTTCCCCTCCTGACCTGTGGGGGCGCTGCACCAAGAACACTGAAGGAATTATGTTATGTTGGTAACAGTTTCATCCTGAGATAAACGTCTCTATCATGGTGTGCTGTGGTGGTGCAGGGGCAAAGCACGACCCACGAATTGAGGCCTTAGTCTTCGTGACGGTGGTCGCAGGTTCGATTCCCAGCCTGGTGAGATTTGCTGCATGTCTTCCCCTTTTCTCATTCCCCTGTTTTCTGTCAAACAAAACCTTAAAAAAAGTCTCTATCACATTTGAATCATTCATGAAACTGCAGTTGGGACCCCACAAAATCAGTCCAAAGGCTCAAAATGGCCCCCGTGCCGCACTTTGAACCCCCCAGTTCAAAGCGCGATCTTGAAATTTTCCTGTCTGATAAAATAAATTCATGATTTTAGAGTCTCTTGTTGTTTTGAGGCAGAAATAAAGAGAAGACCTTTTTATTTACAAAGAATCTTAAAAATAAGACACTATGGAGCTAATGTTATATAAAGTTATAAATGTTTTCACTTTTAGAGGCAGTGACAGTCAGAACCAGACGCTGTCGTCACTCTTCAGACTTGTATTGAAGCCAGTCCGGTATTAGCATTGCTAATGAAATGAATCAGGATTAGGTTTGTTTAGAATAAGGTTAGGGTTTATTTTGTTACGTAATGTCCTCTGGGGAACGCGGTGAGCGTGTGTGAGTGTTTTCAGGCTGCATTTCTTCCTTTTAATGAGTGTTTAAGTTAATAGGATCAGGAACAGCTGGAGGGATTCAACTTTGCTGCTAACTTTATCCGATGGGTTGGAGTCATCAAACATGTTGTCATGCAAAGAAATGAGAGAAAGTGCAAATAATTATACAAAATGTTTTGTCAAAGTCATCAGTCAAGCCTCATTTTGCTGTATTTTCATTCCTAACAGCCAGAGTTTTTCCTCTACATTCACTTTTTAAGTATTATTTTGTTAGTTAAAGCCCTGAACTCCATTCATGGATGAAAATGCTCCTAAACTCAGGGAATGAACCATAACATGACCTGTTAATAAGGACGTCATGTGAACATTTTCCTAAGAAGTTTCAAAAGGTTTCATTGGTGCAATGTGATTATTCTTAAAAGAAGGGATTTATTTGTCTTGGAAACTACAGTTTGAAGACAACGTATCATGGAGAATCCATTTTCTGTCCTTTTGTTGTGTAATTGGAGTCTCTGGGAGAGCAGAAAAGTCTCCTGGTGCTGAGTAGATATCTTTATATTCTGTTTGGTTCATATTTTTCAATCTTTTCAGTTTTTATTTTATTAGTGTTACAGTTTTTGCTGCAGAAGGTCACAGAAATCTGGCTAACCAGTTCTGCAAATCCCATGATTTTTTTCACCTCATCTTCAATAATGCCAAAGCTACAAGAGGATAAGTCCAAATGTTTGGCTGTATGAACCCTCATTATGTCGCCCTGCAGCATTCAGAGCGCCTCTCTAAATTTAAAATCTAAACTTAATCTGATTGATGGATTGTTTTCCTTCTGAAACAACGGACTCAACACTTTGCTAAGATGCTAAACTGAAAACAGACTTTATTTAGTGTATGTTTATACAACATCCTGGCGATCGTTTTGCTAGCAGTAGCATCGTGCCTCGCGCTAATGTTAGCTCTGCGTGCTAGCTGTTAGCCCCTGGACAGCTGTTCTTGTTTTGTGCTGTATTACATAAACATTTTGGCATTGTTTTTGTTTTTCAAAACGTAAACAATACAATTGCATTCAGTGATGTGCTTTATCACTATCAAACTAAAAAAACGGCCGAACAGAGTGGAGTGGAGTGGAGTGGAGTGGAGTGTGACCTGAAGGGGGCGGGGTCTGAAGTGCCCCAGCTGGATTTAAAGAGACAGCACCGAAACGAGATCAGGAGTGAAAGAGGAGCTGGTGGAACGACAATGAACTAAAACCCAAAACTCTTCAGTTCTGTTTTATACAGACCACAGTTTAATGATTTAAAAGCAAGGACCCAGCCCCGCCTTCGAGGTGCAGCTCCTGCCCCACTCTGATCCTCCAGCCTAGCCGCCATTAATGAGCTCCTTTAATGCTGAGCTCATTAAAGGAGCCGCTTCTCAGGGCAACACTGGTAAAACATTAAAGAGTTAATAGAGGAGCCATGTTGTGATGACTTCCTGAAGGCAGAGTTTCAGGAAGAACAGGAGTTTTTAAAGAGACAGAGGCCCAATTTCAAGGCGTTAAATTACAAAATCTGATTTATTTTAAGTCATATCTGATAAATGCAAATTTTTTATGACAACTGAAGGTAACATAGTTACTTGATTGTAATATAGAATGGCACAATGTGTCTGAAAAATAAATAATACTACCCTTTTACTATTCTATTGGATACTTTTTGTTCCTCCTTTATTTCTCCACTGAGTGAGAAGGAAAACAGGCACAAGGGGAAGGTCCATGTTCAAATATGGAATATGAATGAAAGTCCATATCTTCTCGTTTCAGAGCTGTATCCCAGATTTAATAGAACTGAGATGTTTACCGCTCCAGTTCCTGCTGCTACTCAAAAATATCTCATAAATATTTAATTTGACAAAAAATAAAGGTGCATTTTGTTACATTTGTGCTGCTTTTTTTGGTTTTGGAAGTAAATGTTGAATTATCATGTAAAAAAAGCAGCAAATTAAAGCTAAAATTAAAGAAAAAGGGTTTAAAAAAAGCTGATAGTCATCTTGTTTGTATAACATTAGTGCATTTTGACAAATTTCCAATGGAAGAAGATAATTTGTCTCCAAAAAACTCTCCCAACACAAAACGCTCCAGTGTTGTTTATTATCTTCACTTCACACCCTGCGATGGCTCCGGAGCTGTGTGTGTGTGTGAGCGCTTTGCAGGGGTGTGCTGATGATGTTCAGCCTGGGGTCGTATTGCGTTACCTGCTGCTGCAGTGAGCCGTGTTAACTCGGACGTCGTGATCTACCTGCTGGTGCAGCTATTTAATTCAGGCTGCAAACAAAGACGGGGCGAAAGGAGAAAAAAACGCAGATGGCCTGATCCATCCGGTGGGAAATCTCCAACATGGCGTCTGCCCAACAACACTCCCAAATATGTGTGGATGTGTTAGTGGGAGCAGCAGAGGGAGACTGCAGCTCTTTATGAGTTGCAGCTCTTTTCTGATGGATTAAGGAAACTCTGCAGCACAAAAACCTGGCAACAAATATTTGATGTGCTTTCTAATTAAAGTTACTGTTCAGATTCTTGTTCTCTATTTCAGTCTAAGCTTATATTTATTGCTTAGCAACATGTTTCAGGCTCTTCTTAAACGTGTAAGGTTTAACTTTTTTTGCTGACAAACTGTCTAAATAGGATATTTAAGGTTCTACCTTTATGTTTGAGACACGTCTGCACAAACGAACATTTTTACAATCATGTATGATTGAGCTGATTATGTTGAGAGCAGCACTAACTGGACTGCCACTTTGGCTCCGTCCACACAACCACCAAATACAACGTTTCCTTTTTTACAGTCAATCTGAACGGCCCAATTCTGAACTTTTTATCCACTAAAAAAATCTAATTTGTTCCACTTTCATATGGAACTACATCAGATGTGTTTGTTTTCAAAGCATTTCATAAGTCTGAACGGTCATGTTGTATTTTCTACGACCTTCAGGTGACCTCCATGAGCCACGCCTCGTCATTTGCACCAGAAGAAACCAGACAATTCTTCTGCTTTTCTTCCATATAGAAAGTACGCCTGGCTCCATGCTGATGTGTTTAACTCCTTTAACTTTCTGGAAATCTGTTTCAACTGTTAAGCAGCTTCCTAACGGTTACCAAATACTTTGACGTCTTTCAGTTAAAGAAAATAACAGTTTTAGTGTTAAAAATTCACTTTAATGTGTCACAAAATAACACAACAGAAACGTCACCAGACAAAGACACAAACCTGCAGTTTTTAAAATTTCATAAGTTTTTTATTGAAGGAAACTGATCTGGATTTTTTTTTTTTTTTTACTTGATTTTGTTATTTTTTTGTTATATTAATTGTCATTTTCATCCTTAAAATACCAAAATGACCACTTAACTTTATACTTTGGTCCATCTGATGATGTAATATTTAAATAATAAATTATTGATTATTTAATCAGTTACTTGATACTTGAATAGACTGTTTACCAAATGCTTTCTTACTCTAACCTAAGTAATTTCTTGGACAGATAATTTTTACTTTTACTTGAGTAAAAATGTAGTTCTGCTCTTACTCGATTATAGTTTCCGGTTTCCCTGCCCAGCCTGTGGTTCCAGTCCGCTCTGGTTCCGGACGTCCACTGAGATGTTAGTGTAGTTAACCAAATCAAGATTTTCACTGTTGGACATCTTGCGTTGTTTTCGGCGGCCATTATTACCGCCGTAAACAGAGCGATGCTGTTTGACGTCATCTACGTTCTTCTTCTGTGCCTGCGGTTCCCAAAGAAAATGATTGAGGCAACATTTAATTAGTAACATGACTGACCAAACACAAAAATTATAATATTTCTGCAAAAACTGAGATATAAGCGTCGCACCTGCTGTGTGAATGTTTCCACCAATCAGCTGCAGGTGATTGGTGGAGAAGCTAGCTTATCAAAGTTGACAATCATTTTGACTGTTGGAAATAAAATAATTTGGTACGAGAATTGTGCACTTGACTGAAATTTCAACTGAGTTTGTTGGTTAATTGACCCTCATGTTTATGTAGCAGGCGGGTTCCTGTTTTGTTCATCTTTAATCCTGTTTTTCTGCTCACACTTTATCTTATTTTTATATTTCAGCTCTCAGAATTGGGATTGGAGGATCTTTTTTCTTTGGACAGTTAAGTATTTATTGGGTTCAAACCACAGCCTGGAGCCGCTCTTATCTGGTTGATTTCTTGGTTTTGTTACAATAACAAAACAACAGAAACGGAGCATTGATACTTCAGGCTCTCCGCCTCTGAAGGAAGATTCATCTCACAGCGTAACCTCGCATTCATCAACAGTTTTCTGTTCACTTTATTGACTCCTGGGAAGCTTTGTCAGTCTGAATCGGAGGCACCGCCATACGTCACATGTACAGCACACAGCGACAGCGGCGTATCGATCTGGAGGTGGGAGCCGTAAAATGAGCGCTGATGGATCGGTGAGGTGGGCGGTTCGGCCTTGTCATCGGGGCTTTCATGCCAGGTCCCTGCAAGAAGTCCCTCTCTGCATATCCACCTTTTCTGTAAAATGTTGAAGTGTTGCATAAAGAAAGAGCAGCTGTTATACCTGCAGAGCTCAGAATGTGGAATGAAACGAGACGCGCTTCTCGTCTCTTTCATCTCTTTTTTAATTTGATTTATTGATTTGAAGGCGAGCCTTGATATTTGGGGGAAACTCCCTGTAGCATGAGGTTGATAGAGAATGTTAAAGTGGGTGAAATCTTAAAAATTAAAATCTAAAGCCTTAAGTCTCTTCGGCAGAAACTTTTATCACCACCATATCGAGTTCTGGGTGAGTCTGTTTCCTGAACGGGTCTGGTGACAAAGTTATTTCTGCCAGTAACTCATTTTCCCTGTAGTAGAAACTCCTGGTACCGATTCGGTGTTATTTTCTCTGTGTTCTTTTGTTAATCTGTTTCATAGAAAGGATCTCTGGCTCAGCGCTGTCCTGTTTACCTGCATTTCCTTCGGAGCTTTTGCTAATTATAGCTGCGTTTCCATTACAAATGTGCGCAAATCTTTGTCTATATACTGCTAATGCAAAAAAAAAAAAAAAAAAAGAAAAAAAAAGCACAATAATTGTGGTGTTTAAATAAGAACTTAGATTAAAATTACAAGTGAATAAACTTGGGTATGCGAGCCAATAAAAATCATGGCAGTGATGGATGTAAAAGGTTATATGAAATATGTTCATAACTTAGCTGGCGCTCATCTATCAGCCAATCAGAGGAGAGTGACAAGCCCCGCCTACTAGAAACCGGTTACGTAAGTGGCGCTTTGGGGAAATTGCAGTTGGCCGTTTTAGTGATGAGTTTTGGATTTAACATACAAATTTTGAACTGTGATGCTGTGAGAGGTCTGATGGAGTGAACTCCCCCCCAAAAAACAACCATCATCCTCCTGTCATTTCCTGTCGGTTCTTCGTCTTTCCGCCAGTAGCAACATCCGGCTGGTGATCACGTGACTCGTCTGATGGGAAAAAAAGTGTTATGCAGTAAAACCACCTCAATCCAGCTTTTCTAAATTAGCATGTTTTCTTTAAGAACATTTATTTTTGTAATTTCAATTTGCAACATTCTACGATTAATGGAAATGCAGTTACTGTGTGCTCCCATTTTGTATTTATATATATTATGTTTTATAATATACATAATATACATATATTTTCTCATGTGTTGGAACAGATAACTGTGTGTTTTCTTTGTGCTTCATTCATGTAAAATGTCCCTCTGTCTTTCTGAGTGAAGCCTGTTAGTGACGTATGTTTTAAATGTTTCTATTTTAAAGGTTTCTCTCTGGCTCTGTTTTCCTGGATGGAGCTGTTGGTGTCTTGTCTTCTCTTTGGTTTCCGCCCGGCTCATTGCTGATGTGTTTATCTGTGTTAACGTTCTGGAAATCTGTTTCAACAGTTAAACAGCTTCCTAACAATGACAAACTGTTTTCATGTCTTTCAGCTAAGAAAATAAAATTTTTAGTATTAAAAGTGCACTAAAACACACACAGACACGCACACACACACACACACACACACACACACACACACACACACACACACACACGCACACACACACACACACACACACACACACACACACACACACACTTGCAGTTTTAGTTAAAGTTTCATAAGTTTTATATTAAAAGAAGTTGATATGGAAAATTTTCTCTTGCCTTTTTTTTGTTACTTATATGAAATATTGTCAGTTTGGTCTTTAAAATGCCAAAAATTTCCACTTAACTTTACGTTGTGGTCTGTCTGATGATGTAATTTTTCAACAGAATTAGATAATTTGATCAGTTATTCAGTACTTTGGTAGACTTTTTACCAAATACGTTTTGATTCTTTGAGTGATGACTTGGGATACTTTTTACTTTTACTTGAGTCCATTTTTGTTGAAGTGGTTCTGCTCTTACTTGAGTGTAATTTTGGGGTTCTCTCCCCACCTCTGATTGCTGTTCTTCTGTTTTACATAATAAGTGCATCATGTTTATCGGTGAGATGCTGGAGGTGTGAGCTCGGTTCGGTCCAGGTGATGACGCACAAGCCGCCGTCAGAGGGACAGAAAGAGGGATGTTCCGCTGGCAGCCTCGCTTCTCCTCCTCTGACTCAGCAGCGGAGCAGATGGACAGAGGACGGCTGTCATTTTGCTGAGGACCGACCCGCAGGAAGGAGCCGCGCGTAAAGCCGCTGCGCCATGCCGCCTCTCCGCTGACCGTCCCGCATGGTTCTGGCGGGAAACCATGAAGACGACGCGGAAATGTCGCGCGCTGCTGTCGGTGTGTTTGAACCTGGCGGCTCTGCTGTTGTCCACCACCGCCTTCATCACCACCTACTGGTGCGAGGGCACCCAGCGCGTCCCCAAACCCAGCTGCAGCAAGCTGCGGCGCCACAACTGCATCGACTACGGCGTGAACGAGACGGACCAGAGCAAGGTCCACTACAGCTGGGAGACCGGGGACGACCGCTTCCTGTTCCGCCGCTTCCACACCGGCATCTGGTACTCCTGCGAGGAGAACATCCACGGAGCAGGTGGGTACGACCCCGCGGGGAACCCGAGACTCCAGCCACACATGACCAGTCTTTACGGAAAGTTTTGGCGTCCGTACGCGCGCGGAAACAGCACGTATTTTCTACTACTGTTTCTCCTTCTTCTATGTTTTTTTTTTTTTTACGGTTGATAAACAACGAACTTGGTGCCAGCTCGTATTTTTCATTTGAAACTGGATTTCTTGCATGAACGCAGTTATTATTAATAAAGCAGGCGGACTGGGAAAGTCTTAGGATTGAATGTTTTTGTTGATGATCCAGGTTTGCGTAAAATATCGATTTGCACGGATTTGGAAAAGTTTTGATCATGTTTAAATTACTTATAAGATCACAAAACGTGTTCTTTAATGATCTCTAATTTATTCGTTGTTCCAGCATATATTTTTATTATTTTGTTGTTGTTTTCTCTCCCACCTGAGCAGGTGGGCACATCCCTGCAGGAAACACGAGACCAGAAAATAAGAATCTTTACGGATGTTTTAGCAGATTTACGCATGAAAAAGCAGCTCGTGTTTCAGACACTGTTTGTCCTTTTAACCTGGATTTTGTTAGATGAATTCAGTTATTATTAATAAAACAGGCGCACTGGGAAAATCTCCAAGGTTTGCATAGTTTTGCTGAAGAGAGGAGCAGGTTTGGATAAAATATGGACTTGAATTGAAAAGTTTTGATTTTGTTTAAGCTACTAATAAGAACACGAAACATCTTCTTTAGTTATCTTCAACTTAGTTACTTTTTATCCTTTGTTCCGGTATTTTTGTTGTTGTTGTTTTTTCCTCCTTCTCTTTTCCACTCCTCCCAAAATATCTCTGTGATCCCAGATTAATCATGAAGAATATTAGAGAAAAGGAAATTAATCCTAATTGACATCCTGAACAATTATATATTTTTTGTTGCGACATCATTTGTTAAGTTCTGTGTTTTGTCTTTGTCCTAAATGGATGTTTGTTTATTTTATTAATTTATTATTTGTTCTTGTTATTCATTCTCTTATTTAATTGGTTATTTATTTTGCAGCTCAATGCCTCTGTTTGTTAGTCTGTAATGTTTGTTTTGTATGCACTAATTGGAGAGTAAATAAAAATAATATACACTTTTAACAGTATAAATACAATATCATCTATTTAAAGGGGATCTGTTTCCCTCATTTTGGAGGAAAATGATGCATTTTAATGGGTCCAGTGGAACCATTTGGCTGGATGGAAGCGAACAAATAGAATCAAAGACGAAGGAAACCAGGGAGGAAGTTGGTTCGGTTCTATAGTAACATCCAAAGTCTGTGATAAATCCATCATCTGGACGTGGAGACAGGAGGGACCTGCAGACGCATCAGGACATGGACGTCCAATTAACCGGACAACCTGGACAGCAAGAGATCCGTGGTGACTCTGGAGGAGCTGCAGCTGGAATAATCTGCTGACAGGAAAACCTCAGAACCTGGAATATTCGGATCCAAAACAGGAATTTTATTATAAATGAATCAGATGCTCCCTGCTGTCTGCTGGAGTCAGAGAAACTGCAACAATAAAAGCTACAGCTGCTAATACTCTCACAGCGATTAAAATATAAAACCTATATAAAGTCAGTAAAGTTCATAGAAAGGCACAACTACAGGAAATTTAATTTAATTAGCATCTTGTTATAATGAGAAACTTTCTTGCTATGCAAACTTGTTATAAGTTTCTTGTTAAAGCTAGATGTGAATCATGTTTTAATGTGAAACTTCATGCTGAACTCATTAAATGAGAAAGTTTCCTCTTGCAAAAAGATACAAAACTTGTTAAAACAAGAAACGTTCTCATGTTGACATCAAACCTTCCTCATTACTGCCAGAAAGTTTCTCGTTACAATGAGAAATAAACTTTTGTTTTAACAAAACTAATTTTAACGGAAAATCTTCTTGTCTTCATAATATTCATTTTATATATTATATAATACAATCTATAATCAATAATGTTTATATTGACACAGAAAATTTATCGTGTTAATGAAAAAGTTGCTTTAACGAGTTTGTTTTCTCGTTAAAGTTTCTCACATTAAGTTTCTTATTCAAAGCTTGTTGCTATGAGAAACTAATTTTAGCTCCTGAATCTTTGGCAGTGAAATACTTCCATATTTGTTGAACAAAACCATGAAATGATCACAAAGCTCCACGATAAAAACCCTGTGACCAACTTTATTTCACTTTTTCTTTTTGATCCTTTTCTTCTTTCTTTCTTTCTCTTTTAATTGTAAGTTTTTTTCCTCCCTTTTTCTTCATACCTGGACAACGAACCGAGTTCTTGTTTTCATCTATTCTCCATTTTTCTGAGCTCAGTCTACGTTCTCTACAAATTGAAACCCACTTTTTATTATTTTTGCTGAAATCAGTTTTTTTGCTCATATTACCAGTTAAATGCGACTGCAGTCAGATGACCCCCAGCTGACCCCCGTGATGTCACACATTACTGACTGTTTATGGCAGTAAAAATGGATCAGAGAGAGTCTCTTTTACCGTCCGTCTGGATCAAAGTTATTCAGCAACAAGATAATCATCAATATCGTCGTGAGATCATAACAAGACAAAGAAAACCGACAAAATGGGACGATTAAAGAGACCAAAACGGTTGAAAAATTACCAGTGAGGCATGGTGGTGGCAGCATCATGCTGTGGTGATGGAAGCTTTAAAAAGGAACTAAAGCTGTAGAAACATTTACTTTCCAGGCAGACAGCAATCCGAAGCATCCAGATAAAGTTACAGCGACAGTTTAGAGACAACAAGGTAGAGGTTCTGGAGTGGCCTAGTCAAAGCCCAGACCTGTTGACAGCTGATCCCCAGAGCTGGAGCAGAAATCTGCAGATCCACACAGACTCCCAGCCAAATACTGACCTGAAATAATTTCATGTTAAGTATTTTTATTTACTTGTTTTTATTTTGAAGAATTTAGTTTTTATTTTGACATGAAGTTTTTTTTTGTATATTTTCGGTTGTTTTTTTTAAAAACCTCATTTTGTTGATTATGATTTGTGGGAGCAGCAGTCGGGTGAAGTTGTCTGTTTCTGTGGAAAGTCTTTTTTAGGTGATTTTATTTCTGTTTTAACTGGAGAACAAAATGAGATAAAAACCTCATTTAAGTTCATCGTGTTTTAAGATTCTCCAGTTTTTATTTATGAGCGTCGGGGGTTTGAAGCGTTCAGAGAAGAGCCTGGCTAAAGGCTAAAGGTTAAAGGTTAAATTAAAGCAGACAGCGAGGATTAGTTGTTACACGGAGAGATCAGCTGGTTCTGGTCCAACGGGTCGGCAGAACCAACATCCAACTGAAATCAAATGTAATAACCGACCTTTAACCCCGAGCCGGCAGAGTCTCTTTTACCGTCCGTCCGTCCCTCCATCCAATATTTTCTGTATTTCTTTCATTGAACTCTTGAACTTATTCTGGGACCTTTGGCCCTTTACGGAACAATATATCTGTCAAAAGTATTTTCTATCGTTTGTTTTGGTTTTTGCTTCATAATAATCACAATAAAATATAAATATTCTTTATTGTCCAGCAGCAAAGTGATATAAAATATGATGAAACAATAAAAATAGACCACAATAATGTCAACTTTGCAACATCAGAAAAATTATTAATAACAGCATTCTCAGATTCAAAGAAATGTTCAATTTTATTACATTTAAATGACCAAAGTTTGTGACAAACAGTTAAACCTGCATCCTGCTGTATAATTAGCCTGATTATATCTGCATATGGATTCATCCTGCTCTCTGTTTTAACTAAATAATTCAGACTGACACTCAGGTACATTACCTGTTGTTTCTCCCAACCATTGGTTCTCATCAGAGCCGTAATTAACCTCCAGACGACATCGAGCCGCTGATTAAACAGGCTGGCAGCTGCAGGCGGCGCCACCAGAGCCACATCCAAACACCAATGATGGGACTTTGAAGAGAAACTGAGAGAAAGGATGTTTGAAAGCACCTGAAGCCTGAAATTAATCAGTTTCTTTACTTCCTGATGAACTGGAAATGTGATGAGTGCAAATATCCGTCACCTTTGTTGAGTAATTAACATTTCAGAGCAGCTCTGTGAGAAGGAGTTTGCAGGAATACTGATTGTGCTGCCGGTCCTGTCGGGTCACAGAAGAGCTGCTCACTCTTAATTACATTTTAAATTCATGTCTTAATCAGACGCTGCTCACCTTTCGGCTGACGTAACGTTCATCAGATTTGATCTTTTTTTACCACCTGAGCTCTTTTAACCTCAGAAGAAATTACTGGAGAGATTTTAGATACGTTTCTAAAATAGTTTCCTCTACATTTGGATTACAGATCTATATAAACAGATCTATGCAGGACACCTTGGACTTCAATTTTGTTCGTTTTCTTTTTTTTTTTTACAGTTTTTCAGATTAACACAAAAACACTGAGATAATATTTAAGCTGAAAATAATTCTGAAAGTGAAAAATAAAACCTTGAATCCAAAAAGTAGCTTTGAATATTTTTTGTTTGCTATTATATTTCAGTTCCAAACGTTTTTCCGGTTTTAAAACTTTTTTCTTTAATTTTTTGCCAGTTTCTAAAGAATTTTTCAATTTTTCTTTTTTCAGTTTCAAAATTAAACTTCAATTTAACTTTTTTTTTCAGTTTTAAATTGTTTTGCTTAAAATTCTTTTTTCAGTCTCTTTAAAGCAAACCAGATTGAGCTCCATAGTATAGAAATAGAGTTTTAAAAAGTCGTAAAGGAGCTGGATTATTCCTGTGGAGGCAGACGGAGTTCTCCTGACTGTCTTCATCTGGGCTGGGCGGTGTTGTGAGTGCGTTGGTAATCAGGCTGGTTATGGATGGACCTGCCTCTTGTCTGTGACACCGCAGCCGCTGAGTTATGGCTGGTGCTGCGGCTGCTGATCTGTGACCCGCCGGGTCGCCCAGAGCGCTGATGAACTCCCAGCAGCCGGCGGAGCGTGGCAGAAAGAAAGAATCACCAAGCAGAGAAAACTCCCAACAACCTGAGAGAAATGTTTTTAATCCTGCAGCTCTGAACACAGGAGAAAAATTAATTACTTCAACAAATGTAAATTATATGACAATATTTACAACAGAACTGATTTCAGAAGTTTAGTTCTTATGAAAGTTTGGATTGTCATGGAAGCAAAAGAGAAAACAATGAAATCGTCTTCTATCGCTTAAAGACTCGGCTTATTTTCCAAATAACTTCCAGTTTGATGACATCATGTGAATAAAATGGAGGCTGGGCAGAAGCCCAGGGCGCCAAGTTCTGGGGCTCCAAAGATTTAGGATATCTTTGTAATAAACATGTTTTACAAACATTGTATCTTATATAAATTCATACAAAGTGCAGTGTTTTAATATAAACTATACTCATATATTTGAAAATATTAAACTTTTCTTGGGATCAGCATGGAGCCGTGGCACATGTCTACGCACGTATTACATGTATTAATGTAAAATTATTTTTTTTAGTTATTAAAATAAAATTTTAATTTAATTTCAATTATTTTATTGAGTTACTAAGATTAAAGCCTTTTTATAAAATATTAAAAATGCAAAAATACAAACATTTAAAATCTAATAACAATATTCTGAAGTGAAGTTTTTCATTTTAGATGCAAAATATTTATATTTTTGTACAGTTTCGAATTAATTATTGCTTGGATTATGTTTTTTATTTTCAACCAAAGGTCTTTTAAGTCTGTATATTCCAGTTAATTTATTACTAAATTAGTTGACGGTTATTCCAGTAATCGGTTAATCCGATTAATCATTTCAGCCGTAATTGATGTAACAGCGACAGAATAGCTAAACCTTCATTTCTGTAAAGAATTTATGATCAAGTTTTTGAATAAAATCACAATTTTTCACTCCATTTCTTCTTGGTTTATCATTAAAGGTGAGAGTATAACGTTGTTTCCTGATAGAAGAAACTCTGCAGCTTAATAAGACGCTGATTAGACCGCCAGTGTTAATAAACCTGACATGTTAACTGGTAGCAGCTCTATTTGCTCCTCCTGTCATTTCCTCCCTCCGTTCTGGCTCGTCCGCTGCTCTGTTTGCCTCATTTCACCTTTTTCTTCACCTTTTCTCTCCTCCATCGCTCCCTCTGCCTCTGCTCTCAGGTGAGAAGTGCAGGAGCTTCATTGATCTGGCTCCGGCGTCGGAGAGAGGTGAGTAATGACGGTCATTACGGCTGCGCCGCCGCTTCCTGCTGCTGCCCACCTGTTCCCAGAGCCCAGGGAAATCCGAGGAAAAGAAGGGGAAAAAACAAAAACATCTCTTTTCTGGGCTCTCTGTGTTCATCAGGAGGAGCTAAACGAGTCAACCTGCAGAGACCGAAATGGGATTTTTAAATTCATTTCTTAAGAAGGCATCTTCATCTCCTGAAAGAGGAAATAACTAAAACCTTCATAAAGTGAGTTTATAACAGATGCAGAACCGTTGAAGGAGATGTTGATGATGCTTTGCTTAAAATAAAGCACAGCAGGGCCGGCCCGAGGCATCTGCAAGTTCAACAGCTGATTAGGACCCTCACCACCAGGGGGCTCCAAGTTCACCAAGCCAGAAAAATCAGGTGGAGGAAACTGATAAATGATCAAGCTGAGAATCTTTGTTTGATTTATTGATATTCTGTCTAAATCCCACCTGATCGGTTTTCCGTCTGACTCCAGAATCCTGCTGGTGTTTATATCCTGAAGCCGAATATCTGCGCATTCAGAAGAAATTGAATACTTTTGGTACCTTTAGCTTCACACTGAGCTGCTTGTCAATAATAAAAGTTCTGAGATGTTTCATCTGTTAAAACCAGAGCAGCAGTGAAGACGGGATTCGCTGGACAAACTTCTTCTTTCATCTTTTCAAGTTAAATTCCTGCTTGGTGAATTTGTAGGTGGACAAGAGTTCGATTGAGTTTCACAAAAACCTCTGGTTTACCTTCGAACCTGAGGGAGTATTCACACCTGACATGTTTGGTCCACTTTAAACGGACCAGAGTTCGATTCCCCCGACACACTAAGGGCGTTTCCTATTTTGGTCAAACTGAGTATACCAGACTGTCAGGTGGGAAAACATCCTGAAAACATTTAACGCACCTTTAAATTTGAAGACCTTTTAAATTAAATAATCATATACAGCGTAGTGAGTCTGCATTAAACAAAATGCTTCCCCGAAGAAACTCAGTTTGTGAGTTATTCAGTGTTTTACCAAAATCCAGCTGTGAATTAATTAATAAGGATCCTTCGTTGTGAGCCGCCCTGAGGGTCTAAATTTAATTAAATGTCCATTTTTGTTTTGGTAATCTATAGAGGAGCCCTGAAAAAAACAAGCTTCACACTCAGGACCCGCAGACGTCACGCGCCGCTGACACAAACATGCACACGGCGTAATTAAAGTCAGTAATTATATCCGCTCGTGTTGCGAGTCGGTCTGATGAGCTGCTGCCTTCCTGTTATCAGTCGAGTCCCTCAGCATGTTTTATTGACTGTCTGCTGATACACATTCAGGACGACAGAGGCGGGAAACCCGACACTGCGTCCGCCTCCAGAGGGCTCATGTTTTCTCTGTCAGGAATAAAAACTTTCTGCTCAAGAGAGAAACGGAGTCAGTGGATGAAACAGATGCAAAATCACCTCATCTGAATAGTCATGATTGGGAAATCCTTTGAATAATGTAGCAGGGTAAATTACAAGTTTGAATGTTTTGCTAATTAATGTGGGAGAAGCTGATGGTGTTAAATACTGGTGGGGTTTCCTCTTGGTTCTCCAAGTTCAAAGTTCAAAAATACTTAAATTAAAACTCATTTCATCTAAAACAGTACAGCTGTAAGCAGGAACCATCTCCAGCAGCGTTCCCTCGTTAGCAGAGCTCCATAAATGAGAGCAGCTGCTGTCATTGCAGGTGTGCTGTGGCTGTCGGTGGTTTCAGAGGTGCTGTACATCCTGCTGCTGGTGGTCGGCTTCAGCCTCATGTGTCTGGAGCTTTTCCACTCCAGCAACGTCATCGACGGACTCAAACTCAATGCCTTCGCCGCCGTCTTCACCGTCCTGTCCGGTAAGAAACGGATGAATCCACTGCTTCAGCTTATTTCATACTCCTAAAATACTTTTAAACTTCAAATATTCACTTCTAGTACCTCAGAAGCAGTAAATAAATGTTTCATCATGACTGTTATCCTATTTTTGTTCCTCAGAATAGACAAAAACAGCTTTAGACCAAGAAAACAGAAAATGTCAACATAAAAAAAGTTTAATTGTGACTTTAAAAATGTAAGGCAAATATGCAATAACCTTTTTATTTTACAACTAATTTATTTAGAAATTTATATTCTACAAAAATCAGAAAAACATTAAAATGTTGAACATTTATTTCATCATTCAGCAGGTAAAAAAAATAATGAAAAGTTTAATCATCTGAGTCAGAGAACATCTATTCAAAATTAACAGCTAAAATGCAGCTAATTATCTACATTTAATGAGAAATGAAAAACAAATGCAACTATTTTACTGCTTTAAATAGTTAATTGTTATTTTCTATAAGGTAGTCATTACCTTTATTTTCCACATAAACTGTTTTTCAATCAATCATGTAGTCCAGGTGTGAAAAACTTTTCCTTAAAATATAAAATTCAAGCATTTTCTAGGATTTCCAGCATTTCTTCTTCATGGCTGGAGGACTGAGCCAGATGTTTTAGTTCCAGGCTTCACTGTTTTCCTGCCAGGAGTTTTTAACCAGACTCAAGTTAAACCTCTTACACCAGAAGTGGCTCTGATCTCCGTCCTCCGACGACAAATCCACCAGAAACAGGAAAGACTGAAAAACGATTCGCTGCTTTCTAGATTTATCAGATGATCATGAGACTGAGTGACATAAAACCTGATGGACGGATGGCCGATCAGAACCGGGCCAGCCGATCAGAACCGGGCCAGCCGATCAGAACCAGGCCAGCCGATCAGAACCGGGCCAGCCGATCAGAACCAGGCCAGCCGATCAGAACCGGGCCAGCTGATCAGAACCGGGCCAGCCGATCAGAACCAGGCCAGCTGATCAGAACCGGGCCAGCCGATCAGAACCGGGCCAGCCGATCAGAACCGGGTCAGCCGATCAGAACCGGGCCAGCCGATCAGAACCGGGCCAGCCGATCAGAACCGGGCCAGCCGATCAGAACCGGGCCAGCCGATCAGAACCGGGCCAGCCGATCAGAACCGGGCCAGCCGATCAGAACCGGGCCAGCTGATCAGAACCAGGCCAGCCGATCAGAACCAGCCCAGCTGACTGACTGTGATCCACGGCCCCGACAGGCTTCCACTCGTTCACCTTCTGGTTTTTGATTTGCTGTGATCTTGTGATTGAAGCTCCATGTCTAACTGATTTGCTTCCTGATCACAGAGCATTAAATCAATTTATTCAGAGTAATTCTGAGGACTGGAAAGGTTCTGGTTTATTCCTGAGGCTGCAGAGATTTACTGCTGCTGTGTTTCCACTAATGATCCTGAGTCAGCGCCGTTATGTAAGAAATAAAATGTAACTTAGAACCTTTTTAACCAGCTTCATCTGTGAACTGTCATCATATGCAAATTTAATACCATAAAATTTTGTTTTAATATAAAAAATGCATAAAGAAGGGATCATAAGTGTGTTAATGAAAAAGTAACAAAATTCTTTAATAAAATGAAACTCAGTAGATCCTAAATATGTTTTTGGGGGAGCCTTTCAGATGCTTTGCTGCTATAATTTTATTGGATTTATTTATTTTTCAGTTCTCTTAAATATTGTTCACCCTTCACTGTAAAACATTGTGTGTTTTCTGGCTTTTAAAACTGTGCACAGTTTATCTAAAGCCCAAAAAGCATAAAAAAAATGTTTAAATATAATTTACAAATGGTTTGTAGAGAATAAAGCTTCTTTATTTTTGTCTCCTTAGAAGCTAAATGTTCCTTCAATGTTAGATATTTCCGTTGGATGTTAAATCCAGATGTGAACTCTTTTGCATGATCTTTTCCCCTGCAGGTCTTCTGGGTATGGTGGCCCACATGATGTACACTCAGGTGTTCCAGATCACAGTCAGTCTGGGTCCTGAAGACTGGAGGCCCCACAGCTGGGACTACGGTTGGTCCTTCTGGTCAGTCGCTTTTGCTTAAAACTCACTTTAATGGTCAACAAATGGAGAAAAAAATTAATTTTATGATTTTTTTAAAAAGACACACATTAAAAAAACTATTTTTAATGTAGATTTGTGTAAGATTTAATTAATTTACTAACTATTTTGGCAATGGGATTTAGGTAATATTCTGATCAGTTGTGATATTTATGCAGTTGTTCATGTGGACGTTCCTCTCAGTTACTTCAGGGTTTCTTTCAGTTTTTCAAAGACTGAAAGAAACATTTATAGGTCCTTTATTGTACGTCTTCGTTAGCATAGGACCAAAAAAAAATTGGAGGGCTGATCTTGCCAAAATTGGCACAAAATATAGAAATAAAAAATTCCTTGATGAAGTACATAATGTGCCAAATATTGCATCCCCAAAACAAAAACCTCTTATCTCCCTTAGATAAAAAGATAAGTTAGTTATTTTATTATTCAGTGTGACATGCATTAATATTTGCTTATAATTTTTTACAATTTAACGGTAGCACTGCTATTCAAACTTCCATTTTATTTCCATCAACACATCAGCAGTGATGTCCTGTATGACTGCAGGAACACAGAGAACCACATTTAAACCAGACAAAGTGCAGAACAGCAGAGACATCAGAGTAATCGACCCTGACCAACAATCAGAGGCTAGTTGGGTTTACAGAACTCTGCAGAGCCTCCAAACCAACCAACCGTTACTCCGGCCAGTCGTGGTGCAGTGAATTTTGTCTGGACTCTGTGGATCAGAGTCATGGATTCAATGATTCTGCAGAAGGACAGAAAACCAGCTGAGTGATTCACTCCGACTCTGGAGGAAACACGACCTTCCAGATGTTGTTGTGACCAAATTTAGAACTGGAACAATCTGAAGCCCACGATGTGTCATTACCTCCAAATCCACATTTCTTTCTCTGGCCTGCGATGCTGATGTTCTTGTATGCAACGTCTACAGAAACTATTCCTTTCCACTCCACCTCCCAGTAACAACGTCCAGTGAGACTCTTTACTCAGAATCTGAAACCATCCAGTGAATCTGGGACTGGAAGAAGACTGAGGTTGCTTCACAAGTGTCACCTTCCTGTTCCCCTGTGATAGTACCAGATGTCTGTGTGCTGTGTTTGGATCCAAAGTGATTTCACATTAATATTTTAAGATTCTAGCTCTGCTCTTTGGTTCTGGTTCTGACAGAAGAACATCCTCCTCAGTGACCATCAGTGAGATGTTTGTCCATGAGTCTCTCAGGACGTCTTGTAGTTTCTCTCTGAGCTCTGACAGCTGCTGTCACGTCCTCAAAGTGTCTCAGAGGACGGATGTTGATGCTGGATGAGTGTGTAGACTCACTGAGTGCTGGCAGTGAGGGGTAGTTGAGGAGAAACTGGTTGTGATCCTCTGTGTGTGAGAGCTGCTCCAGCTCAGCGTCTTTCCTCTTCAGCTCAGTGATCTCCTGCTCCAGCTTCTCCTGAACATCTTTGACTCGACTCACTTCAGTTTCCTGCTGGGATCTGATCTGCTGCTTCATGGTCTTTATGTTCCTCCATTAAACAGATGAGACGAATACACGTCTGATCAGTGCGGCAGAACATCTTCATCACCTCATCATGCTGAGAGCAGATGTTCTCCTGCAGGTTCTTGGATGGCTCCACCAGTTTCTGTTTCTTCAGTCCAGGGACATCAAGGTGAGGTTGGAGGTGATTCCTACAGTAGGAAACCAAACAGACCAGACAAGACTTGAAGGCTTTCAGTTTTCTTCTAGTGCAAAAATCACAGGCCACATCTTCAGGTCCAGCATAGCAGTGATCAGCAGGCGAAGCTGGGAATCCAGTCTTCTTCAGCTGCTCCACTAAAGCTGCTAGCATGGTGCTCTTCTTCAGCACAGGCCTGGATGTGATCGTCTCCCTGCAATGAGGGCAGCTGTGGATTCCCTTCTGATCCTCTGCATACCACTGGGTTTTAATACAGCTTTCACCTTCAGCAGGTGTTGGTTCTTCCCAGATTCAAGGTGTGCTTAAGGGCAGGAAGAGGAGGGAGGAATATCAAGGTGAAGAAAAGTCTGGAAGATGACTAAACAAATGAATGACGTAAGTAGAATCAGATCAAGTTTATTTGTGTATCACGTTTCAGCAACAAGGAAGTTCAAAGTCCTTTACATCATAAAAACATCATATAGTCATAAATTATGAAACGAGCAATAAACATTGCAGTTTATCAAATGCCATCAAGCAAAAAACACATCAATTATGTTGATCAATGTCCTACTTACTGCTAATCAAGAGCAGCTCTACTCAGGTAGGTTTTTAGCCTCCATTTAAAGGAACTCAGTGTTTCGGCTGTTTTCTAGACGTTTGCTCCAGATTAGAGATGCATAGAAAATGAATTCTGGGGATGCAGAGCAGACCTGAGTGGTCTGTAAGGTTGATAAAACAGCCCAACCTGAAGGCGCAGGTGCAGGCGAGTGACAGAGCCGCTGTCTCTCAGATAATCATCCAGTCCGGACCTTCACAGCTCTCTGCTCATTGGTAAAACCGAGCTGCAGCTCCTGTCGACGCTCAAACAAATCACCCGTCAAACAAGGACAGGGAGAACAACCTCATCTGCTTGATACTCTCCTTCCATAAACCTCCGACCTCGTATGCTGTGCGTTTTTTACGACATGTAGTCACAATCTTTAGTGCCAGGAAGCTTCAGTCCTTTCATTAGAGTCCCTCATTCTGCACAGAAACCAGGCCGAAATGTCCTGAAGCCGATGTTGTTCATCTGCAGCATTACCAGCATTTTAAAAGGATTATATTAACTGTTAATATAATAAAAAAATTCATATCCATTTTTCACATTTTATCACATTCAGTCTTTCCAGCCCCAGACCATCACGCTGCCACTACCGTGTTCTGGTACTACGTCCCACCAGATGTAATGTGCATGGACTCTAACAGAAGAATTTCACCAGACCTCCTGAGATCATCAAGATGTTTCTTTTACTCCATGGAAACACAGCTGGCAGGAACTGCAGAGGTTTAGATGTTTTCATTTCGGTCTTCCTCTCCTGGGAAGGTTCTCCACTCATCTTTTCTCCATGTGTGGATCATGGTTCTCCCCTTGGTTCTCTGGAGTCCCAGCCTGGTAAAAACCAGCCCCTTGTTCTACGCTTTGCTTCATACAGAGGGCCTGTGAATCTGCCTGGGTGACCGTTTAACCCACTCACTAATGTTTGACCGTGACATAATGTAACGTGCTAGATTGATGAGGTTTATATATTTGGAGCCATGGCCAACATGGACTGAATTGTTTTGTTCTCTTCATCTGCTGCCATTACAAATCTACAACTCTACAATTCTAAAACAGCACAGAAAATTGACAACTCCTCCTTCTTCAACCAATTAAAATTTATCTTAATGGGAGAAATCCCAGACAGAGCACTGAAGGCAGATGAAAATCTAATCGTACATGAAGGCGATGGCCAGACTACTGGAGTCCCAAAGCATTAAAAATGTCTCAGCAATCATTTCCAGACTGATGCCAACGACTTTCTTGAATTTCTTTAGCTCAGAGATCAATGTGTTACTTTTTGCGCCTACTTCATGACGTCAGGCAGGTTCTGCTTAAGTAAATCCTCGGGTGTAGGCAGCAGGTGTTGCTTGGGAAATTGAACCGTGGTAGTTAATCACAGTGTGTTTGGTAGAAAACTCTCACTTTGACTGTGATTTTCTCTTTGCGTCTCCATCCAGCATGGCGTGGGGTTCCTTCACCTGCTGCATGGCCGCCTCCGTCACCACCCTCAACTCCTACACCAAGACCGTCATCGAGTTCCGACACAAACGCAAGCTGTTTGAGCAGGGGCTGCGCGAGGAGCAGAGCTACCTGGACCAGGAGGCCTTCCACTACTTCCGGGAGCGCTCCCTGCAGTCCGTCTCCGGCTCTGTGGAGGTCTACCCCAGCCACGGCGGCCCCAGAGCCGGACTCATTGGGCCCGGCCCAGCTCCGGGTGCGGGTCATGGGAAAATGAGGGGAACGTCAGCCTCCATAGACCTGGGGGAGAACACAGACTCTCTGGGGGAGGAGCAGTGCTGAGGCCTGGAGGCTCTAGACCGTTTTCCTCAGCAGACCTGCTCAACAACAGAACAGGACCAGAAATAAAATGGAAACGTATGGATTTAACGTGACAGATGCTGTTTGTTTTTGTCAAAATAAATGATGTCAGTCTAAAATGTGAGCGACTGATTGAAGTTTATCACACTGTGTGAAGAGTAGACGTTATCTGACCAGAGTTCATCCATTTTTCAACATTTTTAAGACGTTACCAGATGAGTACTTTTAAATTTTGATGATCAGAATCTGCTGTAGCAGGAAGTTAATCGATATTAAGAAATTCCAAGAGGCAGAACAACAACAGAGAAAATTCAGAAAAGTTTTAAATGTTACTAAAATGGCTACATTGCATACCCATCAAGAAAAGATGGTTGCCATGGTGATTCCCACCTTTTCTGGGCAATACAGTTAAACATTTACACATATTATCTGCCTTTTATTCACCTTATTAAGAAGTCGGGAAGTATTTTAATGCTGAGTCACTGGTTGCCCTGATAAAAAGCAGCAACTTCTACAAAATAATCTGATGAGATTAGATTTAAATGAAATAATCTGATAGAGAAAACAGAAGGATGCCGCTGTGTGTCTCCGCCGGAGGAAACTGTTTGAGTTGTGTAATGTTTTGGTGGATTGTAAATAGCAAGGATTAAATTGACTGAGAATCGCCGTGGTAACCGGGAGGGCTTTGGGGTCAGTGTTAATCCAAACACAAGTTGCAAAGCCCTGTGCTGCCAGGCTGCAAACTGCCGGTTGGTGCCGGATCTTAATGTTCTCTGATGTAAAACGAGCTGAGAGCATTTGGACACTTTGTGTTTTCTCTCTCTCTTTGTCCATATCAGTTCCCAGTAAATTTTCTAACTGCAGACTGAAAGGACTGTGAAGAAAAACCCTTTCAAGACTTTGGGGATTTTTCACATTGGCCAATGCAATCATAAAATGTTTCATGAAATCAACTCTTTAAAATAGCAGGAGGCTTTAAATTAAACCATATCTAATGTTGATTTTCAAAAACATTGGCATTTCAATAATTTTGTCAAGATCATGTAAGATTTTATAATATTGACGAAGACATAAGCTTATGTGTGGCTGGTTAGCTCAGTTGGTTGGAGCGTGGTACTCATAAAGCCAAGGTCATGGGTTCAAACCCCACCCTGACCATCTGAAATTTAAAGTTTTAATAAAATCAACTCTTCAAAATAGCAATAGGCTGTATATTTAACCATTATGCACATTGATTTTGAAAAACATTAGAATGTCAACTCCTTACTCAAATCTTCATTCATGTGGCTGGTTAGCTCAGTTGGTTGGAGCGTAGTACTGAAAAAGCCAAGGTCATGGGTTCAAACCCCACCCTGATCATCTGAAATTTAAAGTTTTAATAAAATCAACTCTTCAAAAATAGTTAGAGGCTGTATATTGAAAGATTATGCACATTGATTTTGAAAAACATTAGAATGTCAACTCCTTACTCAAATCTTCATTGTGGTAAGATCATGTAAGTTTTTTAAATCCATGGAAACTCAACATTATGAGTAACCTTGTACTTAGGAATTCTCTGTCCAGCTGATGTTAGCTCAGCTGGACAGGTGTAGCGCTGGCAATGGTAAGGTAAGTGGTTCAATTCCCTTACTGGTCAATAGAAATCTAAAGTCTTTCAGACAAATAATACTTCAAAATTAAAAAGGGTGTCAAACAAAATCAATACTTCAAAATAAAAATGGTTGTAAAACAAAATCAATACTTCAAAATTAAAATGGTTGTAAAACAAAATCAATACTTCAAAACAAAAATGGTTTTAAAACAAAATCAATACTTTAAAATAAAAAAAGGTATAAAACAAAATCAATACGTCAAAATAAAAAAGGTATAAAATAAAATCAATACTTCAAAATAAAATTTTGCCAGAAAATACACCTTTAAGTATGTTGATTTTGAAAAACTTTACAGCATTTCTTCAAATCTTCATTGTAGAAAGATCATGTACGTTTTTATAATATTGACGAAGACATAGCCTTATGTGTGGCTGGTTAGCTCAGTTGGTTGGAGCGTGGTACTCATAAAGCCAAGGTCATGGGTTCAAACCCCACATTGGCCAATGGTATCATGAAGTCAACTCTTTAAAATAACAGGAGGCTTTAAATTAAACCACATTTAATGTTGATTTTCAAAAACATTTGCATTTCTGTGATTTTGTCAAGATCATGTAAGTTTTTATAATATTGACGAAGACTTAAGCTTATGTGTGGCTGGTTAGCTCAGTTGGTTGGCGCGTGGTACTTGTAAAGCCAAGGTCATGGGTTCAATCTCCACATTGGCCAATGCTATCATGAAATGTTTCATGAAGTCAACTCTTTAAAATAACAGGAGGCTTTAAATTAAACCACATTTATTGTTGATTTTCAAAGACATTTGCATTTCTATGATTTTGTCAAGATCATGTAAGTTTTTATAATATTGACGAAGACTTAGGATTATGTGTGACTGGTTAGCTCAGTTGGTTGGAGCGTGGTACCTATAAAGCCAAGGTCATGGGTTCAATCCCCACATAGGCCAATGCTATCATGAAATGTTTCATGAAGTCAACTCTTTAAAATAGCAGGAGGCTTTAAATTAAACAACATTTAATGTTGATTTTCAAAAACATTTGCATTTCTGATTTTGTCAAGATCATGTAAGTTTTTATAATATTGACGAAGACATAAGCCTATGTGTGACTGGTTAGCTCAGTTGGTTGGAGCGTGGTACTCATAAAGCCAAGGTCATGGGTTCAATCTCCACATTGGCCAATGCTATCATGAAATGTTTCATGAAGTCAACTCTTTAAAATAACAGGAGGCTTTAAATTAAACCACATTTATTGTTGATTTTCAAAGACATTTGCATTTCTATGATTTTGTCAAGATCATGTAAGTTTTTTATAATATTGACGAAGACGTAGGCTTATGTGTGACTGGTTAGTTCAGTTGGTCAGTGCGTGGTACTCATAAAGCCAAGGTCATAGTTTCAAACCCCACATTGGCCAATGGTTTCATGAAGTCAACTCTTTAAAATAGCAGGAGGCTTTAAATTAAACCACATTTAATGTTGATTTTCAAAAACATTTGCATTTCTGATTTTGTCAATATCATGTAAGTTTTTCTAATATTGAAGAAGACGTATAATTTTGTGTGGTTGGTTAGCTCAGTTGGTTGGAGCGTGGGACTCGTAAAGCCAAGGTCATGGGTTCAATCTCCACATTGGCCAATGCTATCATGAAATGTTTCATGAAGTCAACTCTATGAATAGCAGGAGGCTTTAAATTAAACCACATTTTAATGTTGATTTTCAAAAACATTTGCATTTCTGATTTTGTCAATATCATGTAAGTTTTTATAATATTGAAGAAGACGTATAATTTTGTGTGGTTGGTTAGCTCAGTTGGTTGGAGTGTCGAACTCAGAAAGCCAAGGTCATGGGTTCAAACCCCACATTGGCCAATGGTTTCATGAAGTCAACTCTTTAAAATAGCAGGAGGCTTTAAATTAAACAACATCTAATGTTGATTTTCAAAGATATTTGCATTTCTATGATTTTGTCAAGATCATGTAAGTTTTTATAATATTGACGAAGACATAAGTTTATGTGTGGCTGGTTAGCTCAGTTGGTTGGAGCGTGGTACTCAGAAAGCCAAGGTCATGGGTTCAAATCCCACCCTGATCATCTGAAATTTAAAGTTTTAATAAAATCAACTCTTCAATATAGAAAGAGGCTATATATTTAACCATTATGCACATTGATTTTGAAAAACATTAGAATGTCAACTCCTTACTCAAATCTTCATTGTGGTAAGATCATGTAAGTTTTTTAAATCCATGGAAACTCAACATTATGAGTAACCTTGTACTTAGGAATTCTCTGTCCAGCTGATGTCAGCTCAGCTGGACAGGTGTAGCGCTGGCAATGGTAAGGTAAGTGGTTCAATTCCCTTACTGGTCAATAGAAATCTAAAGTCTTTCAGACAAATAATACTTCAAAATTAAAAAGGGTGTCAAACAAAATCAATACTTCAAAATAAAAATGGTTGTAAAACAAAATCAATACTTCAAAACAAAAATGGTTGTAAAACAAAATCAATACTTCAAAATAAAAATGGTTATAAATCAATACTTCAAAATAAAAAAGGTATAAAGTAAAATCAATACTTCAAAATAAAATTTTGCCAGAAAATACACCTTTAAGCATGTTGATTTTGAAAAACTTTACAGCATTTCTTCAAATCGTCATTGTGTTAAGATCATGTAAGTTTTTTAAATCCATGGAAACTCAACATTATGAGTAACCTTGTACTCAGGAAGTTTCTGTCCAGCTGATGTTAGCTCAGCTGGACAGGTGTAGCGCTGGCAATGGTAAGGTTAGTGGTTCAATTCCCTTAATGGTCAATAGAGATCTAAAGTCTTTCAGACAAATAATACTTCAAAATTAAAAAGGGCGTCAAACAAAATCAATACTTCAAAATAAAAATGGTTATAAAACAAAATCAATACTTCAAAATATAAAATGTATAAAACAAAATCAATATGTCAAAATGAAAAAGGTATAAAATAAAATCAATACTTCAAAATAAAATTTTGCCAGAAAATACACCTTTAAGCATGTTGATTTTGAAAAACTTTACAGCATTTCTTCAAATCTTCATTGTCGAAAGATCATGTACGTTTTTATAATATTGACGAAGACATAGCATTATGTGTGGTTGGTTAGCTCAGTTGGTTGGAGCGTTGTACTCATAAAGCCAAGGTCATGGGTTCAAACCCCACATTGGCCAATGGTATCATGAAGTCAACTCTTTAAAATAACAGGAGGCTTTAAATTAAACCACATTTAATGTTGATTTTCAAAAACATTTGCATTTCTATGATTTTGTCAAGATCATGTAAGTTTTTATAATATTGACGAAGACTTAAGCTTATGTGTGGCTGGTTAGCTCAGTTGGTTGGAGCGTGGTACTTGTAAAGCCAAGGTCATGGGTTCAATCTCCACATTGGCCAATGCTATCATGAAATGTTTCATGAAGTCAACTCTTTAAAATAACAGGAGGCTTTAAATTAAACCACATTTATTGTTGATTTTCAAAGACATTTGCATTTCTATGATTTTGTCAAGATCATGTAAGTTTTTATAATATTGACGAAGACGTAGGCTTATGTGTGACTGGTTAGCTCAGTTGGTTGGAGCGTGGTACTCATAAAGCCAAGGTCATGGGTTCAATCTCCACATTGGCCAATGCTATCATGAAATGTTTCATGAAGTCAACTCTTTAAAATAACAGGAGGCTTTAAATTAAACCACATTTATTGTTGATTTTCAAAGACATTTGCATTTCTATGATTTTGTCAAGATCATGTAAGTTTTTTATAATATTGACGAAGAGGCTGCTTATGTGTGACTGGTTAGTTCAGTTGGTCAGTGCGTGGTACTCATAAAGCCAAGGTCATAGTTTCAAACCCCACATTGGCCAATGGTTTCATGAAGTCAACTCTTTAAAATAGCAGGAGGCTTTAAATTAAACCACATTTAATGTTGATTTTCAAAAACATTTGCATTTCTGATTTTGTCAATATCATGTAAGTTTTTATAATATTGACGAAGACATAAGCTTATGTGTGGCTGGTTAGCTCAGTTGGTTGGAGCGTGGTACTCAGAAAGCCAAGGTCATGGGTTCAAACCCCACATTGGCCAATGCTATCATGAAATGTTTCATGAAGTCAACTCTTTAAAATAACAGGAGGCTTTAAATTAAACCCCATTTATTGTTGATTTTCAAAGACATTTGCATTTCTATGATTTTGTCAAGATCATGTAAGTTTTTTATAATATTGACGAAGACGTAGGCTTATGTGTGACTGGTTAGTTCAGTTGGTCAGTGCGTGGTACTCATAAAGCCAAGGTCATAGTTTCAAACCCCACATTGGCCAATGGTTTCATGAAGTCAACTCTTTAAAATAGCAGGAGGCTTTAAATTAAACCACATTTAATGTTGATTTTCAAAAACATTTGCATTTCTGATTTTGTCAATATCATGTAAGTTTTTATAATATTGACGAAGACATAAGCTTATGTGTGGCTGGTTAGCTCAGTTGGTTGGAGCGTGGTACTCAGAAAGCCAAGGTCATGGGTTCAATCCCCACATTAGCCAATGCTATGATGAAATGTTTCATGAAGTCAACTCTTTAAAATAGCAGGAGGCTTTAAATTAAACAACATCTAATGTTGATTTTCAAAGATATTTGCATTTCTATGATTTTGTCAAGATCATATAAGTTTTTATAATATTGACGAAGACATAAGCTTATGTGTGGCTGGTTAGCTCAGTTGGTTGGAGCGTGGTACTCAGAAAGCCAAGGTCATGGGTTCAAACCCCACCCTGATCATCTGAAATTTAAAGTTTTAATAAAATCAACTCTTCAATATAGCAAGAGGCTATATATTTAACCATTATGCACATTGATTTTGAAAAACATTAGAATGTCAACTCCTTACTCAAATCTTCATTGTGGTAAGATCATGTAAGTTTTTTAAATCCATGGAAACTCAACATTATGAGTAACCTTGTAGTTAGGAATTCTCTGTCCAGCTGATGTTAGCTCAGCTGGACAGGTGTAGCGCTGGCAATGGTAAGGCATGTGGTTCAATTCCCTTACTGGTCAATAGAAATCTAAAGTCTTTCAGACAAATAATACTTCAAAATTAAAAAGGGTGTCAAACAAAATCAATACTTCAAAATAAAAATGGTTGTAAAACAAAATCAATACTTCAAAACAAAAATGGTTGTAAAACAAAATCAATACTTCAAAATAAAAATGGTTATAAATCAATACTTCAAAATAAAAAAGGTATAAAATAAAATCAATACTTCAAAATAAAATTTTGCCAGAAAATACACCTTTAAGCATGTTGATTTTGAAAAACTTTACAGCATTTCTTCAAATCTTCATTGTGTTAAGATCATGTAAGTTTTTTAAATCCATGGAAACTCAACATTATGAGTAACCTTGTACTCAGGAAGTTTCTGTCCAGCTGATGTTAGCTCAGCTGGACAGGTGTAGCGCTGGCAATGGTAAGGTAAGTGGTTCAATTCCCTTAATGGTCAATAGAGATCTAAAGTCTTTCAGACAAATAATACTTCAAAATTAAAAAGGGCGTCAAACAAAATCAATACTTCAAAATAAAAATGGTTGTAAAACACAATCAATACTTCAAAATAAAAAAGGTTATAAAACAAAATCAATATGTCAAAATGAAAAAGGTATAAAATAAAATCAATACTTCAAAATAAAATTTTGCCAGAAAATACACCTTTAAGCATGTTGATTTTGAAAAACTTTACAGCATTTCATCAAATCTTCATTGTTGAAAGATCATGTACGTTTTTATAATATTGACAAAGACACAGGATTATGTGTGGCTGGTTAGCTCAGTTGGTTGGAGCGTTGTACTCATAAAGCCAAGGTCATGGGTTCAAACCCCACATTGGCCAATGGTTTCATGAAGTCAACTCTTTAAAATAGCAGGAGGCTTTAAATTAAACAACATCTAATGTTGATTTTCAAAGATATTTGCATTTCTATGATTTTGTCAAGATCATGTAAGTTTTTATAATATTGACGAAGACATAAGCTTATGTGTGGCTGGTTAGCTCAGTTGGTTGGAGCGCGGTACTCAGAAAGCCAAGGTCATGGGTTCAATCCCCACCCTGATCATCTGAAATTTAAAGTTTTAATAAAATCAACTCTTCAATATAGCAAGAGGCTATATATTTAACCATTATGCACATTGATTTTGAAAAACATTAGAATGTCAACTCCTTACTCAAATCTTCATTGTGGTAAGATCATGTAAGTTTTTATAATATTGACGTAGACACAGGATTATGTGTGGCTGGTTAGCTCAGTTGGTTGGAGCGTTGTACTCATAAAGCCAAGGTCATGGGTTCAAACCCCACATTGGCCAATGGTATCATGAAATGTTTCATGAAGTCAACTCTTTAAAATAACAGGAGGCTTTAATTTAAACCACATTTAATGTTGATTTTCAAAAACATTTGCATTTCTATGATTTTGTCAAGATCATGTAAGTTTTTATAATATTGACGAAGACATAAGCTTATGTGTGGTTGGTTAGCTCAGTTGGTTGGAGCGTAGTACTGAAAAAGCCAAGGTCATGGGTTCAAACCCCACCCTGATCATCTGAAATTTAAAGTTTTAATAAAATCAACTCTTCAAAATAGTTAGAGGCTGTATATTGAAAGATTATGCACATTGATTTTGAAAAACATTAGAATGTCAACTCCTTACTCAAATCTTCATTGTGGTAAGATCATGTAAGTTTTTTAAATCCATGGAAACTCAACATTATGAGTAACCTTGTAGTTAGGAATTCTCTGTCCAGCTGATGTTAGCTCAGCTGGACAGGTGTAGCGCTGGCAATGGTAAGGCAAGTGGTTCAATTCCCTTACTGGTCAATAGAAATCTAAAGTCTTTCAGACAAATAATACTTCAAAATTAAAAAGGGTGTCAAACAAAATCAATACTTCAAAATAAAAATGGTTGTAAAACAAAATCAATATTTCAAAATAAAAATGGTTGTAAAACAAAATCAATACTTCAAAACAAAAATGGTTTAAAACAAAATCAATACGTCAAAATAAAATTTTGCCAGAAAATACACCTTTAAGCATGTTGATTTTCTAAAACGTTACAGCATTTCTTCAAATCTTCATTGTAGAAAGATCATGTAGAATATTTTTGTAGAAACGCATCATGTTTCTGGGCCTCAGGCGTAATGAACATGTATTCTGGTAAGACACGATGCTCTTGTGCAGCGATGACACAAACCTGTTGTTTGTTGCTAAATGAGGAACGGCTCTTTCACAGTCCTTGGAGAAAACATTAGTCCTGTCTGCGCCTCCTGAGCCTAATGGGGCCTGATGATGGCGATGCTTCATCTCAAGGTGGAACTGCACATTTCAGTCAGCAGCACAAACTGAGTGACTGTGTGACCTTCTCCTTTGATGATGGCGCAGTTGTTAGCAGCATAAACATGCCGCAGGTTAGAAACACAAATAATCAACAGGGGGTCGGAAGGAGGAACAAAGGAGTGAGAGTCTGGATTTCCATCATGAGGCAGGAATAATCAAACACTTTATTTCCAGATAGTAACAGTCAGTGGCTTGTTTTAACTCCTAAAGTGAACCAGGCTGAACTCTGTTCTGTTTGGGCATCTTTGTTCATAAGTTTCTTCAGATCAGGGATTGAGTTTAATTTCTTCTAGCCTACTTCATGCTGTCAGACAGGTTCTGTTTAAGTGATGCGTTTCTATAGGTGAACCCATAATCAGGCCTGGGTGTAGCAACTGAATTTGAACCAAAACGAAACTGATCTGAAACAATTAACAGTAACAAAATAACAAAAACTAAAGAAATCTGCAAAGGGAAAATGTTTTTTTTATAGAGGCAGAGTTTTACCACACAGCATAACTAGCTGCTAGTTTCTGTTCATGTTAACAGCTGTTTTTTTTCTCACAAAACAATTATTTTAACTTAAATATAAAAATTTGTAAAGAATTAAATATTTTTCATTGAGTTAAACGGACAAAATAAGCATAATTTTAAATTTAAAACCCTTTTTTTCTGCAAAATTGTTAAATAAGTAGACATAAATAGATACATTAGCCCAACAACAAAGATATTTATCATTTTAAAAACGTTATTTAGGTAATTTAAGCATCAGATTGGAGCAAAGTTCATCTTTCCAGAGTTTCAGGAAGCCCTGATTATAAATGGGGCTTCTTTAGAAATGTGAACTGTGACTGCTGACATTAGCTTTAGCTGCTACATGTTTAGCATTGCAATGCTATTTTAGGCTAAATGGCTCTTCTCCATCCTTTTAGTACAACTTTCATACAACAATAGTACTTTCCAGCGTCCAATAAAATCAGTTTAGAAGCAGAAATTAACCCAAATCGGCTCAAAAGAGGCGACTTCTTCCATCCATTGTTAGCGGATCCCGCTTGTGCGTCAGATTTACCGGTGTACCGGAAACATGCCACAAAGGTTCCGGCTCCAAATGTTTGTATTAAAACTATTTTTTAAAAATTATTGCATTACTTTTAAATCCATATACCATATACTAACAAACATAAATCAGTGCATTAAGGTCCCAGCCCTAATAAAAATCAGATTTAATTTGAGGATTTCATCTATATGAAAAGTAACCACTTTCCTGTGAAAAATCATAAATTAAGTGGGAGTAAACACATATTTTGGTTCCTTTTCACTTGGACCTGATTACTGCACTGATCTGTAGAATCAATTAATCATTTAAATTTAACCTGTTTGACAACAGAAGTACGCTCATTCACATCATGTCTCAATCTAAAGAACAGATGAGAAACATAGTAATTGATTATTATTATTATTATTATTATTATTATTATTATTATTATTATTATTATTATTATTATTATTATTATTATTATTATTATTATTATTTTACTTAACCAGTTGAACAAATTCTAATTTTCAACAAGAACCTGTTCAGAAAACAAATATCTGTGAGACTGAAAACGGTCATAAATCTATCAAATTAAAACTAAAAGACTTTCAAATCACAGAAAACTAAATTTGACTCAAGACATAAACAGCATCTCAAATGTTGGTTCAACCTGGTTCTTCCTGCAGTATTTCAGTTTCTTATACGGGTTTACTGCTGCTTAACTAAGCAAACAAAAACACACTAATTATAATCATATAGTAATAGTTAATCAGCCGGTAACTTTACGCTACGATAGAAACATTTTGAAACATATTTGTGTTTTAGCCACAGAAAGACATTGAACCCAGCTGCAGTTGTTATCCCAGCATGCTCCTACAGTCAGGGAGCATGTTGATCATTAAAGGTGGGACTTTTTACAAGGTTGCTCCTTACCAAGTATAAAACACCAGGGATCTGCCTCCTCATATTTCACCTGAAACTCCAGCCTTCAGAAACTCTCCACTGGCTGTGATTTGTGTCCTTCTTGCCTGTCGTTTGTTCGCTTTTTGCTTTTTCAGGCTTGTTTGTTCCCGAATTACGCAGCAGGCCGTCCATAAATATAACCAGAGCGAATAAAACATGTCAGAGCAGCCAGATAAACGTGAGCTGCTGTTTGTAAAGTTATATAGTAAATAATTAACAGCTATATTTTTGGGTTTTTTTGCAAGTCGTAGAAAACAATGTGAGCATTCATTTTTTAAAGTTATATTTTCTCCACTTTATTTAAACATTTATAAATGTCAGCATTGCACACTAAATATTTAATTCACAAGCTAAATAGTTGTCAACTAAATATTTACTTTTCAAACTAAATTCTGATTTCAAATTAAATATTTATTTTCTAACTTAATATTTACTTCTAAACTAGCTACTCATTTTTAACACTAAATATCGAGCTTTGACACTAAATATTGAATTTGAAAGCTAAATATGTAGTTTGTAAAATAAATATTTAACTTGTGAATTAAATATTTACTCTGACATTTTTAAATGTATGAACAACGTGGTGAAAATATGTCTGAAAAGTTATTATTTTTTCTCTGACAGGCTAAATAAACCAAAATATTGCTGTTAATTTTTTACAGTGTAATGTGCTGGTTTCTCCCTCCCAGTGTGGATCTTCAGAAGAACGCTTTCTTTAAAGATAAACAAGGTTAACAACAAGCAGTGATGAAACCCGGCGCTGGCTCTGGACGCCACAGAGACGAGAGATTCTGGCTTTAACTGGACCGTTGCTTTGGGTTGCATCAGAACGCGACTCTTTGATGGTCTGACTGTTGTATTATTTAAACTGATGAAAGGGGGAAAAGGGCACAAACATTATGAGTGGAGATACATTAAATAAAGTCAACATCTAAAGATGGAAACGAGTTCCCCCCCTTCAGGAGCAGAAGAGACATTTTTGAAGCTTCAGAGACGAACTCAGGTTGGTAAAAGATCAGGGTTTTCTAAGTCTGAGGATGAGAAAAAGAAACAAGCGTTAAAAGAAAATTCACGTCCTGCTGAAATAACCTTGGAGGAAAAGACGCCTTCATGTCCCAGACTCGGGTTTCTGCAGAGTTCATGAGAAAGGTTCCATTGCCCCATCCAGAGATTAATCTTATGATTTATTCTTCTTTTTTTTTTTTAAAAAAAAGCAGAAATTTTACCTTTTTGTGCCTTCAATTATGAAAGCTGGTTGTTTGTCAAGCTAGTTGTAGCTTCTGCACTGACAAAATAATAAAATACAAAGCAATAATCAATCCTACTAAGAATCCTGTTTAGTTTTACTTCAAAGTTGATCAAATCAGCACCGCTCAGATAAAATGTCAACTCATTTCATCTTCAAAGGCTTTATTTTCTTTTGATTTAAAAACCAAACTGGGAAGTTTTAGCAATTTGCTTCTTTTAAACTATTTACAGTAAATTTAATTTAAATTTAATCAATTGCTCCATATTTTCCTGCTTATTTCAACCATAAAACCCGGACAACAAATAAAGGTTGGAAAACAAAACAAGTTTGTGAGGCAGATACAGCAAATCAAGTCAAGCCTCAGAGCTTGGTAGCTGCTCACACAGAGTAGCTGAAATATTTTATAATCATGAAATATTAAATCTTGAAATCATATATAATATTTTAAAATATTATATATGAAATAATGAGTCCAAAAAATCTATGGAAAGTCAAAATTCTGTGAAAGTAGATTTCGGTGCTGAGTTTCATGTCAGAATTCTTAGTTTAGATTTAGATTATTTCTTTTGGTAAATTAACAACATTACAAAACACAAAACAGAACAAAATATTATTTTGCAAGCTAATAATTTACCAAAAATTATGCTTGCCTGTCATAGTTTAAACTTGCAATTCTGAGAAATAATAGGCAAAATTCTGAATTTAAAATCAGAATGCTGAGGAGGAAAAAGTCAGAGATAAAACTCATAATTTTCATGGCTCTAATCCTCTTGTATGACTGAGTTGCTTCCCTGATATTTGCTCCCTGAGGGATTGTTTCATTTAAAGCAGCCCGCCTCCAGCGTGGCGGAGCTCGTCTTGAGGAGAGTCTGGATGCGGCTGCCGGTGAGGCCTGACATTTCAGGCGGACATCAGTCACCTGCTGGCGGTAAAGCTCCCTCGGCGCTCCGCCTTTCACCGGAGCGCTGACAAAGCGCAGCGAGCGGAGGAAGCTGCAACAGCTGGTGGCCAGATATTACACTGATCCTTTCCAACCCCCAGAGGGAAGAGACTGCTGGAGGGGGGAAGGACCAGGCTGCAGTGCGGCTGGAGGATGTGCTGAGTTCAGGGCAGGAGCAAACCGAAAATAAACTTTAAATGACAGATGCTGATCTCCTGCGCTTTGGAAGAAGTTCACTTTTACAGTAAATAACAAACGTTTCAGCGGCGGACAGACAGAGGAACAGAAAGGATTTACTGACACCTGGTGGTCGATTTATCACACTACAACCTCATCCATTAAGCATCCAGCACAGTCATCCACCCATCCATCCATCCATCCATCCATCCATCCATCCATCCATCCATCCATCCATCCATCCATCCATTTGTCCATGGGGGGGGGGGTTGGTGTTGCCCTCTGATAAGGTCTCCAGTTTACCACAACATCTCAAAAACAAAATAAAATTTGTTGGTTTCCCTTTATCTTTTACAAGTAGAAAGTAAAAATAGAGTAGTTAATAAAAAACATCAACACCTCAATAACTTTTTCAGAAAACAGTTTCACATTTACTATTTCAGTGTGAAATTTCCACCAGTTTCCTGAAGAAAGTTCCCCAACTTCATGCTGAATTTACTCAGCTGTAAAATGTTTAAAGTTTTTCTTAATCTTACTTAAAACTTAAACTTAATTCAGAATAACCAGGTCACATTTTATGATTAGGATCAATAATTATTGTTTTCACTCGCCTGCTTTCACTTATATGAGAACTTGAGATGAGGGTTAGCATCATGACTTCTAGACTTTTCAACCACAACTGTTTCACTGTTTTTCCAAAAGGTGTAGGATCGTTTTCTTAAAAGTGCATCTGTGAGGTCAGATGTTGGATGAGAATACCTTTCTCTCAGTCTACGTTGTAATTCACCCCAAAGGTGTTTTATTGGGTTAAGATAAGGACTCTGCATTTCTTCTACTCACTGGAGTGTTTAGTAAGGAGGAAACTTTAGGACTGCACTTACAGAATAGGTGCCATGCTGACGTTCGCTGAGCTCCAAACGTTCATAGATTCAGTTTGTGTTGGATTTTATACATGAAGTGACTGGAACACCTGAATTTAATGATTTGTTTAAAGACTGAGAGCATTTACAGACAGCAGGGTTTCATGTCTGCTTGAAACACTTCAAGCAAATTATTTGAAGTTATCTTTCTGCTGACCTCATCTTATCCTATTATGGTTAGGTTTGCCTCGCTAAGCAAGCAGGATTTGAATATTTACTGCAGTTTTATTTCACCTGATGTTATGACGCAGGAAGAAAACAGATATGTTCTTCCTCCACCCTTCCTTTTACACAAAATGATGATTTCATTCAGGGTGTCCAAACTTACTAGATTTTATGTATAAAAGCAACAAACCATCATGCTGGCAGTCAAACACGGTGGTGGCAGTATGATGGCTTTTGTTTCATCAGGCGCTGGTCAACTTGTCAAATTGACAGAATCATGAATTTTACTCTCCATCAGAAAACCAAATCTAAGTCAATGATAGAATGTGTTAACTTTTCTAGAAGTTAGCTGTGCTACAGTGCTAGTGCTAGTTTGTGAATAAGATTTAGATACTATTTTCTGTTTATCTTTGTCCTTTCTGGGTCACTGCTTCCGGTCTAGATGGAGATTCTGTACATCTTGTAAATAAAGTTATTCATACTTAATGTTGACATATTCTTGCTTTTCTAACTTCAATTTGCAGCTAGTTATGCTGTGTGGTAAAACTCTGCCTCTATAAAAAAAAAAAACATTTTCCCCTTGCAGATTTCTTTAGTTTTTGCTATTTTGTTACTGTTAATTGTTTCAGATCAGTTTCGTTTTGGTTCAAATTCAGTTGCTACACCCAGGCCTGATTATGGGTTCACCTATAGAAACGCATCACTTAAACAGAACCTGTCTGACAGCATGAAGCAGGCTAGAAGAAATTAAACCCATTCCCTGATCTGAAGAAACTTATGAACAAAGTCATTACTAACTACAGACATGGTACTTATCTGTAGTGGGTAAATCCTTTATCACACAGTAGTCGGTGTGGACCTTTTTCTCCTTTACTAAATTAAATTATTTGACAACAGATTTTTGTGTTCAGTAAGGTTATGTTCTTCTCAGATTTAAAAACATATAATTTTTTCTTAAGTTTCTGTTTTTATTTGTAGATGTTTTGCATTTAGTTTTGTCCTCTCTGCTGCTAACAGGATGCGTCCTCCTCCTGTAACGGTTAACCAGCTAGCTAGAATAGCTACTACATCAACGAAAAGAACAAGTTACGATTTGATATTTTGCTCTTTTTATTTAAAAATAAATCAGTTTTGTCGATAAAATATACTTAGAGGGATATGATTAAACCACCTTCTATCATTAGGAATGTTACAGCTGTGCTAGCATTTTGTTAGCATGTTGGTAACGGTTTTTAACGGTGACCACGAGAGGGAGCGCTAAACCCGTCGTCTCGAAAACTCTTCACTAGCAAAAAAATTAAAAGCTAAAACGTCAACTTCAACCATCCCATTACAGTTGGGTGGTTCATTTATTTAGTCACAATTATTATTATTTTTTTCATAAATTTGTTTACGGAAGCTGTCTGACCAGCTCCTTGTCCAGCTCTGTTTCTGGGTCTGGTGGTTCCACCACCTCCTTCTTCGGTTTAACGGCCGCGGATAGGCGCTCCTTCTGGATCCTCTGCTGCCTCTGTCTCCCCAGCAGCGCCATGACCTCCTTCTTCTGGTCGGCCATCATCTGGTACCGCCGCCGCTCGTCCTCTCTCTGCCGTTCACTGCACACGGTGAGTGGGACCGGATCGGGAACCTTGGAGGTCCCGCGGCGCTTCGGACGCGACACCGGTAGCCGTTGGCGGATGTCTGCCGATGCTAAGCGGGATTCCACCGGCGGCTGAAGGGCCATGGATTTCCAGAGCTGCCTGGCGTGGGACCCATCCTCCACGGAAGAGCCTTCAAATACCATGAAAAGGTCGTCAGCTTGACCCTCTTGCGCACCTTGTTGTGGCATTTTACTTCACCGAGATTTGTTTCCAAAACACGTCCAAAACTCCTCAATTGTTTACATTAGTCACCATGGAAACGAGCCGTAACAAGCAGAGAGTAGTGGTTGTCAAAATAAAAGTCGATGAAGAATAATGCAGAAATTTTGATATGTAATATGGAAGCCTATTAGAACCATCTGAAAAAAATCAAAGTTTAAAATAATGAAACTTCAAACATCCTCATAATTATGAGAGATTGAAAGTTATTTCACGTTAATATTGTGAATTATGATTTTGTATCAAAATATCTTGGTTGGTACCTTATAACTAAGGTTTTAAAATGTACAGTTTGTTCAGTGAGTCGGATATTTATGATTTCCTGTCTACAAAGCCGATGAAGAATAGTGCAATAAATTTGATATGATTGAATCATTTGTATTAATATTACAAATATCTTTACATTATTGTAGATTAGGGACACTAAACAATTTATTTTAATCTTAGAATTCTTTTTTTTTTCCCCCTCAGAATTCCAACTTTAATCTTGAAACTTTCATCAGCATAAAATTCACAATTATATATTTTTTAAAAAATAAATTCTTAGTTTGTATCTTATAGTTAAGAGTTGAAAGTTAAAATATGGATGGTAAATTCCATATTTATCACTTTCTACCCTTAAGAAATTAGGTTGTGGTTGAAAAAAATTAAAAAAATAAAAATTGCAGCAGCAGGTGTACTATCTTGTAAAAACCACCTCACCTGTGAAACAAAATCCAAATAATTTCAATTTCAAACATGAGATTATCATCTTAGAGCCTTTATGTCAGATTACTTTGAAGCATAAGTAATAAAAATGTAAGTGTTGTTCCAGAAATGTTCATTTTACAGATTTGAAACTTATTTTACCTGAATTCATTTTACCTATTTTTATTAGTTATAGTAGTAGTTTTATTTTTAATTTCTCAGTGGAGAATTCAAAATGGTCAAAATGTCATGATTATGTTTACATCGTGTGGTTGATGAAAACTCAACAGAAGATACAATTTTCCAAAAATGTATTCAGTTATTGTTGAATAAGACGCTGGCGTCTTCTCCCAACGTTTCCTGTCACCATTTTCCAGACTAGTGGAAGTGGATCATTAGCAGACAGATGAAAAAAGTCAATTTCACATCAATTTGAAAGACTTTAAAAAGAATTCATAACAAAGAATATTATACCCATGGTTTCATTATGTTTAAGCTAGCTTTATATGTGCACAATATAGTCCCAGTTTGTTACAGTTTTTTATTTATCACCGTTTACAGTAACACTTTATATGACGGGTTGTCATTAATATTTTTATTACAGATTTATGTCAGATTATGATTTCTTGGTTAATGTCAAGTTGTCATAACAAAGACATTTTGAATAATGTCATTTTGAATAATGTCAACATTTTGAAAAGTGTCATGATTTACTGAATGACACTTTATGACAACTGTCATAAAGTGTCATTCAGTAAATCCTTCAGTAAACAGTCATAAATATTCCTGAAGACTTCCTCATGTTTATGACGGTGTCATGACCGTCTTATTCACAACCCGTCAAGTAAAATGTTACCCAGTTATCTAAAATGTTCTCTGTCTTTGCTATTTTGTTAGTTTTAGTTAACAATAATTTCCTGCCCTCTGTCAGTATTTGGTGCAGAAAGTGATATTCAATATTTTAGAGAGAATTATGAAAGTTACAGAGGCAACAAGAATCAAGACTGGAAACTATTTTACTCTCAGAAGTTTGGGAATGAAACTCTAAAAATGTGATAAAAGTGTTTATTTGGCTTAAGATAGTTTTTAAGTTGCTCCATGTTGCTGCTGTTGATGTGTTGGTGATAATTCCTCGTTGGTCCAGAGTGAGGAGCAGGAAAAGCTGAATGTGGGCAGATAGAAACAGATTTTGCTCGATGGCGATCCACCAGCTGTGGGAAGAAGGCGGTGGCGGCGCGCCGCTCCACCCAGGTGTCGCTGAGAGGAGGAGGAAGAGCGACATCATCATCATCACTTCTTTCACCTGACAGGATCTTCTCATTTCCCTGGAGTTCAGGCAGCAGCATCCTGCACTGAGGACTGAAGCACCGAGCGGTAAGTAAAAACAGCATGAAACTAACTCTGCTTCACTTATTTCTATAGTAAAGTTATGATTGTGCAAGCTAAAGAAATGCAGTAAAGGCAGCGGAAAGTTTATCTTCTATTAGATTTTTTAACTTTTGTTTAAAATGAATTAAAAAGCATTCAGTTTTTCTTGGTTAGAATCTTTATGGGAGTTAAAATCCACGTTAAAGATGCTGCATTAATTCTTGCTCGCTGTGCGGCTGCTGCCACACATGAGTACAACCTGACAGGTCACCATTTTGGTGTAAACGCCAAGCTTGGCTGGACTCAGGAGCCGCTGCACCTTATAAGGTGAAATGCCAGATAAATTTCTTCTCTGCATCCCAGTTGGGGCTACTAGGCTACCAGGAGCAGCAGGTTAGCCAAACATGGGCATCCCAGCATGGCAGCTCTGCTGTTTGACTATCTGTGTGCTGCTTTTCATGTTTTATTACCTGCTGTTCAATGGGAGGTCAGAGAAGCACTGTGACCTGCAGCTCAGGATAAGTGAGTAAGTAGCTGGATGCAAAGCAGGGGAAAAGTTCCCAGGTTGTTATCAGCAGCAGCAATAAGTGGGGCAGCTCGCTGAAACCAGGTGGATCTGTTGGCGTGCAGCAGGTCGGAGTCAGAAATGATGAGCTGAGGTTTTATTTAAGAGTTTTTCTGTGTTTAATCAGGTTTTATAAAGGCCTGTAGCTACAAGAAAAGCTTCAGAACTTTTGATGTTTACATCTTATTTTTATAAAATGTTTGTATCCCTGTATGAAAAATATCTAACTTCCCGTTGAATTATCTAATTTGAGTTTTTGGTGTCACTTTAATAACCTCTGTTATTTTCTTTGTTAAGCACTGGGCCTGTCGCAATAAGTCAATTAATCGCATGATAAATTAAAGTGAGCTCAATAATTTAAATTTCCATGATTTATTGTTTTTCCATTTCTACCATAAACTGGATGATAAAAGTCTCCAGTCTGCTTGTTTTTGAAGGACAATTTTGTTTACAGAGACTTTATAATTCATTTTATTTGTTGTTTCTGTTGTTTTGTTTTTTATTTTGGATATTTAAAATGTCTTCCAGTTCCAGTTAAATGTTTATTAGAATTTTAAGTTTATTGATTTTGAGAAAGAGCTCCTGCATTATTATGTCACTACCATTATATTATGTGGAAATTGTCTCAAAACAGCAATATTATTGTTTATCGCAATAAACAATAATATTCGTGACTGGCCTAAAAAGATTTATTATGGTACAAAAGTCTATAAAGCTGGTGGATAAAAAGATTCATTTTACTCAAAAGAACAGTCTTGAATTTTCTGTTTCCAGATTAATCCTTACAGTATTTTCTTATTCAGTAAATTAGAATATTATTGGAAGGTGAATTAACTTTAGCAGCTCATTAAACAGATTATATGGATTAATTCTGATTTTTCAAGCTTTACACTACAAAAACACAAAACAAGTATTTTTTTGTCTATTTTAATACATTTGAAATAAGACAAATTAACTTACAAATAATTTTTAGTAAGATATAGAAGCTTGTTTTAAGTTAATAATTCCTTAATATTGATGAGAAAGTGTTAGTTACATTAGCAGATTATTTCACTTATAACAAAACATTTTTCTCATGTTATAAATGAAGTAATCTACCAGAGGAACTGGTAGATTTTAATAAAAATTAAAGAATTATTTAGTTAAAACAATCTCTGATATCTTGCCTCTTTTAAGTTGATTTAGTCTTTTTTCAAAGAAAATATTTGCACTAGAAACTAGAAAAAATACTTGGTACAACATTGTGTTTTTGCAGTGTATAATGACTTTCTGCTCACAGAAATGAAAACACAACATTTTAGAGTGTAGAATTGTATCAGATCAATAAAAAAGTATATTTTAATACAGAAATGTGGACTTAAATCTGCATTATGTAACTTTAAAAAAAAAAAAGTGTTTTGTTTTTTTACATATTTGTTGAAACTGTCACCGTACCATGACTATTTGGTATGAAACTGAAAAATGTAGTTCTTCTGCCTTCTCCCAGTGCTAACTAGAAACAACCAATCAGAGCCAGGAGGCGGGTCTTAGAGCTGTCAATCACCTGCCCCCTCCTTTCTCTGTGTTACGCTGCAGTTGTGAATGCTAAAGCTAGTTAGCATAGCCACCGATGCTATCATCGAGGTGGGTCCTCGTTACACATTTAGTAGCGAGGTCATGAGATTGATTGACAGCACTAAGACGCTCCTCCAGGCTCTGATTGGTTGGAGCGATGCATTTCCTCTGACGGCAGCAGCAGCTCAGGGAGGAGGTGAAGGTGATCGATCTTTTTACAGATTATCTGTCTCATAACATAACTGTCATGACATAGTGACAGTTTTAACAAATATTGGAAAAAAAACACCATATTTTTTTTATAAAAGACACAAACTGGAGCTTTAATCAAAAGTAGAGCTGGGTTCCCAAAGTTGGATAAAAACCCAGCTGCACCATAAACCAACAAGAGAAGGGTCTTAATCAAACTATCATTTCCTTTCTTTAAGTTCTCAAATTTACTAAATGTGTTGATGTTTTACTCCTGTGACATCAGCAAGTCAAAGGTCAAGCAGTTAGAGGAAACATCAACCCCAACCACTGCTCTAGAAACCGACGCCAACCCCAACATCAGCTCCTCCACCTCTGAATCTCCAGAAAAGGCCGCCGCCCCTACCGACCCTGCCAACATGGCCGACCTCTCTACGGACGACAGCAAGTTCCTCTTCCTGGAAAACGACTTTCGTAACAGCGGCGTGGCCCAGGCCGACTGGGCGGCCAAGAAGATGGTGTGGGTCCCATCAGAGAGGGAGGGATTCGAACCTGCAAGCATCAAGGAGGAGAAGGGAGAACAGGTGCAGATTATTTACAGGATTATTTACCTCCTTGGCATTCCTCAGGGATCACTCCCTGTCTTTTTAGTTTGTCTATATGCTTACTCTTGACCAGGTTTTGAAGAACCTGATGATTATGCAGAAGATTTCAACTAGTAAAGCTGCCTTGCTGTTCTAATAGTCTGACCAGAATTGATCATTTCTAAATTTAAAGGTTTTGGGAGATATTCTGCGTGGAAAAACCTCTTTTGGTTTATAATTAATGTGGTTTCATTAAATAAAACCAACCATGTTTTTAGATGAACATTTGCACAACATTCAGTTCTTTAAATCTAGAGTAAAATTATAAAATCAGTCCTCCTTTTCTAAGCCCATCTGAATTATTGATAGATTATCTTCTGTTTTTGGTTCTTGTTTAGATTAATGTATAAAATTTACCAGATAAATTGTGAGGCACATGCAGCACTGTAAAAACACGTTTCAGTTAAAGTGTCTTAGATTACTTTAAATAAGACAAAACTAGCTTGCAAGTAGCTTTTCATCACAATATAGGAGATTATTTAATAAAATCAATTCCTTAATATTGATTAGAAAGAACTAGTTCCATTGGCAGATTATTTTACTTATAACAAAAACATTTTTTCCATGTTATAAGTGCAACAACATGCCAGCACTTTTCCCTCAATATAAAGAAATTATTTACTTAAACTGAGCACAAATATGTTGCTGAAAAGTTACTAGTAAGTTAGCTTTGTCTTATTTTAAGAGTACTAGGATATCGGCACTGAAACCAGACCAACAGTATTTTGTAATATTTTGTTTTTACTGTTTGATTAAACTTGCCACCTACTGATGAAACCAGGACAAAGTTTCACTGTGTGTGTTTTGTCCTGTCTCTCTCAGAACAGAGACGTCAGCAGAGTCTCTGTCTCTGAGTTTGAACTTTCTTCTCCGTGTCCTTCAGGTTCTGGTGGAGCTCTCCAACGGACAGAAGGTGACAGTGAACAAAGATGACATCCAGAAGATGAACCCACCCAAGTTCAGCAAGGTGGAGGACATGGCTGCGCTCACGTTCCTCAACGAAGCGTCCGTCCTGCACAACCTGAGAGAGAGATACTTCTCCAGCCTGATCTACGTGAGAAACGCCGCCATCTTATGTTTCAGTGTTTCATATTCAACCTATAGTTCCTACACACTGTATCAGGTGATACTGTAAAAGATTGATCTACACATTTTCCTTTTCAAATCTGTACTAATAGCATGCTAACGCTAATTTGGCTTAACAGTTTTCCTACGGCTAGTTTTCATGTTAGCATGCTAATGTTAGCCTACGTACCATTTTCCTCAGAAAACTGGATCTCAGATGTTGAAATTAACTTAAACGCAATTTAACCATCATTTTGTTTATACTTTAGAAATCAGTTAAATTGCTGAATGTTGTAACCAGGCTAGCTACTACTAGCATTACCAGCCGATTGCAAAGTACTTCTCTACATTGTTCGGATTCAAACACCACAGCTATTTTTTGAAGAATTTATTTATTTATTCTTGATCAACGTTTTGGATGACAACTTTCCACTTCTATTTTAGTGACAATATATTGAATTTGTAATACTCTTAAGTACAAATTTTGACGAGTCTACCCGTTTTTGTGTTTCTGCTCAAACCTCAGTCGGTCATGGAACATGGCCGCTTGTACTGCGCCGGGTTCAGATTCTGGTTCTGCTGGAGGTCTCTTCCTGTTAAAGGGGAGTTTTTCCTCTCTACTGTCCCCACATGCATGCTTGGTATAAGGGATTGCTGTAAAGTCAAGTGGTTGTTTCCTGTTGCTATGTCCAGCAGCGAAAGCTTCCAGTCAACGACTCGATCCAGTCTGCTGGGTTTCATTAGACTGAAAAGTTTTAACCTAATTTTAATAATAATAAACTGAGCTGATTGTGCTGTTAGTGCCTCAAGTCGACATTTGTTGTGAATAGACGCTGCATAAATAACAGAGTTAAATTAATGGCAGCCATATTGGATTTTTAGGTTTGGGTTGGTGCAGAATCTCAATTTTCTCTTAAATGCAACATCAACTGAGTTTTTTTGTTAATATTTCCATCTTGAAAATGATGTCATTACAGCTTTGTTAGCATGCTAAAGGTGATGTTAGCAATTGTTTACTTAAAAGCCCTTCTAGGCATCGCAAATTAGTCACCGCTATAAAAATATGTTTAGTGTTTATTGTTTATACTTATCAAATGAATAAATGAAAAGGTTAGCAATGGTAAAGTAACATCAGTGCTCACTTTAACATTCACAGTTTTTGGGTTAATCTTTTACTTCCAGAGCTGAACAGACCAAAACTTTATTAAAACTATAAATGTTAAAGTCACTAGAAACATTATAGCCATAAAAAGCAGTGAAGTTCAGTTTTAATCCAGGTTTAGGTCTCAAGGATTAGCTGCTATGTTTTCTTTCTGGACTGAGGATTTTCTGGCAGATTCAACAGCTAATGCTTTGATTTTCCTTTTCAGTTTTATAAAAATCCTGTAAAAATACAGTCAGACATCTGTAGGTCCTTGTTGGAGAACAAACAAGGTGAACAGAAACAGGAGTGATAATCCTGTTTTTATCCATCCTGTGTCAGTGATTAAAATGCTTTCCAGGTCATATTTAGACAAACAGGAGAATATTTTAACATAATGCAGGTAAAAAAGTGACTTTATTCTTGTTGTAAAGTAACTGTGGCCTCTTTCCTCCGCAGACGTACTCGGGTCTGTTCTGTGTGGTGGTGAATCCCTACAAAATGCTGCCAATATACTCAGAAAAGATTATCGAGATGTACAAGGGCAAGAAACGCCACGAGGTGCCGCCGCACATCTACTCCATCACAGACAACGCCTACAGGAACATGCTGCAGGGTGAGCCTTGACTCCAGAAACGTTTCTGTTTGAAATAATCTCCCTTTGTCCCAGTTATTGGAAAGTTTCTGTTCTATAATATTTTTCTGAATGTATTTATATTTATATACAATATTCTTACCAACGTTTGCTGGAATTTTGACCCATTCTTTTGACCAAGCACTTCAATTTTAGTTTCACCAGAACTCAAAACATGATGTTTATGTCTCTGTTGGAGTGATGGCTTCTTCATTGCTGCGTGGCATTTCAGGACATGTTGCTGCAGGACTCATTCTCACAGTTTGTTTTGCTCAAGCTAACATTGTAATAAAAAATAAAAAAAATTGTAAAAGCCACCGGAAAAGACCAAGTTTTGACGTGAAGTTGGTAAACTGGCATTGATATAAAAAGGTTACATTTCAGAGTTTAACAAGAAAAGTCAAATTGCAATATAGTTGAAGCTAAAACACAAACTGTTACAAAGTATTTCTTGACCAGTTTCTAGTGCAAATGTCTTAGTGCAGTTGATAATAGACAAAAGTAACTAAAAGTCACTTTTCAGCAAGATATAGGACCTTGTTTTAAGGCAATAATTCCTTATTATTGATTAAAAACTACTGGCTCCATTGTCAGATTATTTTACTTATAACAAGACATTTAGTTTTTTTTATGTTATAAATGGATTTAGTACTTTTTCATCAATATTAAGGAATTATTGATTCTAACCAACCTCCTATGTTTTTCTGAAAAGTTACCTATAAGTCAGATTTCTTATTTCAAATGTTTCAAGATATTTGCACTAGAAACTGCACAGAAACACTTGGTAAGATTTTTGATAATTTTGTCTGTAGGGGCTTCCGTACACCTGTGAATATGTAAAATCCAGATCTTCAGTGTTTTTATGTTTGTCTATGAACACTGGAGTTATTCCTGACAGAACATCTTCTAGCAGACGAGCTGAGCGTCCAGATGAGCGAGGGGACTGAAGCCTCGGAGCGTGCCGACCTCAAACTACCTCCCAACTTTCCATTCAGCCCCAGAACGGCCATACATGGACCAGTCGGCCCAGATCACAGCGACAGAACCACCTGCTAAATTTAGATCAGAACTAAAAGAGGTCCGCCTCAGATTTTAGCTAAACTTCACTGATTCCCTCTCTGTCTCTCCACAGATCGTGAGGATCAGTCGATTCTCTGCACGTGAGTCAAAACACGCCACAAACCGTCACTTTCAGGAGGAAAGGAAGAGCTTACCCTTTAATTTAAATGTTTTTTAATCCTGTGAGTCATGAAACTATATTTAGGGCTGTCCTAATAAGCAATAAATCAATTAGTCACATGATTTATCGTTTCTCTCGTTCTACCAAACACTGGATGGTAAAAGTCTTCAGTCTGGTGTTTTGTTTCAACTGGACCTTTTTTGAAGGACAATTTTGTTCCCAGAGACATAAATCATTTTATTTGTTGTTTCTGTTGTTTTGTTTATTTATTTTGGATATTTAAAATGTCGTCCAGTTCCAGTGTTGAATGTTTATTAGAATTTAAAGTTTATTGATCTTAGAGAATGTTTTATGTTGTTATCATTAAATTACTTTATAATGGTTTCAAAACAACATCATCATTTATCGCACAAACTTCCTCCAGAATTTATCATCCAACAAAATGTGTTCAGACAAAGCAAACATGTGCAAACTTGGAAAAGAAAGTTTTTGTTGTTTTTTTGTAAAAGAAATAAGGATGAACAAATAATCAGAGTTGTGCTGCTTCTTAAAAAGTTAAACGTTTTTCCAATTAGTGGCGAATCCGGAGCTGGCAAGACTGAAAACACCAAGAAAGTGATTCAGTACCTGGCTGTCGTCGCCTCGTCACACAAAGGCAAGAAAGACGTCAACCCTGTGAGTAGAAATAACCGAGGAAATGCTCAAAGAGAAAATTCATTTTAAAAATTTATTTTTTAAAAATTCATTCTGAAAGAATCTGCAATTCCTGTAGATTCTTTGAGTTTTATTTTGTTTTGTTTGTTTATAAAATTGTTTTTTGGTTTTAGATTTCATGTTCATTTATTTTCAGTTTTTTTTTCAGTTTTATAATATTTTTTCAGTTAAAATGTTTTTTTTCAATTTTTAATTTTTCAGTTCTTATTTTTTCAATTTTAAAATTATTTCTCAATTTCATATTTTTTGTTTTAAAATGGTTTGAATAAAATGGGAGGCTTTTTCCCAGTTCTCAAACTGTTTTTTAGTTTTAAGTTTTTATTTGATCAAACTTTATGGCCTTAATTTAGCTCCATAGATCCTGGCGTGGAGCTGGCCTGTTTTTCCCAGTATGTGTAGCAAAAACCAGGCGTGTTAGTTTAACTGTCATCTATAAATCACGATGCGTTTCATGTCCCAACATTTTCTGACTGAAATCCACCTTCAGGTTTTCTCCTTTGTTCTGTGAAAGCATGAATCCGTAATAAAGCATATATTTTACTGTATGACAGGAATCAGTTGCTGCCGCTGTTGCCAAGGTGAGAACAGACTGATGCTGTTTCCTTCCTCCTGCTGGGGCTTTTGGTTTCCTTCTGCATCCTTCTGAATGAGAAATAATGACAAAAACAAACGAGTTACAGCTCATAAATCCTCCATAATGATTACTGGAAGTTACACTCGGGTTTCCTGATTGAAAACTGATTGCTGCTGATCCCCGGCCTTTTCTGCTCGGCTGCTTCATAAGCTTAAAAAATAGTCCTTCAGTTTTAATGACTTGTTTTTATGATTCTTCCAGCAGCAGCAGTCAGGATCTCTGGCCTATGTGAGTAAAAATCCAGTTTCATTCATTTCTGTGGTTCGTTTAAGGAACAACAGTATTCATTAAATAATGTCCTACCTGTTTCTGGCCTGCAGGGGGAGCTAGAAAAGCAGCTGCTGCAGGCTAATCCCATCCTGGAGGCTTTTGGAAACGCCAAGACCATCAAGAACGACAACTCCTCCAGATTTGTGCGTTTTGCTCAACATTCAATCTTAGTTCTTATTATTTTGTTCATTTTTACCCATTTAACAAACACTCACAGTCAGACCACCCAGCTTTAAAAAAAATACAGGAAAATCAGAAAAGTAATTGTTCTTTACTGTTGTGTGCATTAATAACATTTTAGATCTATTTGTAACTTAGGAACGTAATAAAAGAAAAACAGACTTGAGTTGCTTTGACAGAAACAAAAATCCTCTCCTGCACCATTTGATGTAAAACTATCTGAACATTTCTATAGGCTGTAGTTATTTATATTTATTCACTGATTGATTAATTTTGAATTAAATAAAAATAACAGCTGATCTGTGCAGAGCATTATAAGCAAGCTAAGTCTTAAAAACAAAAAACAGCTCTCACTACTGTGTGTGGTAAACAGCGCCACTAGGCGCCCCCTGGTGGTCCACCAGTTTTAGAAAGAGCTTTAAAATGAAAGCTACACAAAGCACCACAAACCTGACACTCAGGCGAAAAACGAAAACTAAATTCCACTTGTTGTCCTGATAAATAAACCCTAGCAGTCCCAGAGATGGACTCTGAGTTTGCTTCACCTTAAGAGAAATTAAAGAACCAGAGTGAAGAGTCACATGGCTGCTGTCCTTCCACAGGGGAAATTCATCAAACTAAACTTTGACGTGACCGGCTTCCTTGTTGGGGCGAACATTGACACCTGTATCCTTATCCAGCAAAGGTTTTCCGCCTTCCTTTTCCTAAATCAGCTGCTGTAAAGATTTCCTGCTTAACTCAAACAATCTGAACAGACCTGCTGGAGAAGTCGCGCTGCATTCGTCAGGCCAACACGGAGAGAGCCTTCCACATCTTCTACTACATGGTGGCTGGAGCGAAAGACAAGATGAGGGGTGAGAGTTTAGAGAAAATAGCAACTTTTAGGACTTGAAGGAAACTTTCTACTGCTCTTCAGATCAGTACTACAGTGTTTGTCTGGATGATAACTGTGTGAGTTTGTGTTGTTGCAGAGGAGCTGCTGCTGGAGGGCTTCAACGGCTACCGTTTCCTGGTAGCGGGACACGTGGAGGTTCCCGGTCAGCAGGATGACGAGCTCTTTGACGAGACTCTGGAAGCGATGGAGATCATGGGCTTCACAGAGGAGGAGAGATTAGGTACTAAAAAGGATGGTTGGATGGATGGATGGATGGATGGATGGATGGATGGATGGATGGATGGATGGATGGATGGATGGATGGATGGATGGTTGGATGATGGATGATGGATGGATGGATGGATGGATGGATGATGGATGGATGGATGGATGGATGATGGATGGATGGATGATTGGTTGGTTGTATGGATGGATGGATGATGGATGGATGGATGGATGGTTGGATGGATGGATGGATGATGGATGGATGGATGGATGGTTGGATGGTTGGATGGATGATGGATGATGGATGGATGGATGGATGGATGGATGGATGGATGGATGGATGGTTGGATGGATGGTTGGATGGATGATGGATGATGGATGGATGGATGGATGGTTGGATGGATGGTTGGATGGATGGATGATGGATGGATGGATGGATGGTTGGATGGATGGTTGGATGGATGATGGATGATGGATGGATGGATGGATGGTTGGATGGATGGATGGATGATGGATGGATGGATGGATGGTTGGATGGATGGATGGTTGGATGGATGGATGGATGGATGGATGATGGATGGATGAGGGATGGATGAGGGATGGATGGATGGATGGATGGCTTTGATGTTTGCCTGTTTCAGTTTTATGGGAAACGCTGAGAAGGAGAGGAACAGTCAGGCCACATGCCCTGTGGGGTCCTTGTTGGAGGAACAAACAAGGTGAGGACAGAAACAGGAGCTGATAATCCTGTTTTTTTCCATCCTGTGTCAGTGATTAAAATGACTTTCCAGGTCATCCTGACGCCCAGAACAGGAGAATATTTTAACCATAAGGCAGGTACCAAAAGTGACTTTTATTCTTGTTGTAAAGTAACTGTGGCCTCTTTCCTCAGAGACGACTCCGGGTCTGTTCTGTGTGGTGGTGAATCTGCTACAAAATGCTGCCAAATACTCAGAAAGATTATCGAGATGTACAAGGGCAAGAACGCCACGAGGTGCCGCAGCAAGACATCTACTCCATCACAGACCAACGGTGAGTGAAAGTGTTGAATTGAGGTAAGAGGTGTGGCCAGCAGGATCTTATTCAAATTTAAAGTGACAAGACGCTGTAAAACAACTCGAAATAGGCAGAACTGACTAGATTAAAATCTCATTTTCTAAGATTTATTTTCTGAAGAAAATGTGATCAACATGTTTTATTTAGAAAATGGACCTACCCTAACCCTATTCAAGGTAGAACAATAGGCCTGTTCTTCTAAACTTTCTTAAAATTATGCACCATCTGTAGGCTGATTTTGCAGTGGAGGCTCTGGCCAAGGCCATGTATGATCGCTTGTTCCGCTGGATCCTCGCCAGAGTCAACAAGACGCTGGACAAGAGCAAGAGACAGTCGTCCTCCTTCCTGGGAATCCTGGACATCGCTGGCTTTGAGATCTTCGAGGTGAATCCCCCCTGAAGAACTTCCTTTGGTCAGTTGGTTTCACTGAGTTTCCGTCTGTTTTCTGACCTGCAAAGTCTTTCCTCCTGTAGGACAACTCTTTCGAGCAACTCTGCATCAACTACACCAACGAGCGTCTGCAGCAGCTCTTCAACCACACCATGTTCATCCTGGAGCAGGAGGAGTACAAGAGGGAGGGCATCGAGTGGAACTTCATCGACTTCGGCCTGGACCTGCAGCCCTGCATCGAGCTCATCGAGAGGCCGGTGAGCCCTCCTGCAAGCATGGGGGTCAAAATGACCCCTGCGGTTAAAATTACCCCTGCGGCTAAAATGACCCCTGCAGTCAAAACGACCCCTGCGGTTAAAATGACCTCTGGGGCCAAAAGACCCTGCAGTATTCTGCAGGTTTTCACCTTCCTTGTGGTTTTCCAGAACAATCCCCCTGGTATCCTGGCGCTGCTGGATGAGGAGTGCTGGTTCCCGAAAGCCACGGATCAGTCGTTCGTGGACAAACTACTGAACACCCACACAGGTCACGTGAAGTTCTCCAAACCCAAACAACACAAGGATAAGCTGATGTTCTCGGTGCTTCACTACGCTGGAAAGGTAACTGAAACAGCCTCAGATGGAAATTTTCTTTAGATTTAGTTAATTTGTAATCTAAGGTGTCAAAATGACGGATGACCTTCAGATTCTTCTGTCACCGTTTAAAAAATCCGGTCAAAGATGGAAAGTATTTTGTTTATGCAACCTCTGAGTGGGATTAGGAAATACTGCCACCTGCAGGTGGAAGTTAGCATCACATAAACTCAATGTTTCTGACCATTCTAGCAACAAAAAAAAATTGTGGGAATCTGCTGATTTTTCATGATTTCATCAATTTTTTTATTCTTGTAGTTACGACTTAATTCTAGTAATATTATTTATTTTCAAAATGAAAACATTTCTTTTCCTAGCCTGGCACTAACACTCTGTCATACTGACATTGGTGAGAAAGCAGCAGAAGTTTAAGGAAAACTCTCAGAACGTTTGGCCAACTATTCATAAAGACAACTTTAAAAGATCACAAGGAATTATACCAAATTATTTAGAAACAAGAGCTCAGAACCACTTTTGAGAAGGACTCTCAGGGAGGTTTTCTGTTTTCTTTCTCCCTCCAGGTGGATTACAACGCAGCCAACTGGCTGACTAAGAACATGGATCCTCTGAATGACAACGTGACGGCTCTGCTCAACAACTCCTCCAGCGCCTTCATCCAGGACCTCTGGAAAGACGGTCAGTCCTCCGATCGCACACATTCAGACACCTCTAGACGCTCTCCGTTACCACGGTAACACCGCTCTGCATCGTCGCCCTGCAGTGGACCGAGTGGTGGGCCTGGACACCATCACCAAGATGTCAGAGAGTTCTGTTCCCAGTTCTACCAAGTCCAAGAAGGGGATGTTTCGTACGGTGGGTCAGCTGTACAAGGAGTCTCTGGGGAAGCTGATGACCACGCTGCACAACACGCAGCCCAACTTCGTCCGCTGCATCATCCCCAACCACGAGAAGAGGGTGAGCGCCGCTTTTCTCTGCCGCTGGCTGCAAACGGCCGGTGCAGCCTTTCTGTGGTCTCACTGGCTGCTGCTCTGCAGGCCGGCAAGATGGACGCCCACCTGGTTCTGGAGCAGCTCAGGTGTAACGGCGTGCTGGAGGGCATTCGGATCTGCAGGCAGGGATTTCCAAACCGCATCGTTTTCCAGGAGTTCAGACAGAGGTGACGGAGTATTTCCAGAAATTTGAGCCGATATATTGTTCCAGTAATTATTGCGATAAATGATAATATTGTTATTTTAAGAACATTTTCAACTAATATAATAATGGCTTATTAATGCAAGTATATCCACTCAAAGATTTTAAAAAACTAATACTTGAACTGGAAAACATTTTAAAAATGCAAAATAAACAAAACGATTAAAATGTTTTCTCTGCTTGATGCTGATGAGTTGATCTTTATTAAACAACCAAAATCTTCTCCACGACTACAGGATTTGTCTTTCCTCATTTAAGAAATGAGAAGCTCCTTGCGGCGCCAGCTGAGGTTTAAAACCCTCAGTTAAGTTCAGGTGGTGACTGTTGTTTTTGGCCAGGCAGTTTGTGGTCGTAAATGTCCTCACCTGTGTGCAGGTATGAGATTCTGGCTGCCAACGCCATCCCCAAGGGCTTCATGGATGGAAAGCAGGCCTGCTGTCTGATGGTGAGCTTTTATTTTGAAATCTGTCATTGAAACGAGTGTAAAGAACAAGATCTTAGCTATCCTCTAGATATGAGCATAAATCAATTTAATCAATTAGTCAGGTTTTTGATTTTTGAAGATTGAAGTTAAATTAAAATCTGATCTTTTATTTTGAATCCACATCGCCCTCCGTTCCTCAGGTGAAGCACCTGGATCTGGACCCGAACCTGTACCGCATCGGTCAGAGTAAAATGTTCTTCAGGACGGGAGTTCTGGCTCAGCTGGAGGAAGAGCGAGACCTCAAGCTGACCGTCGTCATCATCGCCTTCCAGGCGCAAGCACGAGGCTTTCTGGGGCGAAAGTGAGAGGAGCCATTTCAGGGAATCTGGGCTGAAGTGGTTTATGAACTGATGGGTGATGATTTGTTGTTTTCAGAGCGTTTAGTAAACGTCAGCAGCAGCTAACGGCCATGAAGGTCATCCAGAGGAACTGCGCTTGCTACCTCAAACTGAAGAACTGGCAGTGGTGGAGGCTGTTCACCAAGGTCCGAACTGGATGTTAGGCTTGATCGAAAACCTACATGCATCCTGACCTTTAACCTTAACCAGATCAATGTGTGAACCAGGTGAAGCCGTTGCTGCAGGTGACCAGACAGGAAGAGGAAATGGGCCAAAAGGAGGAGGAGCTGAAGGCGGTGCGCGAGGTGGCGGCTAAGACTGAAGCTGAGCTGAAGGAAATCTCCCAGAAACACACCCAGGTGAGTCATTTACCCATTTTATCAGGAGAAGCAATTAGGAATGAAACAGTTAATTGTGATTAACTGATTATTAGCATAATCATCGCATAAAGTAGTAATTAAGTAATCATTAATTAGAGTATACAGACTCTAGAAATGATCATTTCCTGAATAAGCAACACACTCAGAGCAGTAATTAAACCAAAACTGAACAAAAATATAAACATTTTGCATTTAAGATGAAACAGTTTTGTTGTCTGTAAATTTGTCTAACCTGAACTCTGGTGCTAATTTTAGCTTCACCTGGTTCAAATTCTACAAAAAACTCTCCTATTAAAAACACTTTTTGCATCCAGTTATTAATATAAAAAACTATTAATAGATCAGCAGATGATACGTTTTTAGCTTCAGATGTATATTTGCTACAAATGATCAAATGTTCATTAAAGGAATGCTGTTGTTGCATTTTAGGCAATAAAATGTTTATTTTCGTTTTTTTAAAAGAAATTTAATTATTTGCACCGTTTAATGGATTTCTAATATTGTATAAAAAGGCTCAAGTGGTGAATAAAAAGTTTTCAGAAAGTGCCAATTTTTTTGTTTGATTAGATGTCAGAATAACCGATTAATCGTCAGAATAACCGATTAATCGTCAGAATAATCTATTTCTAAAATACAGCTGCCTTAGTCTTTTTTTAATCCATATCCAAGAATCATTGACTTTAAAAAGTTCTGCATCTAAGTTACTTGTAAGTTAGTTTTGATTAAATGAAAACTCTGGAGAACATGGTCATTTTTCTCTGATTAATCAATTAATTGTCAAAATAACCGATTACTAAAACAATCGTTAGTTGCAGCCCTGGAAGCAGTGACGTAGTTAAAGATGGAGGCTTGTGGTTGCAGCTGGCTGAGGAGCGAGCGCAGCTGGAGCTGAAGCTGCAGGCCGAGGCGGAGCTGTACGCCGAGGCGGAGGAGATGCGCGGACGTCTGGAGGCCAAGAAGCAGGAGCTGGAGGAGGTGCTGCACGAGATGGAGGCGCGGCTGGAGGAGGAGGAGGAACGCAGCGTCACCCTGCAGCAGGAGAAGAAGGACATGGAGCAGCAGCTGCAGGTTCTCCTGACTGTATTCAGCTCAGTAAAACAATGAAAAAAGGTTTCAAACTGGTTGCTACGGCAACTCCTGACAGTTATTGAACAATATTAACAATGGAAACAAATGTTTTAATGCAAGAATCATGCGAAATAGATTCAACTCAATTCAGTTGTAGTCAGTTCAGTTTGGCTTTTTTTTTATTTCCTTTCAATGTAGTTCAGTTCAATTCAGTTCAGTTCAGTTCAGTTCAGTTCAGTTCAGTTCACCACCAGTCCTTGATCCAGTTCATTCTGTTCGACTTGATTCTGTTCAAGTTTTTTCAGCTCAGATAAATTCAGTTCACTCAAATCAGTTCAGTTCAGTTCAGTTCTTTCTATTCAGTTGATCTCAGTTTAACTTAGTTTGGTTTAAATCGGTTCAGTTTCATTAAACTGAATCCTTCTATAACCTTTGTCTCAGTTCAGATTAAGTCAAATCAATTTATCTCAGTTCAGTTTCATTTAATTCTGTTTAATACAGTGCAGTTAAATGTCCAGTTAATTTATTCACATATTGATATTTATGTGTATTTTACGCTTAAGCTGTTTGAAAATTACAAAAATAAAGTACATATATGTCCTTTTTGACTACTTTAAAAAGAGACACTGATGAGGTTAAAACTGGGATTTAGGATCGATCTGGTGTTATTAGACTAACTGGTGTAATTTTGTGACTTTCAGCTGATGGAGGCGCACATCGCAGAGCAGGAAGACGCTCAGCAGAAGCTCCAGCTGGAGAAAACGGCGGTGGAGGGGAAAGTGAAGAAGATGGAGGAGGACATCATGCTAATGGAGGATCAGAACAACAAGCTGCAGAAGGTAACAGAACAGAAGATTTTTTAAAAACCTGCAGTTTCAGGATGTTTTCTTTCTGACTTCCTGTCGTTGTTTTCAGGAGCGAAAGCTTCTGGAGGAGCGCTTGGCTGATATGAGCTCCAACCTGGCAGAGGAGGAGGAGAAGTCAAAGAATCTGACCAAACTCAAGGCCAAACACGAGTCCATGATGTCCGACCTGGAAGGTGAGGCAGCACTGATTATTGATCATTGATTATTATTCCTTGTCATTATTTTTGTCATGCTTTTCAGCTTGCAGCTCCTCCCAGAGGGTTGGAAGAATCCTGAAAAGCTCACATCAAAATGTGCAGCTTGATTTTCAGTAGTTTTCTAAAACGTTTGGTGGTGAAATGTAAAAAAATCAGTAAAACAAATTTGATAGAGTTAATGGAGTCCCATATTCTCAAGGAAGAACAAAATAATCCTGAATAATTTCCACCTGCTGATGGCTTTAAGTCCCAATCCAAAAAGTAAGTTCCCTAAAAAAGGTAGAAGAACGGTGGGATCACAAAAACCAGTCAAAGCGATGAACTGTTTGTTTTTACCTGTTATGTTGCCCCATACCAACCACTTTATGTTTCTGAAACCATCACACCTCAGAAACGCAACAGATCCACCTAAAATCAGTCTCACACAGTGGAAACTGTGGTAACCAGTAAATCAGCAAACCTGAAACTTTCCCATGTAGCAGTTTGATCTTTATTTACATAATTTAGCCTGAAGAAACACAAATGCCCAGTGGTGATTCTTTCTGCTTTTTGTCTCCAGTTCGTATGAAAAAGGAGGAGAAGGCTCGTCAGGATGTGGAGAAGGCAAAGAAGAAGGTGGATGCAGAGCTGGCCGACCTGCAGGAGCAATACGCCGACCTGCAGGCGCAGCTGGCCGAGCTACGAGCTCAGTTAGCGGCTAAAGAGGAGGAGCTCCAGGCTACACAGACCCGGTGAGCCCAAAACCAGTATCAGTATCAATACTGATAATCAGTACTGCACCGTACGTCCACACTGATGAATCATTTCTCTGTTCACAGTTTGGAGGAGGAGAGCACCCAGCGCGCAACGCTGGTTAAGAAAGTTCGTGAGTTGGAAGCGTTGCTGTCGGAGCTGCAGGAGGATCTGGAGGCGGAGAGGGCGGCGCGGGGGAAGGCGGAGGCCGCAAGACGGGACCTCGGAGAGGAGCTGAATGCACTGCGCTCCGAGCTGGAGGACAGCTTGGATACCACCGCTGCTCAACAGGAGCTACGGTCTGTGAAAACCCACACATCCCATAATAACCCAGGCTACACTCACCAACAGAGTCCTGATTTACTGAGTTTGTTTGTATCCAATAAAAATGTAACAACTCTTTTTCTGAGATAACTTAAGTAAACCGTAGTATCATCTGCATAGAGGGTAATTTGCGTGCCAGTTTTTCCCATTCTTGTTCCCGTTTCTTCCTCATGGTGTCATTTTATGTTTCATGTTGTTAGAGCAAAACGAGAGCAGGAAGTTGCAACGCTGAAGAAAGCTATGGAAGACGAGGGGCGGAGCCACGAGGCCCAGGTCCAGGAACTCCGTCAGAAACACAGTCAGGCTGTGGAGGAGCTGACCGAGCAGCTGGAACAAGCCAAAAGGGTCGGATCACGTCACAAAATTAACTTCAACTTTTTATCCCATGAAGTTTCACTCATTGGCTCTGTCTCCTTCCTTCCAGGTGAGGGCCAGTCTGGAGAAAGCCAAACAAGCCCTGGAGAAAGAGTCGGCAGACTTGAGCTCCGAGTTGAGATCCCTCGCCAGCTCAAAGCAAGACGTGGAGCACAAGAAGAAGAAGGTGGAGGCTCAGCTGAACGATTTAAACTCCCGGTTCAACGAAAGTGAGCGGCAGAGGAATGAGATCGGGGAGCGAGTATCAAAGCTGAATGTGAGTCAAAAATCTACGTTTTACAAAATGCTCCTGTCTGTATGACGGAACTATGGAAATATCTCCAGGTTACGCTTGGTATCGAAGCACATTTCAGCAACAGGTCGTTAATGAACTGTGGTGCTAAACTACTCAGCGATTTATACATTAACAGTATTTTAAAGTCTACTCTCTCAGTGGAAAGACTGTAGAACTGGGTACTGTTCTCCATCTTCCTGGTTTTAGTCAGAACACCAGCAGCAGCGTTCTGGATCTGATTGATTTTTTTAGGGAGACTTGTTGCAGTAATCAATGCGACCAAAGACAAATGCAAGGATGGATTTCTCTTGCTCTTTTGGGACATTAGTCATTAAGCCCTGGAAATGTTCTTCAGGTGATAGAAGCTTGACTTTGTAACTGTCTTTATGTGACTCTGAATGTTCAGGTCAGAGTTCAGCTGTGTGTTGACTCTAGATTGGTTCTGTTTAGGTCCAAAGATAAAAACTTCAGTTTCTGTTCAGCTGGAGGACATAATGGCACATCCACATGTAGAGCTGTGTATCATCTGCGTAGCTGTGGAAGCTAATCTTACTACGTCTTATAACCTGTGCCAGTGGGAACATGTACATATTAATTATGAGGGGTCCTAGGAACGAACCGTGCTCATTTACAAATAAATAAAATACATTTACACGCTCATGATGCTCTTGTTTATACAGCTGGGCGTACTTTAAGGTTTATTATTATTTTTACTTTGAGGTTTTTGTACTATAAAAAAGAGTTCTGCTCTGTTAGATGGAGCTGGAAAGCGTGACCAGCCTGCTGAACGAAGCTGAGGGGAAGAACATCAAGCTGAGTAAAGACGTCTCCAGTCTGTCCTCTCAGCTCCAGGACGCCCAGGTGAAACACTCACCTGACCATGTAAACACAGCTGGTCCTAAACCACTGACTCCTCACTTTGAGATGTATCTCCCCACCTCCCCTCCCTCCAGGAGCTCCTGTCTGAAGAAACCCGTCAGAAGCTGAATCTGTCTGGACGGCTGCGTCAGATGGAGGAGGACAGGAACGGCCTGATGGAGCAGCTGGAGGAGGAGACGGAGGCCAAACGAGCCGTAGAAAGACAGGCGTCCAGCCTCAACATGCAGGTCAGCAACACAAACTAACATTCCTGTCCAGAAAAAGGAGAGCAGCAGAAATATCCGACACTAACAATCAGGTTTGGTTTGTTATGAATCTGGATATGTGGGAAAACAGAAACATTTTTAGTATTTTGGGCTTTTATCCCCACAAAACTCTGTTTAATATCAATAAAAGAGACTTTTAATAAAAACTCAGACCAAAGTGGAGATTTCAGAAAACTGTAATCATGTTTGTGTTCATATTCGGTAAAACAGACTTACTGTCTGCGACAGATAATTCACCAATATATCATAAAAACATGCTTCACATGATTCCCAATTTATGTCTGTTGCTTTAATAACTTTTTATTCTAATATGCTCAAATTATATATCAACCTGGCGCCAAGTTGAAAAGGTACCAATTATTTAACTTATAAGATGGAAAAACGTTTTGTTATGTGTGACGTAATCCGCTGGTGGAAATCAATATTAAATAATTATTTTCTTAAAATAAGCTCTATTTACTTACAGAGTTAACAGAGTTACTTTAAGTGAATTGTGTCTTATTTCAAGTTTACTAAGATATTTTCTCAGGAATCCAGACAAAAATACTTGGTGAGATTTTGTGTTTTTGCAGTGAAAGACGATTAACAAACTATTGGTCTAATGGGAGATAAACATTTATGCATCCAGGTTTTTTTCATCTTTTTATGTATATTTTTAGTTTTTCAGTTGAGTTTCGTATCTATGTGTCACATTAAAGGTAGAAAAATGTTTTAGAAAATGTCATTACTGAATTTTTATGTTTTTTCCAACAGTGGACGTCTGAGATCCACTGGATTCCAGAAACTACATTAAACAAAGTTCACATTGTTATGCTTTCAATCTGATGTTTTCTGGCTAAATATTTATGCCACAGTCAGAAATTCAGGGCTCCTTTATGACAAAAGCAGATTTTTGTTCCCAACCTGCTTTTCTTAACTCTCCTGACTGTTTTCCAGCTGTCTGACCACAGGAAGAAGCTGGAGGAGATGTCGGCGACGGTGGAGCTGCTGGAGGAGGGGAAGAAGCGGCTGCAGCGCGACCTGGAGGCCGCGCACGGCGAGTACGAGGAGAAGGCGGCGGCCTTCGACAAGCTGGAGAAGAGCCGCGGCCGGCTGCAGCAGGAGCTGGAGGACGTCCTGATGGACCTGGACGCCCAGCGGCAGCTCGTCTCCAACCTGGAGAAGAAGCAGAAGAAGTTTGATCAGGTCAGAGGTCAAATTCTACAATCCTACCAGACCTTCAGTCCAGCTACATGAGACTGGGCCAGAAATATTACATGATGTTTTAAAGAAACAAGACGAAAAGAAAACTTAGCACATACAAGAAAAAAGTTACATTACTATGGGAATAAAGTAATAAATGTATATTTTTATATTGCCATAATAAAGTATTAAAAGTAATAAAATAATAAAGTAAAAATAAAACTTTATTCTATGTGTTTGTTCTCATAAAACTACAACTGTATCCTCATATTATTTTGACTCATATGAGAATAATGTACAAGAATAAAGTCAAAATAATATAGAATAAAGAAATAGAATTACAAGACTAATGTTGTATTATTAATTTATTCTTGTTTTATTTCAACTCGTACAAAAATAAAATTATAATATATATAGTATTTTATTCTAATATTATTTAAACTTGTAAAGTTATAATATTACGTCATATTATGACTTTCTCCTCTTCGTTTTATTTTAAAGTATTTCTCTTAGTCTGGTCCTAACTCTCCATCAGGTTACCAGTTTATTATTTCCATCAGTGCATTCTGCCGCCGCCGGCCCTTTAAGGATCTTCCTGACCTTGAATTGACCTGAAATGAAGTGATTTTGATTTTCTCTGAGAACGTCCCGACGTCCTGCAGTGAAACCAGAAAGCTGTTGTTGTCGTGGGTCTGTGCTGTCCTGCAGATGCTGGCCGAGGAGCGGTCGGTGTCGGCCCGCTTTGCGGAGGAGCGCGACCGGGCGGAGGCGGAGGCGAGGGAGAAGGAGACCCGGGTTCTGGCCCTGACCCGGGCGCTGGAGGAGAAGCAGGCCGTCCTGGAGGAGGCTGAGAAGGCCGCCAAGGCCCTGCGGGCCGACATGGAGGACCTCATCAGCTCCAAGGACGACGCGGGGAAGAGCGTAAGACGGAAACCAGCAAGAAACCTCGACCCGGGTGAAGCGGGTGGAGCTGACCTCTGACCCTCCGCCAGGTTCACGAGCTGGAGAAGGCCAAGCGCGGGCTGGAGGCCTTCCTGGAGGAGATGAGGACGCAGATGGAGGAGCTGGAAGACGAGCTGCAGGTGGCGGAGGACGCCAAGCTGCGTCTGGAGGTCAACAGCCAGGCGCTGCGGGCGCAGCATGAGCGCGAGCTGCAGGCCCGAGACGAGATGGGCGAGGAGAAGAGGAAGCAGCTCCTCCGTCAGGTCGGAGCATCCAGCATGACATTTTATTCATCTGCATTTTAACTTACAGCTAACATGATTAATCAAATTAGTCATCATTAATCTAAACTAGTTATCAATTAAACTGGAATATACAGATTTTAAAAATGACCAGTTGCTGAAAAAAGGGCAGTAGTTAAGACAAAACTTCACAAAAATATGCACTTTTTGAATTTAATATAAAAAAAACTTATTTGTCTTTAATTTTGTTCCACCAAGGATTTTAACTTTCACCTTTTAAAAAAATCTCAGTTTAAGCACCTTTTGCTATACATTTATTAATCAAAAGCATAACTACAGATTAGTAGACAATATTTTTCTTTTGCTAGAAAATATTAGTTACAATAAATAAATTACATTTTAAGTTATAACTAATATTTTCTTGATGATTAATCATATTAATTATGATTAATCGATTGTTGAAATAATCACCATACGTCATTTTTTAAAATTATTTTATTTGAATGTGATTAATTATTATTTTATTATATTACTTTTAATTTATATATAGGTACATGTAACATTTTAAATGCTATATTTAACACTATGTTTCCCCAATAAAAATTATTTTTTATTTAATTTAATTTTTTTACTGAACATTTGTAGTTTTCTCTTCTGATCTTTTTCTCTGTGGAAAATATTTCTTCCTCATCTTCAGTTCAAACTGGCTGATGAATATAATGTTGGGTTAAAGAAGAACATGAATTTTGTTGTGATTTCACCTGTTCAGGTGCGGGAGCTGGAGGCGGAGCTTGAGGAGGAGAGGAAGCAGCGAGGTCAGGCGTCCGGCGCCAGGAAGAAGCTTGAAGGTGAGCTGAAGGACATGGAGGAACATCTGGACGCCACCAGCAGGGGGCGTGACGAGGCGCAGAAGCAGCTCCGCAAAGTCCAGGTCTGCAGCCGCCGCTCGCTTCTGCACAAGAACACGGATTCACTCGTTCATTCAGTGATGATGATGATGATGGCCGCTCTGCTCTCAGGGGCAGATGAAGGACCTCCAGAGGGAGCTGGACGACTCCAGAGCCGCCCACAAGGAGGCGCTGTCCTCGGCCAGGGAGTCGGAGCGCAGAGCCAAGATGGCGGAGGCAGAAATCCTGCAGCTGCATGAGGTCCAGAAATTCACCAGAAGCAGCTTTCTGTTTAAACCAGTTTCCGTTAAACCGGTTTCAGTTTAAACCTGTTTCCGTTAAACTGGTTTCCGTTAAACCGGTTTCAGTTTAAACCGGTTTCCGTTAAACTGGTTTCTGTTAAACCGGTTTCTGTTAAACTGGTTTCTGTTTCAACCGGTTTCTATTAAACTGGTTTCTGTGGACGAGTTTCTGACGTTTTCTCCTGGTCCGTCCAGCTGCTGGCCGCGGCAGAGAGAGGCAGGAAGCAGGCGGAGGCGGAGAGGGACGAGCTGTCTGAGGGGCTGGCCAGCAGCTCATCTGGGAGGTCAGTTTGTGCCTCTATGGAGCTCAATTGGTGCCAAAATATTTGCTAGAAAAGTAACATTCTAATCTATTGCGTTTCTAAATTCTAATAAATTTAGATTACCATGATGGTTCATGATAAACTAAATGATGTCATGGTGGAGCCTGTTGGCCCAGGGCCCCTACTAGGCCAGGACCGCCCTTGGTCATTCTCACCTGTACGTGTCACTTCCTGTCCCTCTCAGGTCGATGCAGTCAGACGAAAAGCGCCGCCTGGAGACGAAGCTGTGTCAGCTGGAGGAGGAGCTGGAGGAGGAGCAGGCCAACATGGAGAACCTGGCGGAGCGTCTGAGGAAGAGCCAGCAGCTGGTAGCACCGCCGCCGCTCCCTCCACTGTCAGGTGACGCAGGCGCCGCTTGACCTGCCGGTTTGGGTTTTCCAGGTGGAGCAGCTGGGGACGGAGCTGGCGGCGGAGAGGACGTCGTCTCAGAGCAGAGAGGGAAGCCGGCAGCAGCTGGAGAGGCAGAACCGGGAGCTGAAGGCCAAACTGCAGGAGGCGGAGAGCCAGAGCCGCTCCAGGCTGAAGGCCGCTAGCGCCGCCCTGGAGGCTAAGCTGAGAGAGGCCGAGGAGCAGCTGGAGGCCGAGAGCAGGTAGCGCCGGGGTCAAAAGGTCACATACACGAAGGAACAAGATGGAGGCAAAGTTAGCTGCAGGCTGGATGTTTGTGGTTGATCTGCTCTCACTCAATAAACATCTAAACCAAACAGTGTCGAAAAACAAATACAAACTTAGATTTTTGTTTTCATTTTTAAAACTGTTGTTCTCATTAATTTTTATTTTTTGGTTTCTAATTATTTAAAATAAAAAACGTGTTTTTCAGTTAATTTTATTTTTCAGTTTTAACATTTTTACATTTGATATTTTTCTCCTTCAATCGTTTTTCAATTTTAAAATTATTTGTCAATTTTAAATTTTTTGTAAAAAAAAAATATTTATCAGTTAAAATTATTTTTTAGATTAAAAATATTTTTTAGTTTTAAAATATAGTTTTCAAATATTTTTTTCTGCATTTTATTTTAGTTTTAAAATTATTTTACATTTTTTTTATTTCATATGAAAGACAAACTGTCAACTGTATACCCCCCAATTCTAAATAAGATACAAAAAAGATATGGCCCCAATTGAGCTCCATACAGGAGCAGCAGAGTCGAAGTTAAACTGTAAAATATGAACAAGGTGATGCGAACATCCAACCTGAAACTAACTTCGCAGCGCTGTGAAAACTTCCAGGGAGCGTCAGACCGCCGCCAAGAACCTGCGGCAGAAGGAGAAGAAGCTGAAGGACCTGAGCGTCCAGATCGAGGACGAGAGGAAACAGGCGCAGCAATACAAAGACCAGGTAACCATGGCGATCCTCAGAGCCCCGCCTGTCCCCGGTCCGATCCCGGTTTCACCTCGGTTTGACCCCGGTCCGTCCCGCTTCAGATGGAGAAGAGCGGCGTCCGGGTGAAGCAGCTGAAGCTCCAGCTGGAGGAGGCGGAGGAGGAGGCGCAGCGCGTGGCGGCCGCCCGCAGGAAGCTGCAGCGTGAGCTGGACGAGGCAGGCGAGGCCAACGACGCCCTCAGCAGGGAGGTGGCGGCGCTCAGGAGCAAACTGAGGTACAAGGTCACCCACAAGGTCACAGCCAACTAACAGTCTGACGTGTTGCCTGATAACCAGAGGCGACCCCAAGTGGGGGCCAGAGAGGGCCATGACCCCCAGAAAATCACTTCCAATTATTTCATGACAGGAGCCATGAAAATTAATAAATACAGTGAAATAACTACAAGTATCTATAAAAATACATTTTATTGTTTTGATTCTTTAAAAAGGAAGATTTAATTATTTACATGTCATAATTTCATGATGTATTTATTGATGTATTTAATTATTGAATGTATTTATCTTGTGAATAATGTATTTTAATGTTTTTAATTAATTAATACATAAATATATTTTATGGTATATTTATTTAATTTTGTCATCACTAACCGTCCATGATAATATTAATTCTATATTTTTGGCTGGTCTGCCCACTGACAATTTTCTAGGGCCGCCCCTGCTAATAACTCTTCATGTTATTAGCAGGGGCTAATAACATGAGCCCTGTTTAAATAACTGGTATTTAAACAGTTATTTCTGTTTAAATACCAGAATATTGAGAATTTAGTTTTTAAATTCAAAGTTTTAACACATTTCCTAAAAATTAAACAAACAAACAAGAGAAAAGAAACTAAACACAAATTTAGTCGAGTCAAATGAAATATCTTCAGCACATTTTCAGATGAATATTTGTACAGATTAATGTTTTTGTTTTGTCTCTTAAAGGGTTTGAATTTTGATCATTTCAGATAATTTGTGAATAAAATTTTCATTTTCCGCCTCTCACGTCTTGCTGCTCCTGTTTCTCTGCTTCCTTCAGACATTACTGATCTCTCCTTAAACCTGGAAACAAAAAGAGCATTAACTTCCTCCCCTTCTCTCTGCTTCAGTTTCTACGGGGCGCTTTAACCTTTCTCTTCCTGTGCTTCATCTTCTTCTCTCTTCCTGCTGATGTGCGGGGCGCCCCTCAGGCGTGGTGGAGGGGATCCGACGTTCAGCGCTTCTCGGATCAGCGGCGGCGGTGGGATCAGGAGCGCCGTGGGTCTGAGCGGTGGCGCGACCCGGCGGGTCAAAGAAAACTCTCTGGATCTGCAGGAAGAGGAACCTCCCTCTCCGTCTCCTCCCACATGCTCCCCGGATGAACGCAATGAGGCGTACCCCTGCTGCCCTGACGAGTGAAACGACCCCACGCCTCATTTATTATTAAAACATATTTATACACTTTTCATTTCAAGATAATGTGGATAATGTGTCAGCGCTGGAGTTTAGAAAATAGAAATTATTCTAACCGGAGTTAAAAATTTGTGACGCAAAAAGATTATTTGAAATATGCCATAATCTATTTATAGCTTGATAAAGAAAGCAAATTAAGATATTTTCTGATTATGAATTATCTAAATTTATTGGAAATAAACACATTTTAAAGTGTTATAGTGGAGCTGAGTGTGTTTTTGTTTTGCAGTAATGGGGATGTAATTGTTCTGCCAGCAGAGGGCGCAATTGGTAGAACTTAACCAGAATTTAATAAACCTCAACTTATAATTTTGATAAGTGGTTTCTATTAAGTTTTTGGGCCATACAATAATAAAAGAGTACATGAGATGCTGATTTTTATAAAAAGTTATGGGGGAGGAAAAAAATTTATCTCATATTTTATTCTAAATTACCTCAATTTAATTTAAATGGCAACTTTCTCTACTAAATCTACTTTGAAAGATCTTAAAGAGAATGGAGACTAAAATAAAAAAGATGAGATGTTTCTGTCAGGCATGAGTTTTATTGCTTTTCTCAGAAACGTCATAAGCAGCAGTGAGGGTAAAAAACAAAACATCACATTCATCCTGTGTTAGTAAACATACAGCAGAATAAAACAATTTCTTCAGTGAAGTTTAAATCCTGGAGCTGCAGATTTCTTCTTCTTCTCTCCCGTTAAACTCATTTAAAGTTTTAAAAGTAGTATCCGACTCCTGGACGGATCAAAGGTTCTGGTTCAGACTCAACGGGAAAACCTGCAATATTAAACTTTAGTTCATCCTCTGAATTAATCAACAACCTATTTATTCCAACTACATGCTGCACTTCAAAACATTTTGCCACATTAATTACAAACTTCAGTGGGTTTTGTTTGGACTTTATGCAACAGAACACAAAGTCTGAAAAGTGTGGTGTGCATTTATACATTTAGATAAAATCCGGTATAACCAGAAGTGGCCATCATATGTAAATAATTAATATTTGTTCTATGAGGATTTCCCCACTTCATGAAAACAATCTGGAGAAATGTAAAGCAAAACTAAATATTGACTCAGAGTCTGAATATAAAGGCGCAAAAATGTGCAAATCACAAATTACACTGCAAAAATGCAAAATCTTGGCAAGTATTTTGGCCTCGTTTCTAGGGAAAATATCTTATTGCACTGGAAAAAAACCAAAACTAACTTATCATAATAGGAGCTTGTTTTAGGTCAATTCATTATTATTGATGGAGTTTTGGTTTCATTGGCAGATTATTTCACTTATGTGGGGAAAAATGTTTTTTATAAGTGAAATAACATGTAGTAGTACATATTTATGGAAAAACTAGCACTTTTTTCATCAATGTTAATGAATTATTGACGTATAACAAGCCTACACATCTCACAGAAACTCAGTTCACTAAGATATTTGCATGAGAAACTAGACAAAAACTACTTGGTGAGATTTTGTGTTTTTTAGTGTATTTTCCTAATTTATAAAGATGTCCTACTTTGTGCTGATCTGATCTTTTTAAAATTCATGTAGATATGAATCAAACTGCAGTAATACCTGATGGTAGATTATTTTTCCTGTTGACTCGTCTTATTCAGCTCAACAAAAACTCACAGATCCAAAACTCACTGGCAGTATCTTCCTCTGGAAAACGACGCCTGCTTATTTTAAACATCTATGATTATTTTTGTAATTTCTCATAAAATGGGCGCTTTGTTGCTCCATCAGCAGAATCGGGTTTTGTTTAATTTCTAATAAAACTGCCTCTTTTTCAGTTACTTCTAAAACTCCCAATGACTCTGCATATGACTGAATCAAATCCGTTTTAAGTAAATAATACCTTAATACTGATAAAAAAAAAAAAACTTCTTGTAAGTTAGTTTGTCTTATTTTAAGTGCACTAAGATATCTGCACTAGAAACTAAATAAAAAACTACTGTGTGTGTTTTTACAGTTTTTGCTCTGTAACTGAAATGCGACCCTGAAAAGGGAAAATGTTTGCGTTGTTCTGTGGACAGTGGCCGGCGTGGAGCTGAAGGTTTACGGCGCTTTACGGACGGGAGCGCTGAGACGATGTGAAACTTTTCGGACGGTGTGAAACTGGAAGCTCTGCTGTCATATTTCAGAGTTTAAAGGGTGAATTCATTTGTTTAGAACGCAAAAAGCTCAAACATGAAGGCTTTAATCGTTTAGTCCAGGTTTTAACAATAATCTAAACTATTCTTATGCTCCCATTTCCCCTTCAAAAGTACAATGTGCATCAGAAAATAAGAATTTTATTTTCTTTTGTCCAGTGTCTGTCTTACCAGTTTCCACAAACGCGGCACTTCTAGATGGTTGTACATCCTGTTGTGGCCAAATTAGCTAAATTTCCTCCGAGTCTTTGTGCTTGTTAATACACTAAACATCAACATCCGTTACAAATCTTTACAGTAAATAATTCACACATTCACAGTTGAGGAAAAAAAGTCTATACTACCTGTAGTTTTTACACAGAAAATATTTATGGCCTTTTTTTAAAGTGTGTTTCTTGCTACTGAAAAGTGCTTGACCAGAGAAAAGGCGGGAATCACCATGGCAACCAGAGAAAAGGCGGGAATCACCATGGTAACCAGAGAAAAGGCGGGAATCACCATGGCAACCAGAGAAAAGGCGGGAATCACCATGGCGACCAGAGAAAAGGTGGGAATCACCATGGCGACCAGAGAAAAGGCGGGAATCACCATGGCGACCAGAGAAAAGGCGGGAATCACCATGGTAATCAGAGAAAAGGCGGGAATCACCATGGCGACCAGAGAAAAGGCGGGAATCATGGTAATGAGTAGAAAGAGGCAGGAGGAATTTAACATGGCAGATACAAAATAATAAAATAAAGATGGTTGAAATCAGCCAATCACAGTCTGGGATACTATTTGAAATGTGCCTTAAAAAAGTGCCTGGTAAATGTTGCTATGGCAACCAGACAAAGAAAAGGAAAAGGTGGTCATTAAAATCACCACAGCAGCCATTAAAATGAGGGAAACACCATTCTATTTAAAACACCTTTAAAAGTGTATAATTTCCCCCAAAAAGGAAAAATCTGAACATTACCATGGCAACTAGGACAAAAAAATAAAAGGAAAATGTCACAAGAGCGACCATAAAAAACAACAAACGGTCGAAAGTCTGATGACTGAAACAAAATCTCCAAGAACTTCAATACAAAGGCAGTCAGCATTTTGCACAAAAAAAAAAAAAAATATATATATATATATATATATATATATATATATATATATATATATATATATATATATATATATATATATATATATAAATAAATAACGGTTGAAAACAGCCAATCACAAGCAGAGATACGTTTTTTTATGTTTGTGTAAAAAAATAATAATAATGTTGCGATGGCAACTAGGCAAGAAATAATGACAGAGAACCAACAAAAAAAATCCATAAATTACTGTGGCAACGATGTTAAAGATAATAAAAAAATTGATCAGGAAGTAAACATATCAAACCAAAGAAGGCGGGAATCGCTATAGCAACCACTATGTATCTCGGCTAAAATGATGTGACTGATGAACGATTCTTTTCAAACCCGTTTTTTTCCAGTAAGTTTCCTGAAGGCACTAGTTGATGCAACACGACGCTGTGCTCCAAGTGTGCATTCCCATCTATAATTATACATCTAGATCAAAAAGCATAAACGCCCCCTCAGGATGAATAATGAGAAAACTACAGACCATCAGGTGTTAGCTAGCAAACCGGAAAGCATGTGACTTGCTTCCACTTACTTTGAATGGACCAAAGTAAGGTGAACAGAAAAACGTCTCCTCCTAAAATTCAAACATCAGAAGCAAACTTTCACTGTTTTAATCAACTAATGAGCTTAGCTTCTCATCAGTCTGAACACATAAAAATATGTCTTCAAATCCAGACTCAGGGAGTCGGAACAAAAGTTCCAGAACGGACATTCAAGACAAGTGCAAGTGCTGAAGAGGAAGTCCTGATAAAAGACCAACTCAACCTCCAGCGTCTCCATCCGTTTAGCCTCAGCTGCTCGGTGTCGGTGCGGTCCGTCAGGTACCGACCGAGGCCAGGTGAGGTTTGGACCATCCAGACCCGCTCAGAGGAGACGGAGAGGTCCGGTCGGGTTCACAGCAGCAGCTTAGATCCTGCACCAAACTCCAGCCTCTTCACCAGACTGGAGGGACAGGAGTGTTAGCGGTTAGCTGTGGATGTAAATAATCCCACCCAGAGCTGCTCACCCCTTGTTGTAGAGGCCGTTGGTGGGATGGGTCTCTGATGGGTTGCTCTGGGCCGGCGCTGATCCAGATCCTCCGCTGTGGCGTCTGCGATTCGCCGTCTGCTCGTTGACGTAATTCCGACAGGACGCTAGCTTCGACTCCAGACTCTGGGAAGGAAACGGTGAGGTTTCTCAGTAACCAGGAAGTGTTAGCTCAGGTGAGTTCTGCTGCAGGACAACGACCCAAAGAACAGCAGGAAGTCCAGCTGGAGATCAAGCGGCGCTGTCAAAATCTGCCCCATGTTGGACCTTACCCCGACTTTCTTCAGCAGCTCACTGACGATGTTCAGAGCAGAGATTCTTGCAGACGTGGTGAGAGGAATCGCAGAGATGCTTTCAGCTGAGAAACAAACCAACTGGTGAAAATATGGACAGAAAATAAATCCAGCTCTAATAAAAGATAAACTCTCAGTCTGACCTCTGCTGACGGAGGGCGGCGGCGTGCTGATGTCCTCAGAGGAGGCTACAGGTCTGGGCGGAGCCGAGGTTTTATCCTCCATCCTACTGTCTGGGGGGGTCAAGGGCGGGGTCGGCAACCCCGTCGACGACGAAGAGGACGAAGGCTCTTTGACGGAGCTGCTGATGGAAGGCTTCCTGTCCTGTACCTGCTGTTTCTGCTGCACGGCAAGCTCCTGCCGAAGGTCTGTCACACACACACACACACACACACACACACACACACACAACATTTAAAACTATTTCTGTTCTTTGCAAAACAGCAGTGAGAATCCTAATCTGCTGAATGATGCAAAGAGAACTAAATAAAGTTAAAGAGAGTCGAGGACAGAGACAGACAGACAGAGACGGGGTTGAAGAGAGCTGAGGAGAAAGACTGAGATGAAGAAAGAGGAAAAACCTGAAGGGAGCTGAAGACAAAGACGGGGCTGAACATTTTGATATCCTCATTACTGAAGTCAAATGAAGAATGCCTTCTCACTAAAATAAAAACAGACTTCCTCAGAACTTTACCTCTCGCTTCATCCTTCAGCCTCTGAACCGACTCCAAGAGATTCTCCTTCTCGTCCAGCTCGCTCTCCAGGAAGGCGTTCCTCTCTATGACGTGGTTCATCCGCTGCTCAAAGTCCTCCAGAGACATGATGGTCGCTCTAGAAAACAGAAGAACGACTCCTTTATTTAACAAGCATTTAATACAGACAGAAAGACAGACAGGGCAGCAGACAGCTGACTGGAGACAAAGGGATGCAGAGAAATGAGAGACGGAGCTGAAGACAGATGAAGAGCGAGTTTGAAACGTCTCAGTGCTTCAGCTAGGTGTCGACCTGCTGACCTCTTGGCCCTCTCCAGGTCGTCGTTGGCCTGTTCCAGCTCCCTGATGTACTTGTGGAGCTGATCTCTGACGGCCGCGGTTTCGGCCAGGTCTCCCTCCAGGTTGGAGATCTGTCGGCACGCCTCAGAGTGATGCGTCTCGTACTTGTCCTGAATTTGGAAAAAAGCAGAAATGGAGGAAAGGTGAAGCAGAAAGAAGGACCAGTCAGATGACGACTTAACAGATTTACACGCCGGTTCCACAGAAAGTCACGCATCAGATGAATGAGCCGCTTCACGATTGAGTAAAGCGGCGTGAAGCTTCAACATGTCAGATTCCTGGAGATAAGAACAGCTACTGCTCCGATAACATCATGTTTGGATCCAAAAGCCTCAACCAACAGCAAAAAGTTAGACATTTTAAAAACCCACTGTGGTCTAGTGAACAGTAAAAATATTTTAACTGTGAAAAAAACAAACATGATTATAAAACCAGCAGCTCCTTTTACATAATGTCACTTTATAAGAATAGGATCTTCTAAAAGGGCAAAAAAACAGCCAGGAGGCGTTTCTGATCCTGAGTGTGGGCACTGATTCTACGGAGCTAAATTGGGGCCGTAAAGTTTGTGCGAAAGAACAAAAAATGAAAACTAAGAAAAGAAGATTTGAAAGAAAAAAATCTGTAACTGAAAAACACCTTCAATCTGAATCAGTTTCACATCTTTGCTTTCAGTGTCAAATCTTTTTTAAGTTTCAAACATATCTGTCCAGTTTCAATTTTTGTTTTTCAGTTTCAAATCTGTTTTTTTGTTTTTGTTTCAAAATAATTAAAATTTTCAAATGCCTCAGATTCATTTCTCATTTTAAGTGCAGTGTCCCATACTGCCCAGCTTTTTCTACTTTGTGGCATTTTCTGACCATTTTGGGCAGGAAACCTGAAATTCTGCAGGCAACTGTTTGGGCAGCTCAGTGGCAGCACAGGGGGGCCTTGGACTCAACTTCCTGATCCAGATTTATAAAAATGTCATTCTGATGAGCCATGAGTCTCTGTATCCTGGATTGTAACTGCAGTGTGTGACACTTCAAATGACAAATCCGCTGACGTCATCCGAACATCTAGAAAGACGTTTTGACTCATCAAATTGAAGATGCATCCAATGATCAGCCAGGATAGTCAAAACTCATTTTCATTTTCATTATATAGTCAGAGGAAAATAATGACATGTTAAGTCAGCCTGCCATACACACAGGTTTTGAATTTTGGTGTTTAATAGTGATGACATCATGAAATCTGCTTTTATAGAGACAAACCCCTGAACTTCCTGTTTGCTGTAACTGTGTGGTCAGTTTGTGTTTGGCTTTCTGCAACAATATGAACAATAAAGTCACCCATTAACCCGTTCACTTTTTAAACCTTTGATCAAAACCCAGAGCTCCGTTTACAGCAAACACGAGTTCAACCTGAACGCATTTCCTAATAAAGCCGCAGCATCCGCTCCGGGCCGATTCTAAACCAATAAAATCAGAAGAGTCGTCGCTGCTCTGCACTGCCATCGCCTCCAGACACAGAGAGGAGGAGGAGGAGGAGGAGGAGGAGCCGTCAGCTGCCTTTTCATCCCTGAATCGATGCTCTGTGAAGGCTGCTCTGTGCTCGGATAACGCAACCAGAGAAACAAATTTACTGCAGGGAAACCTATTATCAGCTGACAGATATGAAAATCCCCAGTTTGAACCGATTCACTTGGCGGTCAGTTAGCTTTATGCAAATTAAGTCAACTCCTGCAGCCGTATGAATGTCTGCACGGCCGCCTGCTGCTTAACCCTCCATGTCTGACTACCTTGTAGTTCTCCAGCTCCATGCGCAGACGGTTGTTGGCTGAGAGAAGCTCCCGGTTCCTGGCGTCCAGCTGCTTCAGCTCCAGCTCCAGCTCCACCTCGTAGTCCCGACTCATCTGCTGGAACTCCTGCAGCTCCTCCTGTGCTTCCACCGCACTGAGAACACAAAGACAAAAACATCCAAGGTGTTCAGGTTGGGTTTTATTAAACAACAGGACAGACGTGGCTTTAAACTCCTCAAACATATTAGTGCAGAAAGCATAAAGGTGTTTTCAGTCAAAGTGTTATAAACTCATTACAAACACATAAAAAACCTGACAGATGGGATATTTTTGCACGCATAAGTTAATATTTTGTGCCAATATATAGAAACATCACAAAGTTCTCAAGGTGAGGATACAACCTCGTCACAATCAGAGAGAAAGAAGAGCAAACAGTCGGCGTTCTCATGTTGTGAATGGCAATCGCCATGGAAACCGATAAAAGCAATAAAGGAAACTACTTTTACAAAATAAAGTGTTCAAGATTATGTTCAATAACTTTTTCTTAATTGCTTCTTTGAGAAAAGAAGAAGATAATTATTGTTAAAAATAACAAAACTAATTTTAATAACAGTAAAGAAAATGTGTTAATGTTAATAGAAATCTATTTTTATTACTTTTTTAGAAGTAGTAGTAATGTTATTTCTATTATATATCAATAGTATTTTATTATTTTATGATAATAATCAGGGCTGAAACAATCAGATTAATCATTATGAATCAATTATTGAAATAACTGTCAACTAATTTAGTAATCAATAAGTTATTAACTGGAGTATGCCGACTCAAAACAGGCCATTTGGTGGAAGAACATATTCAGAGCAGCAATCAAGTCAAAACTGTACAAAAATATAAACATTTTGGATTTAAGATATACATGGTATATATATAAAATCTTTTAAAAAGTAAATCTGTTCAACCCAAAACTTCTCAAATGGTTTTACTTTCATCTGGTTCTAATTCTGCAAACAAAATCCTTTAATTCAAATGATGAAGCGTTCACTAAAGAAAGTTGTTTTACATTTTAGGTAATAAAATGTTTATTTTTATGATTCAAAAGGAACGTATGTATTTGGTTATTTGCTTTCAATTTAAATTAATTTAATTTAATGTAATTAATTAATAATCGTATCAAAAACATCTTTTGGCTGTAACTAAATTCAGACTTGGGCATGACAATTTAATAAACTTAGAAAAATAAAACTAAATTGAACAAAATCCTGTTCTGGTTGCTGAAAAGACACAAAATCAGATCTAGAAAAAGAAGATCGATGTGAAAATGTGAGACAGTTTGTTGTTTTCTTTTAAATATGGAAACCAAGATCCTTTTTTCTTTCAACTCTACAATAATTATCTACAGAAATCCGATTATTCTGCTTATTTTATCAACATATAATAATAGTTTGTTATTTAATTAGCAGGTAAAAAAATAAAAAAGCAAAATAGTTTTTGTGATTACAATTATGAAGAAAAATAGAAAAACTTTAGTGTCCCCTGTTGTAGGTCCAACTTGACATTTATGGCCCATGTTAGAAAAAGTTTGGACATTCTGGATTCAAAGAAAAGATAAAGTCATATGTTCACTGTTTTGTAGATCACGATGCTTCCAGATTAGATAAGGAAGCGTTTGGAGTAAAAGATAAAGAGGGAACCAACATCTGCTGGTGCCGCGCCGCCTCCTCCTTCCAGTGCTCCAGTTCTTCCTCCACGGATCCAAACTGAGGCGCGTCCTGGTCCCCCATCTCCAGCGTGGTCACGGTTCACAGCGGCTTCTTTGGTTCTGCACCGACACAGAAACAGAAACAGAAACAGAAACACACCCCGTACTGTTGGTCAACCATTTATGGTTTCTGTATACTGGAACAGACAAACAAATAACATTTAATGCAACCAACTGCCTTCAGAAGTTACCTAATTAGTGCATAATTGAATTTCTTTAAATGTTTTATTGTTGCAAATGTTGAAATCTTTGATTAGCGCGATTCATATGTAGAAAATGTTAAGGGAAGCAAATGTTCTTACAGGGCCAAAATTATTAAATTGTGATTAATCAATTATTTAAATAATAATTGTTAATCATATACTAATTTAGTAATTGATTAATCGTTAACTCAGGAAAAAAAAGGTAATTTGCAGAGAGAACACATAGAGCACTAATTAGGCCAAACCTGTGAAGAAAAATAGACATATGCATTTAAAATATATTTTGTTGTAAATATATTTTACCCAGAGCTGCTCAAGTGGCAGTTTTAGTTTTACATAGTTTAAACTCTGAAAAAATAGATAAAAAAAGAAACAGAGAGCTGAGTTTTCAGCATGTTGATGCTAGACGTGCTGCATTTTAGACAATAAAATCTTTACATTCTTAAAAAGGAATTTAATTCATTTCTAATTAGCATCTTTTAAACAAAAAATCTGCAGAATGAACTCTTTTTTTAAATCCGACTCATCATCTTCCAAACATTTATTTAATTAAATGTGGTCCTGTTTGAGAAACATAACTGAAAATACATACATTTTAAGTAAGTATCAAAGTGTAGAGTGATGGTTTTATACAGAACCAGAACGTAAAAATATGTTTTATTTTTACAAAGATAATTAAGAAATTATCTTTGTTAATTTGCCAAAAAGAAATTAATAAAAATAAAATAAACATTGTTTTGAAATCAATATTAATTCGTGTAATGGAGTAGAAACACTACAATGTCTACTTACAAATACTAAATTATGAATTAATTAGATGTGATGTAAATGTTAAAATGTGACCATTTACATGTTGGGAAAAATAAATCAAATTGTTATTTTCCATAAAATTTCATCTTATTTGAAAATTTTAAGTATTAAAAGGCATTTAACTTTATTTTTTTAATAATATTTATTTTTATTTTACCGCAGTATTTTCCCATTTTATATGCTAAATGTAAATGAAATTTATAACTGATAATGTAATATTCTTGTATTACCGGGAGTAGCAAAGGCTTGTGTCTCTAACCGAAAACAGATCATTTTTAATCAATATGTCTCATTCATCAGCAAAATGAATAGTTCATCAACGATTGATCTTTCATCAATCGTTGATGAAAAATCATTTCATCAACTATTGATACGTGGCTATTCACTTACGGGTTAAGAAAACACCCAAAACAAACCTGGAATGTTTTGACAACAAAACTTTCTGTCATTGTGGAACATCTATCATTTATTTACATTTGAGTCAAACAAATAGAGTTCAATACAAAGACTGACCCGAGGGTATAAAAAACGGAACTAACAGAAGACCGAGCTAAACATACCTTCACACCCAGCCTGCTGTTTATGGTAACTAACCCCAACACTTAGAGATGTGCTTAAAGCCCGAGTATTATCTATAAAACTATGGAAAGTATAACAGAAAGGTTGAAGGAGTAAAACTTAAGTTACCGCTAGCTGATTCGGCTAACGGAGTTTAACCGTTTAAATCCCAGCTCAAACCAACATTTGACCCGTATGCCTCTTAAACTCTTCCTTATCAAACTAAAACTTCACCCCAAACATTCTAGAAACGTCATTTTCACTATAAACGAAGAGTTAGAAAAAACCTTCGCACAAATTGACGGAATTAGACCAATTTAAAAGGACTTGCCTTGAGTTGGAAGTCAGAAAGTTACTCGCCGCTTCGGGAAGGCGTCGAACAATAAAATTTGCCATTCATTTTGTCAACGTCAACTGGCCAATAACAAATTAGATGACGTTCTTGTTCTTTGTCGCTATTGGACGCTTTTCTGCCAATCACAGAAATTGGGCGGGCTGCAAGAGTGACAGTCCAATCAGAGTGGTGGAAATCGTCAAAGGGGTGTTCGCATTAATTTACAGAAATTTCGATGGATTGCCACACGGTGGTGCTGCTTTCACGTGTAGTAGGAAAACGTATAAACAGTACTTGGAAAAATGTTTGCTGTTTCTAGAAATCCAAAAATATATATATTCAAAATTAAATAAAAATAAAAGCAAAGAAGCTTAATTCCAAATAGCTAAAATTAAATTACGTCAGACTTAAATAGTGCTTCAATAGTAAACTCAGACATGCTTTTACATGAAATCAATAATTTATTTTAAAACATTTTAAAACAGTGTCTTCTTGGTGATCACCTAAGATAATTAATTGAGTTAGTTATGGTACTAGGTTTTGATATTCCAAGGAGTTGAGTGAAAACTATTGATACTAGTGGAAAATTGCCCTTGCTCTTTATGGGTTGAAAGTGCTTTTTGCACTGGAATAATACTTTGTTTATTATTCTTCCAGCATTTCTTATTATATTGTCTCAGTTTGAGCTTCAAACAAAATTTAGTTATTTGAATATTTCACCACTTTCTTATTAAATTTGTAATGTTAATTTCAAATAATTGATCTGGGCACAAACTTAAAGTTTGTCGACAAAGTGCTCATGTTTTCAGTCGGTTTGCATTCATTGCTGGTGGATTTTACAAATTGGATGGTATAATAAAGAACAACTTCCTCAAAATTGTTCAATTTTCCGTTAAATCAACTCCTGGATGATTGAAACAGCAGTGCAGTTGAGTATTGAGTGGATGATGATCCTAAAACATATTCAGACTTGTTTTGGAATACATAAGTGACACGTATCTTAAGCAGTATCAAAACTATTAATCAGCAGAGAGTTTATAATAGCAGAGGTTGTACCAAGAAATCAAGAAATTGAAAAAATATGTTCTACATGTAGTTCTGGAAGCTTTGACAAATAATAGTAAGTGTACATTGTATAATAGTCGCAATAAATTTAGACCAATGTATCCAGGTCTGGCTTTAAAAAACAGTATCCTTGATTCTGATTGGAGATGTTCACTTCCTGTTCGTGGGGTCAGAGGTGAATTTGGGTCAGCTGTGTCTTTTCCTGTGGGATTAGATGGGGGTATCTGATCCCAGATAATCCACATGAGCCATCACTACTCACAAACGCCAGTCCACCAGTAACGTCTGTCCCTGCCTCATTTCTGGGCTGCATGTTTTTAGCATTTAGTCAGCTCTTACAGTGGATTACAGGCATGACTGCCTGACCTTCACTGATACCAAAGGGAAATCTTTTAAAGGTTAATAAAACACTACATTTATATGTTGCAAGTGACCTCAATGCTAACATTTGGTTAGCTTGGCTTAGCTAGCAGTGTAACAAATTAATTAGTGACTGCAACTTTTAACATGATTTATTATATAAAAATACTTTATTGATCCCAAGGGTAAATTAAATGTTATTGTAACTCATATTAATTAAAATTCTTTAAAGAGTTATTGTAGATATTAATGGCCATTGGCAGGAAAGACTTCTTGTAGCAGTCTGTGTTGCAGTGAATTTGAAGAAGATTCCGACTGAAGACACTTTGTTTTCCCAGGACTGCCTCATGAAGAGGATGGTAATGGTTTTCCATGTCTGTTAAATTTCCTCCTTCTATCTCTCCTCTATGCTTTCTTGCAAAATGACAATACAGGAATTCTGATTCTGATTTTGGATTTCCTCTCCCCCTTTCTAAGAAAACATCTAGTAACTATCTATTAATATAGTACACTTACTGTGTACTATATTAATATATTTAAGTTGTACTTTTTTAAAACAGCCCAGATATTTCTGTGTGTTTCTACTATATATATATTTGTATATATTTATTTTATTTAATTTTTTTTTTTATTTATTTGCACTGGAATGAGAAAGATTACAATGTTTTGTTTTGCTTTTTTCAGTTTTGAGAGTTGCTATTTTTTAAACTTTGTGGTGCTCTCCAGCGCAATAACAGTAAAATATTCAGAAAAAATAAACAGTAACCATGGTAAGTGTAACCATGACAACTGTAGAAATTCCATGTTGACACACAAGAAAGCTCCTCCCCCTTTCTGAAGAAACTAGTAACCATGGTGATTGCATAACTGGGAGGCTCACTCTGTACCTTAAATCCCCAGATTGAAATGCAACAAGAACAGCTGACGAAGAAGACGGCCTGTCCTGGAAAACTAGCTGCTTGTTGACATTGACAGTTTTAACTTGTTACAGGATCAATTCTGCCATCTTGACAGCATGAGAATCTACTTTCAGGTGGCTTAGCTCTGACACAATTTCATCAAATCTCATTGTGGCTCGAGTCGTGACATAACGCCTGGAGCAGGAAGCTGTTTGACTGGTTTATTGGTTACAGGTTACAGTTTCCCTTCATCATGAAAAGGAGACAATGAGACAAAAAGCAAAAACAAAAAAATACCCGTCCGATTTTTGTATGTTTTCCTTTCTGCTAGAATTCAGCAACCAAAAAGTTTCTGAGTCTGACTCAGGTAAGAAGACAATAAGGTATCTGGGTTGATGGCAACCAATCAGACGGTTCAAGTAATAAGGTAGAGTAGCTTCAGATTTCTACAGAAATAACAAGGGAATCCAGTGTTTGTAACGGATAAATTTGTAACTTACATTATAAATAACTGTAAATTACTTTTTTGCTATATTTTTTAATTCAAATTGGAGAGTTAGTTCACAAAGTGTTCAGTTTTGACCAGAAATATGGATAAAAAGCCACAGTTTTGTGGTTAATTAAGTAATTACTTAGAGTTAAAGGGAGTTTAATGGGTTAAAAGTCAAAATAAAGAGGAAAAGGATGTAAATAAATAAAGACATTGGGTCTCATTTGGTATTAAGATTACCTTTTTACTTTCTGGCATTATAAACTGATTGCTTTGTTTTATAACACTGAACAGGTTATAACAGATTGATTTAATCTAAATGACTTCATACAATGACCAAAGTCATTATACTGGATTTAATTGACTATATATTTCTGTTTTGGAAGCAAAGCACTTTTAAATAATATTTGTTGTGAACCAGAAATGTATGAGTAACAAACAGAACAAACATTCGCACCTCAGGGCAATTAAGAAAGACCAATTAACCTGTAAGTGATGCAAGCAGGTTTTGATGATGGATGAACTGAAATGATCTGAAAATGATCAGAAAAAAATAATAATTAAAAAAATAACATCTTAGGTTAAATAATTAGGAAAGAATGATAGAAACATGAGATAAATATGGAGCTAAATTGGGGCCATAAAGATTCTTTAAACAAAGATTAAAAAAAATATTTTTAAATAAAAATGTTATAAAACTGAAAATGCAAATTTTTGGAAAAAAGAAAGATTTGAAACTGGAAAAGGAATTTATTTGAAAAGTAGTTTTGAATTTTTTTTCACTTTCAAATCTTTTTTTTCTTTATTTGAAACTTTTTTCAGTTTCAAATCTTTTTTGTTTGCTTGTTTCAAATATTTTGTCTTTTGACTAAACTTTACGGCACCAATTTAGCTCCATACTCAGGGAGTGCTGCATGAATATATGATCAGGGTGCTGATTTACTCATAAACCTAAATTAATCAGTATATATTTATCTTTATTTGAACTGAATTTTGGTCTGGCTGTTTTATGTTTTAGATTTATCAGCAAATCACAGAAAATAAAATATTTTTACGCACCTAAAAATTGGTTTAGATCTTTAACATTTTTCAAATCCACATTCATCCTTCATGACCTGCAAACTGCTTTATTTATTGATTATTAACAGATAATCTCTCAATCTCACCTTGAATTCACAAGTATTTTCTGATTTCTGTTTGCATTTTCTAATCTTCTTCATATTTCCCAGATAACAAATGGATTTTCAAGCATTAAGTTTGTGACACAAGCTAGAATTTAATCACATGTTTGATGGATTACTGCAGATTATGGCAGTCAGATCACCGGGTGAAGGCACAGCTGGAAAAAAACCCAGAAGTTATTAAGCCTCAGAGTTTTTAATTGCACCCAATTTGTCCTTTTGGTTCTAGCAGTAAACTCCAATTATTAGACTAAAACATAATTTCTGGATCAAAGTGTTTGGACATTTTCTCTCATTTGGTCTAAATTGAATCTACTTATGGATTTTTCATAAAACTGCCATTTGCCTTTGTTTTTTTAGCTGCCTGACACCAATTTTACTCAATAAACAGTTTTATTTCTCGACATTCCAGTGGCTGTCAGTCCACAAATGGGTACTTCAATCACTTCTTGGCGTTTAATAAAGTTGAAGTCTTTTCTCAGACATTTCTTGCCTGATTAGTTGCTGCATGTGTGCGTTTGAGACAAAAACATTTAGTTTTCCCTCTGAATTTTATGCCTCTTCCGGGCCAGCCGAGCCTCACGCATCTCCTCCAGAGTTTTCCGGGGGTCCATGATGAAGGCCAGGGCCACGGTGGCGGTGCCGTCGCCGTCCTGCCGGGAGAAACACAGGAAGGAGGCCCAGAGGAAGGCGCAGCAGCCCATGAAGGCGGTCCGCATGTGCAGCGGCATCAGGACAAAGTTCAGAAACTGGAGACGCCATTTAAAGAAGAAAAGAGTTAATAAAGGTCTAAAATTATTTACTTTTTAGGTTTAATACTTTGAGCTAATAAAAGATTTTACTGATTCAACTGCTTTATGAATTAATAAAACAAAATAAAATGAAGCATCTTAATAGTTACCTGCATAAAGGGCCAGTACATGAGTCCAGTCTGGAAAAAAATTTAAAAATTCTTATAAATGAAAATCTTGCAACATTCTCAGTTGATACAATCTCTGATCAAATATTTTTTACTTAATAAAAACACACGAGGAACTGAGTAAAGGCTCAGCCATTTTATAAAATTGTTGATTTATTTTTTATTTCTCTGTAAATTTATTTTAAGAAAAGAAAAAGAGAAAATTAGATAATTAATTCCAGCTTTTGGGAATTTGCTGCAACCGAAATAGATGAGTATGTCCTCTCATCTATTTGTCTTATTATCATTTGGTATTTATCTTATTTTTAATCATTTTATTTCTTGTTTAATCGTTTATCTCCCTGCAATGTTGTGAAGTTTGTGGTCAGTTGAGGTTTGGTAAATGTGCTAAAAAAAAAAAAGCTTTAATTTACCTCACTAAAGGTCAGAAGTTTACATACACCCCAGATAAAAAACAAAAAGCCAATCAGAGAGGAAGAAGCCAAAACCCAAAATATTTGACCCGATTCATGCAGTTTAAAAGCAATGCTAGCAAATCCTGAGGACATTTGTAAACTACTGGGTTTCTGATCAGATTACTTTTTGTTTTTATACATTTTTACATGATCAGCAGCTAAATGAAATGCTGCTGTCCTGGATTATGTAGCCACATGCTAACAGGTCGCTAATTTGCGCCAGGATTTCTCCTCCTACTGACAATATTATCCACTGCCTGGTTTGCCCCACACACTGCGCATCATTAGCGGCACACAGGCCGATGTAGGTTAATCTGGCTGCCGGCAACTAACGATGTGACCATGTGAGGAAGAGGAAGGTGACTTTCTCATATTTTACCCTCCAGGTGTTAAAGAATTTCTCCCGCCAGTCTTCCAGGATGTCTTCCTTTCCTTCCAGGAAACTCACACCTGAAGGACAGAAGAAAGATTCAGATTACAGCCGATATTTAAAATAAAATTTACAATTTTTTTCATGCCAGACTCCAGTTCTGTGGAGCTTAAAGGGATAAAAAAAATTAAAGAATACATTTTCTCCTGCACACCAGATAGCATGGTAGTGTGTTAGGGTCATTATAGGTCAGTGGTTCCCAAAGTGGGTCCCTGAGGGCCGCCATGTTTCAGTTCCCTCCCTAGTGGTAGCAACAACCTCCTCAGCAGGTCAACGTTCTTCTAACAAGCCATGATTTGATGGAGAGAACTAAAACATGCAGGATGTGGCCCTCAGGGACCCACTTTGGGCTCCACTGTTGTAGGTAGAAAAACAGAGGAGCACATTTCTGCCAAAAACTCAGAAATTGTTAGACTGATCTCAGGAATTAAAAAATCTGAGCTACAAAAGGGGAAATTTGCAAAAAGAAAAAAAAAAATCAGAAATGAGAAAAAAACACTTTGAGATTTGAGCTTCAAATGTTGACAATTTTCTAAAATAAAATTTTAATTTTCAATTTTTGAAAATTTGACAACAACTTTTAACAAAAGAGTTCCTAGTAGTTTTGTGTTTGTTTTTGTTTCTTTGCAGAAAATTTATGAAATTAATCAAAACATTTCTCATGTTGGTTTTAAATTTATGACTTTTGGAACTCAGAAATGTTCTTGTTTTTTCAAGAAAATCCATATTTCAAAAATGAAATCTTCAAAAACCAAAAATTAAGTAAATCAATAGGAAGTTTAGTGGAAGGAAAAAAACTGTGGTAGATAAAGATGAATAAGCAACATAGCTCCAGCTTTGAGAGAGGATTGTGAGACAAAATCTAATCAAGATGTTAAGGGAGCATTAGAAGGTGTTGACTGCACACGCAGACGGGTCCAGGATCGTCTGGGCCGAGGAGAACCAGAACGGGACCGATGCTGTTATGTGTCTCTTTATGTATTATTAATATATTTTACACAGAAGTTACATTTTTTAAAATTAAATTACAGAAATAAACTGTACTTAAAAGCATAATTCTACCTACAGTCCAATCTGTCCCCGATTTCTTTCTTCCACTTAACTTTCCATTATGTAATTTGATTCAGCACTTCTGTGGATTAACCTCCTTGTGTTACCTTGTGTAACATATGTGTTATAAATGTTAGTTAAAACGTAAATGTTAGGGTTATGTAATAAATTATGTCATAAAACTTTTCTGAAAAAGTGGATTTGGGATTTTTTTTTCCATAATCATCAAAAGTTTACACACAAAAAACCAAAAAACAAAACACTGTTGAAATGTGTCTCCATAGTGTTATTAATATATCTAACATGAGTTTCAGTTTGTAAGTTTGAATTACAGAAATAAACTGTATTCTTGAAACATATATCCAATGTGTTCCTGATTTCTTCCTTCCACTTAACTTTCCAACTAATAGAACTCCTTGCATTACCTAACATTTATGTTTTAAAAACCTTTTTATTATTAGTAATGGTCTTATGTAATACAGCTTTTCTGGAAAAGAGGATTTGTGATTTCCTGTCAGTTACTTTCCATAATCAATAAGAAAAGTTAAATTTTTTAATCTCTCCCTGATGTTTTCCTTCCACTTGACTTTCCAACTAACCCAAATTCTTCTATGGGTTATTTTTATATTATTGGTCTTAAATAATTTCATATTTTTTTGAATAAATAAGTCCAAAATATCCCCGTTTGGGCGCAATTTGCTGTATGTAAAACATACTTTTCTATTTCTTTTAATTAAATTGCCATAATACATAATATTTTCCATCATGCTCTGATTGATTCAGATGCTGTTCCTCACCTGTGTAGAAGACGCTGGTGGCCAAAGGTGACGCAAAGCTTTGGTCCAGCAGCAGTTTGCGGAAAACCATCCCTGCGGATTTTCCGGGGAAGCGTTTCTCCAGAGCGCGCAGCCAGAAGTAGTTGAAATTTCCCTGGAAAGTGATGGCCACGATGGCCACGTTGCGGGTGTGTTTCCAGTCGATGCGCTCTCTGTGCGCAATCAGCTGATGCGCCAAATCCCCGCCGGCGAACAGGCAGCCGTACAAGGTGACGTTGGCCAGCCAGGGGAAGCACTTTACTGCTTCTTTCAGAACAGCTTTCCTCATTTTTGCGCTCTCTTGCCAGATTCAGTTCAGTAAAAAAGGCGCAAACATAGCGGCAGAATTCATCCAGTTTACATTCCGTGGCGTCCCCGACTGACGGTCAGGACGCAATCCGTCTGTGCGCGGAAATCTGCGAGGATTACAGCCGAGGTTTCCACCGGAAGCGGGAATATCATTCATTATAAACAGGGGGTAAACTCAGATTTTCTTAACAGCGCATCCTCTGCATAATTCAATCGGAATATCTGCGTAAAACCCGCTATAAAAGCCTCACATGGGGATATTACAGCCTTACCTGCATGAATTAAACCCCTAAAAGTGACTAAAATGTTCTTTTCTAACTATATCCAGGAAGATAACATAAATCTACATCAGCGTTGGTTCATCTCTGACTGTTTCCGGTCGAGTCAGGTGCACAAATCCTGTGGGTCAAGCTGTAATCTGAGGGATTGTCCCGGTCCATTCAGGGAAGCGCCTAACTGCGTCACCGGGATCAGTTTCCGCAGCTTTGAGCGCCTATAGGTGGTCAAATCAGAGGCACAGCGGCCTTCAAATTATGTGTTTTAAAAGATATATTAAGAAATGAAGGCAGCCGCAAACAATTATTTTAATAATCAAGTATTCTGACGATTAATCGGATAAAAAATTGGCACATTCATCATATTTTTCATTTAAAAACTTAAGCTTATTTTGTAGAATACTAGGAATACATTAACATGTAACAAATAATTTAACAACATTTTTAAAAAGTTCTTCGTACATATTTACAGACAAAAAGTTTTTTTTTGCCATTTTAAATGCAAAATACCTTTCTACAGTCTTTCCTTGTTGTTCTTTTATCAAATGGCATGTTTGTACACAGTCTGTATGAAAGATTAAATAATTACTAAATTAGTTGATCATTATTTCAGTCATAAATTAATCACAATTAATCGATTCTTGTTGGAATGGGTGGGGCTGAAGGAATAAAAATGCACAACTGACACCCAGATTTTTATTTGAAGAAATGTTTGAAAGATACTTTTTTGATTTGTTTTGAATGATAGGAATTTAAAGATGATAAACATTCACAATGAACCGCTAGAGGGCGCTGACTACCACTGCATCCCAGCTGTGCTTTCAGGAAGTTTATAGTTTACTGCCCAAGTTTAATCTATTTCCTCCTCGTTGCTGCAAAGCAAACATAAATTTTACAAACATAATTAATTGGTTCATTGGTAAATCATGCAAATTTTAAAAACAATACATTACTATATCGTTTACTTTTACATTTTTTTGTATTTTCATTGCAATTTTACAAGATATTTTATAAAGTTTAACTAAACTAATGAAGTTTTTACGTGTGGTACAGATTCACTCGTGTTATGACATAATAATGGCCGTTAAAAAGTCAAAACCTAAGATAATTGCAACCAGTTTATTCCGCCTACATATGAGATTAAAACACTTTTCAAACTACCTTTTGCGTATATGTAACTAAACAACCTAAAACAATATTAATATTAATTTAAAAACCTTATCGAAAATAAATTTGGCCTTTTATCAACTTATTTCATCAGCTCCAGTTAACTCACAGGGACCGTTTCTTTAAGGCGGGCAGAACTCATCATCTCGTAATCTAATTGGCTGGAATTTCGGTCACTTGGAAGGATCTAGTTTTTGATTGGTTGACTCTCTGAAAGCCTCGGAAGTGTCATTTTTGGACTTGGGCTAAACTTCGGCATATGTGGAGCGGCTCATCGGCGGCTCCGAGTTGATCATTGACAGTTAGGATTAAATGGCGGCCAGAAAACACTGAAACAGGTTGGTTTTGATTTTCTTTTTGTTTCAGAATGGGGTGTATGAGAGCAGCTGTTGTTTTCCTCCGGACTTAATGGAGATGTTGTGCCTGCTCTCAGCCATGAGCCGAGTTTCATTGTCTTTTTGACCAAAACAAACTAACCTAATCTGACCTAGTTACTGACAATATATTATATCAGAGAGGCTTTATTTTTATTCTGCAGCACAGATTTATATTAAAAGGCTTTCTTTTAACCTCATTTGGAGGTGAAACATCTCAACTTTTTAGAGAGTACGGAAGTTCGTTTGTGATTCGGTGCTTCCGTTTCACTAAAGGACCATTTCACCGTTTAAAGAAAGTGAATCAGCTGTAGTTCAAACGTCAAATATGAACTTTATTATCGCAAGATGAATTTATATTCTATAAACCGAAATAAAACTATTATTATGTTGTGGACGTCCAAAATTAGCAATTTCTCTGCTTTTATAGCTGTTTAGACCAGAATTAGCAGGGTGATGCTTGGAAATTAGTATTGAGACTGGTCATACATTGACTGAGTTATTCTAGACTGCATAAATAACCTTTAAGTGAATTTGTTGACTTGTAAATTGTCTCAAAATAACAGTTCTCAGTGTGTATATTTTAAGGTTTCTTATGTATCTAGTTTGACTCATAAGCAAGTTAGTTTTCTAGATGGATAGCAATAATACTGTACATATTGCAGTATAATAATGGCTTGATAATAATAAACAAGTGTTGAATAATTCAGTTATTCAAATTGACTATTTGAAGTATTTCAGATTTTGAAGGGTTTATTAGGATTGTCCTTTAAATCAGGATCCGATACAGAATTTCACTCAAGTGCCGAATCAGATGCCAACTTCAGATCCTCGCATCGTGTTTTTCTCATAGCTTAAAAAGTAGTGCATTTATTTAAGACTAATTTTGTTTCTAAGTGAACAGATTGTATGCCGAATTTTTATAAACATATTATTTATTTAAAATAAATATTAGTTATGTTAGTATAGAGTGCCACTATTTGCAGAGAGTGGTGCAAAATTAAAAATGCTCAATTTTCTAATGGAATTCTGTTCTCTCTGTTTAAGAAAATGCTCCTTTTGAGGTTTACATGAGATAAATGAGGTGCTGTTGAGTTTCAATGTCCTGATCTGAGCGTGGTGGATGGAGGGTTAACTTCACAAATAACTACAGAAATAAGGAAGTCATTCTGATCTAGTTTAGACATGTTCTCGTGTTATAGTTTCGTCATTGCTGTGCTCTAATAATAATTGTGAGAGTTTGCAGCAGAGTGCTTCTCATAACTCTCCTGTTAGTCAGAGCTTATGCATTTTGTTAAAGTCATGCAGGAGCTGCAGAGAAGACACAAAAACAACAGATAAATGATGGAAGACATGAAACAGGGTGCACTCTGACCTAAATACTTTGCTGAAAATCTACTCCATTTACTCCAACAGCATGAAACAGAAACCTTTATCCACTTGTTTCATGTCATTTTTGCATCACGAACACACATAAAAGATGTTCTGTTAAATGAAAACAAGTCTGAGTTTCCCCTGGAAGGAGGATTTGTTAGCAGACAAAGAGAAGAGCAGCACATTGTGCAGAGGGTGTATAATTTCAGCTCTCGTTCCTCTGAACGTACTCTGTCAGGAGAAAGAAGGGACAGAACAGTAGTGGGTGTTGTTTATGTCAAAGCCACTGAGCGGGTGCATGCCTGCATATTTCTTTAACCCCATATTTGCATTCATATGAATGTAAACGCAGATAGTGTGCGAGCTTATTCAAATGCATCTGAGACGGTCCATTTATCTTTATTTAGGGACACATTTTTAAAATATTGCAAATGCAAACACCTTTCCAAAAGAAACAACCGCAGAATACAACTTAAACTGAGTAGTTAGCGCTCAGTATTTATTGTAAAACAACCAAAAGGTTTCTATAAAGTCTGCGTGAGTCCACTCCTAATCTGTTAGGCCGCGTGTTACCCGACTCAAAGTAATGTCAAGCAGAAAGGGAGGTTTGCAAATTTCTCTTTTGTCTTTGGTAAAAGATCACAAGCCATTTCTCCTGCTAGCGCTAGGCTAGTATGTTAGTTTTGGTTGTAATTACCCAGAATGCCCTGTGCTTATAGTCCACTTCCTTCTTTTGGAGCAGTCTCCGATCTGCTTGGCGTTCATATAGGCATTCGAACCGAACCAGAGTTCACTTCAACCAAACTCAGACCGAGGATGCTTACACATTCACACCTCACCAAACGAACCTAGCTAGACGAGCGAACCACAGTTTGATTACATCTTTTGGTCACAACCCAAAGCCCAGGCACTGAGATGAAGGAGTGCAGATTAGTCGGTAAATCAGGGGCTACGCTTTTGGGTTCAGATCTCTCTTCACCACCATAAACGGTTACAAACGCCACACTGATCCATCTATCAACTGCCTGCTCCAGTTTCCTGAGATCCTGAGATACTTAAACTCCTCCAGTTTGGGCGGCAGGCCTTCGTTTTCAACCCGAAAGCAAAGGCACTTTATTGTTTTCTAGCTTAGGACTACAGTCTTGGATTTTGAGGTACTGATTCTCTGCTACTAACCGCTCCAGTGAAATCTGGAGATCACAACCTGATGAAGCCAACAGAACCGTGTTATTTCCAAAAAGACCCGATGGTGAATCCAGACACCCTTCTTCTTGGACCAGAATCTCCTCCAAGCCAGATTCTAACAGAGAAAGAATTTTTTGCATCCAAGAGTTGATTCAGTCATGATTGATTGGATGTGTTGGTCAACTGCGACGTTTTGACCAGAGAAACTCCATCCATAATCTCCTGACGGACATTCAGACTTATTCTGTGTTTGTTGCTGATTGTTGGACCATTTCTCAGCTGGTTTTGAAAATGCATGAATGACATGTTCTACAGGAGACTTTGCAGACTTTAAAAGGTGAAGTTTGATGCCGCCTTGTGACTTCCTCTTCAGACGCTGTAAAGGAAGCGCGGCCGACCGCAGCGCAGCGCCGGGCAGAGTCGCTGCTTTCACTTCTGATGATGTAAAAACAGCAGGAGAGACGAGGAAACGTTTAGAAACTGTAACCGGCGGCTTTCCATCAATGTTCAATACTGTCGATTCATTAAGAAAGTTTTGCCTGTTGATGCCTGTTAAAATCAAGTTTAATTTAGTTTCTGAGGTTTTTGCCGGAGTATCTTTTGTCAGGCTGCCTTCCTGTTCACAATGCTGAGTTTTTCTCCCTGATTTTTAAAGCGCTAACAGTTATTGACGTTACTTTGTTCCACGTTTTATCATTTTCTACACAGCCTGTAACTTTGGCATTAACACGCAGCCAAAATAACCAAACAGATTATTTCTGTGACCTTTGATAATGATGTAAAGTTCACAGGAAGTGCTTCATTAACCGACTTTCAGTCTGCATACTGTAGTTCAGACAGGAAAAGTTTGTTGTGTAAATTTTTCATGGTGATTTTAGCAGTTGTTGTATAAATACCTGCTGAAGTGGTTTTTGAGCGACTGGTGGGTTTATAGTAGCCAGGTGAAGCAGGAAGTGGTTTTGTTGTTGGTACAAACCAGTCAAAATGTTCTGCAGGTTGTTTTTCTCTGGTGGATGATGCAGGTCGTTAGGATTCAGATTAAAGACTCAGGATAAGATTTAAAAGATAGTTTTTATCTCCATAGCAGCAAAAGCAGCATCTCCACAAGAAGTGAAGAGTTTTACAGCAGAAGAAAATCCCTGAGTTCATCGAATGAATTGTTACCTCCATGGATGGTTGGATGAATGGATGGATGATGGATGGATGGATGGATGATGGATGGGTGGATGGATGTTTTGTTGGATGTTTTGTTGGATGTTTTGTTGGATGTTTGGTTGGATGTTTGGTTGGATGTTTGGTTGGATGTTTTGTTGGATGTTTGGTTGGATGTTTTGTTGGATGTTTTGTTGTAATCTTCCAGCTGTTTTAATATTGTGATGGAAATAGTTTCAGTTTTCTGCTCCTCCATTGTCTCTCTGTTGCTGCAGCCAGAGATGCAGCGAAACTGGTTATTCTGGACATCATGTTTGCTGTCTGACAGTTTGCTGCTCTCCTTTCACCGCGTCGTTCTGCTGCATTCGGTCTCCTGGCTCCACTGATTTTCTGTTTTTAATAAAATCTGTTGTTCTGCGTCAGGAGGCGGGAGGATGTCTGTGGAGGTGGACCTGCTGCTGCAGGAGGCGAAGGAGAGCATCGAGGCGGCGCAGAACTACCGCAGCGAGCTGCAGCAGCGGCTGCAGGGCCTCAACCAGGCGCGCAAACAGGTACCGCCCTCCCCGTGTTTACACCCTGGGCGAGAGCCGCCGCCAGAGGACCAACCTTGTCACAGCGAACTGAAACTAACGAAAACTAAAATTCAGAAAACATTTTCCTTAACTGAAATGAATAAAAAACAGTAATTAATGAAGAAATATTAACTAACTGTAACTACATGGTGCAATTAAACTAAAACATTTTGAAATTATAGACATAAAATAGTTTGGTTTTGTGTTTATGAATCTATTTATTAGCTTTTCAAACCAATACGAAAGAGAAAAACTAAGCAACACTTTAATAATAGAAACTAAACTACAACTATTTAATTAATAATAATTAAACTAAAATTAAAAAGTAGTTTACTAAGAAAAATAAACAAAAGCTAAACAATATTTAAATCATAACTAATCTAAAACTAAACAATATTTAACAAATAAAAACTAAACTAAATCTAAGCAATATTTAACTAACAATCACTAAACTAAAACTAATGATAACCTATAAAAGCTAGCAAACAACCTCTAAAAACTAATTAAAACTAACTGAATTAGTTAAAGTACAGTGAACCTAAACTAAAGGAAAGTCTGGACCCGTTCCGACCCTGCAGGCGGACCCAGAGGATTCTCAGGAGTCGGGTTTCTGCCGGATCTCTTCCTTCCCCTGCTGTGGAGTTTTAGCCGTCCAGCTGCTCACCAGTAAACAATGCAGCCATTTCCTGTTTCTGCAGAGCAGCTGAGAGGAGAGATGACAGGAAGAAAACCCAGAAACAAGAAGCATGTCTGCTCCAAACTCAGAGGTTGAAGAAAAAACCTTCCTGAAGATGCAGAAAACAAACATTACAGATATTTTGCTAATTTTCTTGGTATCATTTAGAAAAAATGGAACAATATTTAGTGATTTCTGACACCAATTAAATCAGGATTTTGGTCTTTATTTCTAATAAATTAATTATAAGCAGATCTTGGTGCAGCAAAGTCAGTTTTTGAGTTAAAAATCACCTGATAGCATGAAAATGCTAAAAGCCTGAATATTTAAAGACAAATGATTGTTGTTGATTTTGCCAATATTTTATATTTTAATGTCTGTGATAATTTTACCCCAATTAAAAATATAAAATATCCGCCTTTAATATTATTTAAAAAATTCAAGTTAAATACACATTTAAAAAAATAAATAAATAAAAAAATCTCCATATGTTTTTATACAGAAATGTACTAAATTAAATAAATATTTAAAATTTATATGAAATAATTTGAACAGTTTCAGTTTTTTTGTTTTTTTATTTAAAAAAGCCTCCATATCAAACAGCTGCTGGGGAGCAGATTAGCATGTAGCATGTAGCACAGCACCACCGGTGGTGGCAGCAGTCGGATCTGCTCTGCTCTGATTGGTTAATCAATTTGCTGGTTGAATTGTTGCTGATTTGGAGAATTATTCCTCCATTTTAACTTTTAGACAGTTGTTATGATGCGTAACCGTGGCAACACGTTATCTACAACGGGGAGCATCTCAATAGCTTGAATGGTACCTGAACTTTGACCCCAAATCCCAGAGGAGGTGAAATGGAGGGTTCACAGAAAGCAGAGCAGAGAGACAGAAAGAGAGAGAGAGAGAGAGAAAGAGAGAGAGAGACAGAGAGAAAAGTCCAAACTGTCTCTCATCCTTTACTCCATACTAATCATACGGACAAACAGAGATTTAAAGACAAGCAGGAAAAGAAAAGGAGGTGGATTAGCAGAGCTGCTAGCAACTGATTCAGCTTTTTGCAAAAATCTTCAGTCAGAGGCCTTTTCAGATTTGTTGCAGCACTGACTGCTACTGGAGATCAATACTTTCAAGATTTAATTTTCCTGTTGGATCAATAAAGTTTTTTTTTATTGGCTTGTTTTTCTGCTGCTGTTGTTGTTGGAGGAAAAAACTGGAAAATAAGGGTTTCAGCGGCATGTGAGGACATGTAGGGAGAAGATTACCTCAAAGCCTGCAGACGAAGGATTCATGTGATCCCAGTTTGTGTCCCAGCGTTCCCAGCGTTCCCATGACACAGACAACAGGAAACACAAACCCGCAGTGAGAGTGGGGTTAGCAGGAGATAGCAGGATGTTTGGGATCCAGGACAATCTTATCAGCGCTGCATCGCAGGAGGAGGAGTCCAAACATTTTTGGAAAACAATTCCTGCATTGTCTGAAGTCGGTTATTATTTCAGACGAAGAGTTTTCTGGAAAACGTTGGTGTGTGTTTCCACTCTCTGCCTCGGCCTCCATGTTTTATCTGCCGCTGTCAGTCAGACTTCCGCTTCCCATCTCTCTGCACACACGTTGTGAAATCCCTCCGACCTCGCTGTGTGTGTGTGTGTGTGTGTGTGTGTGTGTGTGTGTGTGTGTGCGTGTGTGTGTGTGTGTGTGAACAAGAGGAACTGAAACAGGGCTTACTCTTTAACTTCCTGACCAGCTACTGGTGTAACACAGGTTAGCTACATGTTCAATTCTGCAATGATTATAGATAAATAAAATTAGAATAACACAATTAATTAAAAAAAAAAACAATTGAAGAATTAATAATATAGAATTTAAAAAAAATTTTAAATAAAAAATGATTTGACCTTCCAGCAGAGGGTGAATATTTTTTATTAACTACTGAAAAACACAATTTTTCTACTGAAAAATCAATGGAGTTAATTAAATTTGTAAATATTATTCAATTCATCATATTAAAAAACTGCCACCTTCTGCAGATTTTTCCTTTATTTTACACATATTGAAATTCAAAACTGAGTCACATTAAATGAAATTCTTGAAAGTGTTATTGTAGATAGTGATGACTGTGTTTTGCAATAAAAGTATTCATTAAGTGAATGTTAATGAATTACGTCACATAAATGATTTTGTGACTTTTTTCTCATTTGACTTTTATTCTGATAAAACTGCAATTTATTCTAGTATTATGTAGTATTAAAAATGGGCCTTTTTGAGACTGAATTAACAATTAATGGATTGATAAATGAGTTGACAATTAATCACAATTAATTGATTCATTGCTGGTTTAGATGCATCTTAGCACAGAGCCAAAGTAAGGAAAAATATCAGCATTTACTAGAGAAGCAACTTTAGCTTCCAATCAATGGATTAAATGTTCCAATGTCCTAGTCAAAGTCCCTCCAGGCCTGATTGAAATCCCACGGTGGAGTCAGGGTTAGGGTTAGGGTGCTGATGTGACTAATGTGGCTCCTCTTCCTCAGATCCGGGGCAGCTCCGGCCAGGCCCGCGAGGCCCTCAAGAGGCACTTCACGGAACTGCAGGCGGCGGCCGGCCGCTTGCTGTCGGAGCGGCTGGCCGGCCTGCTGGCCGAGGTCGACGCCATCGAGGCCGACAGCATCAAGCCTCTGGACGACTGCCAGAGCCTCATCGAGCACGGCGTGGGGCAGGCCGACGAGCTGCTGAGAGAGGGTGGGCCAGAGCTGGGTTTATTCAAACACAATCAGTCAATTTATCACATGATAATATTAAACGAGCCCCTTCATTTCCATTTACATGATTTATCGTTTTTCTCCTTCTACCAAAAGCTAGATGATAAAACGCTCCAGTCTGGTGCTTTGGTCTTAACTAGCTCTTTTTTTGAAGGGCAGTTTTGTTTGTTTGGTTTTATTTGTTATTTCTGTTTATTTGTTCTGGACATTTAAAATGTTTTTCAGAGTTAAATGTTCATGAGTATAACGACTGTCTGCAGGAGAAGCTGCTCTGCGCTGCGGTCTGGGAGAGAAGGAGGACAAACTGGGCAGCTTCACAAAGAAAGCCATGCACATCCAGCTGGACAGGTAGGAGAAAACGCCACTGCGGCGTCAATCCGGCGTCGCTAGCGGCTGATTTCTGTGTGTTCTCCAGCCTTCCTGAGGTCCCGGCTCTAGTGGACGTCCCGTGTGTTTCGGCCCAACTGGACGACTCCGTCCTCAGCCTGCTGAGGGACAAAGTGTCCCGCCACGGCGCCGTCTCCTCTCATCCGCCCGTCCAGATAGAGGAGCTACAGGAGCGGCCGGGCGGCATCCTGGTCCGCTGGTGCAAGGTCGGCATGGCAACACCCTGGAAAAATTTAAAACTTTTCAGGATGACACTGATTTTCATTTTACTTCATTTTTTAACATTTGTGCGTCCTGATTTGCAGGTGGATGAGGACTTTGCTGCTGCAGATTACCGGCTGCAGTACCGGCGGTCGGGCAGCGGGGGGAGCCAGTACGAGGACGCCTACATCGGCCGGGACTGCGAGTTCCTGGTTCTACATCTGGACCCGCACACGGACCACCTGTTCCGGGTCAGCGCCCGGGGCGAGGGCCGCACCGAGTGGAGCCCCTGGAGCGTCCCGCAGACGGGCTACACCACCCTGGCTCCACACGGTACGGGGCTCCGGTTCTGATCCGGTGTTCTGACCCGGTTCTCCTCTGGCAGGAAGGGAAGGACGGACGCTCTTAGTGAAACTGCTGTGATGATTCAGTTGATTTCTCAACTGAATCAACCATCCATCTGATCCCAAATTTAAATTTGTTTAAAATTTCGTTTCTTCTGCTTCTCCGTGAAATCAGTTCCGTTTTAAACCAGCAGGGGGCAGCAGTGACTCCTCTGTATCCTGTACTGTAACGACGCTTTACAAACAAAACGTTCCTGATCGACTCTCACAGTTGGATACGTGACGTTTTCTTCTGCAAACTGAAAATCAAGAGAATCTCAGAAAAATGCTTTAAAGTCTTTTCAGTTTTACTTACTGGAGGAAGTCTAGTCAACGTGTTGGGTAAAGAACCCCAACTGTTCTGCTGCGTACCCGGGTTGGATCTGTTTTTGTTTTTTCTGCAGAGTGGCGTTCAGGGACGGAGGGCTACATCCTCAGCAGCAGGAAGAACATCGCCCTGCGTAACGACTCCGCCCAGAGCCGCTGCGCCGTCCTCTACTCCAACGGCCCCACCTACTTCTGCGGCCAGACGCTCACCTTCAAGTACGTTACACACAAACACATCGTAGCTCCAGAATGTTGCTCGATATAGCCACATTGCAATGTGACGTCACACGTGCAAAAAACAGCTTGCTAACGATGACTACCATTGGTTTCAGCTGCCAACTTGTCAACATAACATGCTAAATCGTTATGCTAATTGTCAACACTACCACAACGCGATAACAAGGCCAGGAAAAGAAATGTCATCAAATAAAGTAGTGACTAAGAGGGCATTAGGTCAGTTATATGCTAGCTTGACTTTGACAATCTTAACATGTAGATGTGCTGCAGAATCTTGTGTTTCGGTTCTGTTAGAAAAAAAGGCGACCAGAACACCAACTCTGACAGATCCTCTGTAGAGCAGATGTTTCAATTAGATAATCTTCCACCTCTGTGTTAGATCTTAGTGTGTTTATTGGTGTTGAGTCCTGATACGCTAAGGGGGCTGTTGTCAGTCAGTTACTATGGCAACAACTTTGCGTGTAGCTTAGCCGACACAGAGAGAGAGAACAAAACCAATATGAATCACTTTGAGTTGTTTAATATTTTTTCTACATTGAAGATCAAGGATTCATTTAGTTAATGAAAATGTTTTCACCCCAGCAGCGCAGCTGTCAATGGCATGTAAAAAGAATATTGTTTAGCTTTTAGAACCAGCCTGTTTGTGCTTACAGGATCTCTGCAGCTGGCCAGATTGATCAGCTGGACAGCCTGGGGGTTTGCATGGACACTCAGAGCGGAGACGAGTCGCTGCAGAGAGACCAAGCTGTCTGCATCTCCACCAACGGTTCGCTCACTTCACTTCCACCCTACAAGAAAACACTGCCAGGGCTACAGCTCTGGGTTTTTCACTATGGTTTTACAGTGGGTTTGCTAGCTGTTATTAGTTAAACATTGTTTAGTGGAGGTTATGATGAGAGACATTTCAAAACTCAGCATTTTGTTATGTTGTGGTTAATTTTGTCATTTATGTTCCTCCCCTCCAGGCGCTGTTTTCGTCAATGGTAAAGAGATGACCAATCAGCTTCCGGCCATCACCGTGGGCTCAGCTGTGACCTTTGACATGGAGGTGGTCAATCTGCTACCCGTCAGCAACAACAACCTGAGCGAGGGCGGCCATTTTAAGCTGCGAGTGACGATCGGCTCCGGGAACCGGGAGGTGGTGTTCGACTGGCTGGTGGACCAGGCGGTGGACTGCCTCTTCTTCGGCTGCTCCTTCGTCCACTCCGGCTGGAAAGTTCTCGTGTTTTAGGAAAATTAATTCTCCGACTGCCACCGCTACCTGCAACGCAACTTTTCGTCATCCAACAAAGTTTTCAGGGGAAAAAAACAAAGGAATATTTGTCTTTTGATTATAATCAACATGACAACGCGGCTGACTATCAAACATGTTTGCTTAGGCCTGGACCTGCAGGTTTCCTTCAAATGAAATTAAATAAAACTTTTCACTGTAGCAGCAGTTTAAGCACATTTCTAAACAAATACTTAAAAACGAAAGCAATGAAACCGTGTGATGGCTTTTAGTAATCTTAAATTTTATTTGCTTTTTCTCTTAGCTGGTTAAAATTAGATTTAAAGAAAGAATGCATCTGGGAGCCTGTAAAGAGTTTGTATTATGTTTGCTGAGAGATAATCTGACTCGTGAAAGGGGGAATTGTAGTGGGCCTAATAATCAGCCCTGAGGGATCCCATGATGAATTAGAGGAAAAAGGGTTTTTATTTTCCCTCAGTTCCATTTTACAGTTTATCCAGACGAGTCTGAACTCCTCCTGAGGTTTAAGTCCAAATTTATGGGCTGCGTCCTTCAAAGGCCACATTTGAAGGTCAAAGCAACGTAATCAGTTTTATTCTTTTGTTATAAATTTTTAATTTATGATTTTTTGGGGCGTAAAAAGTGGGGGAATTACATTTTCTTTAAAGTATCCATTTTGTAATTAATTTTTACATTTTTTATGTTGACGTACTCAGCAGAAGAGTTCGGTTTACTTTCACAATGTTTTTTGGTTCACAAAGTAGGAGAAAAGTTACGTTATTTTACTACCTTTTATTTTTTGTATTTATTAGTATATTAAAAGTGTACAAAAATTTAAATCACAAACCGGTTGTGCAGTTAGGCTTTTGTAATTTGCATAGACATTTTTTATTATAACTGAATTCATTCATAAGGATTAAATAAAAAAAAAAACTTCACCAGGTTGTAATTAACCACTCACGGTTGCTAGGCGACAGGACATGCGCAGTGAAGGGCGGTTCTGGGTGAACGAAGGACCCAATCCCAGGATTTGAACAAGTGGGATGCGCTGCGCTTTCTCCTTTCGTTTTAATCACAGAACCGCCTTAAAAAGTTGATCAATAGAGAAAAACATCTGATTTATGTGGAGCAGAAATCTAGAATTTTATTGTTTGTACATGAAAAAATGCTGATTTATCTGAGGAATCAGGTCTGTCCTGATGACTTTGCATTTGCAGCGATAATTTTTCTTTTATTTTACTCCAGATCCTTCTCACTGAGTGGGTTGTTGTTTTTACAGGTTTTGTTGTGACTTTTTAAAAGTATATTAATCTATGCAGTTAGTTTTGCCACAGAAGCAGCTTCACAGCTGGAGGGATGATTTTTTAAAATTATTTTGCTCACTGTGAATGTCGCACTCTTTGCCACCTAAAAGCAGCAGTTACATGTTTTACTAAATTCATTTTTGCTTCTAAAGCATCTTGAGAGCCAGAATAATGTGCTTTGAGAAAATATGTTTTCTATTTAAGAGTGAAACTTTCATGTGTTCATTTCAGACTGTGGATCTCGTTCACCTGAAGCTGATTTTTGAGCCAAAATCTTTAACATTAAACTGTCATTTGACTTTTTATCCCTCTATTGAGTTGGAGAAAAATGCCAAAGCATAAAATAAACCATGAATTATGACTTTTGTGACAATCCCGACAGTATTCACACCACCGGGTTCATATCGCTACATTAGTTTATTCACTTCCATCTGAACTTTTTCTGTGAATTTCTTTAACCTCTTTCTCAATCTGTAGGTCAAAGAAAAGAAGTGTGTTGTATTATTGTGTACTTATACTCACATGTAGCAGTTTAAATGAGGATCCTGAACCACCGGAAGGCTTCAATGCTGGACAACAAACAAACTTTTTCCAGTTGCCTAAAATCCTAATTTATCTGTGGATGTTTTCTTTATCCTCGCTGAGGATAACTGGAGCCGGAAACGGGTTCAGTTGATGGTACAGATGTCCTGAAATCAACCAACAGAACCTCAGAAATGAAAAATGAAACTTCCCTGTGTACTGGAGGAAGGTGAAATGGCGACACCTTGTGGTCAAAACTGTGCGTTGCATCCGTGTTCACACTTTGGATCAATAAAGTATCCTCTCGAAGAAAAAAAAAAACTTTCTGCTGTTCATTTTGTGCAACTTGAAAATAAATTTCTGCTTTTATGCTAATATGAAATTTACAGCTTAATCGAATAAAATCAAAAACTACATTTTAACTTCAATTAAGTTTGCTAGTTTACTGCAAACTTAATTGAAGTTTGCAGTAAACTGAAGTTTCCATTCATTAATTTATGAATGGAAAACTTTAGGTTCGATAGTGTAAACAGAGAAAGATAACATACACAGAATATTCATAGAAAGTTCAGTGGAAGGAGAAAGTTTGTTTGGCAGAACACATCTTGTGGATTGAACAGTTGAGTGAATTAAAAACTTTTAAATGCTTTATTTAATTTGTGCCAATATTTTCTTGACCGCTTCACTAATAAATTGATAAGTTTTCTTACAAAAACGATATATAATCAAAAGAAGAAAATATTGAAGTCCTGCTGTCAATTCTTACCTCCTCCTAATAAAGTAGAAGAACTTCAACTCAAAGAGAAAAGCAGGGATTTAAACAGAAAAGGATTAAAACAGGCGGTGCTCTTCACATTATTACTTTATTAGAAAACCATTTTGACTCAGTTTATATCGTCAAGCTGGTTCTTTACAGCATCATTTAAGACCAGTCTTATTTTTCTTTTCTTAATTAATATTAATATTATTATTATTAGACATGGCTCCTCCCATCTTGTGCAAAATGCTGCTGGTGTGAAGAAATAAAAAGATCCAGTCAAAAACCAAACAAACGGACTCATCAGCTGTGGGTCGTCTGCACCGGGGAGCCGGTTCTGATCGGATGGAGCAGGTAAAGTAAGGCAGCGTTAGAGTCCGGACTGCGCTCAACCAGGAGGCTCTGGATGCAAGGAAAGAATTCAAAACAAAACGAAACAAAAAAAAAGCAGCAAAACTGGAAATGAGAAGTGACTGAATCCCCTTTGGACCGGAAACTAAATTCTGCTCCATGTTTCCAAACTAACTTAAAGAAAAGCAAAAGCTAATTGGTTCAACCTGCAGCGGTATGTACAAACATCCAGAGAAAGAAAGAGCACCTTGTTTTAGCCACAGACTGTAGGAAACTGCAGGTTAACGGCTTCAAACTACAAACCAGAGGCTGCTTCAGTCGCTAAAATGGTCCTAAGAAAACTGGAAATCTGAGTGCTGGCAGTAGGTGGCGCTGTGAGACAGTCGAGAGGTCGATTCTGAGGAATAAAATCCATTTAGCACCAGTGATGAAACCAGGAATCTGCCGTTTCAGCGAATCCAGGATCAGTTTCTTTATCTGCAGTCAGAACCTCTGGTAGATTTTTAAACTGGATGAAAACCGAGACCCAGAGAAAACAGGAAGAGTTTAAAACAAGTCTGGAAAAAAAATAAAAGATGACTGTATGATCTCTTAACTGACACTGAAAACAAAAATATCAAAGCATGTGAAGTCTGTCAATAAGCCGCTGGAAGAAGCACAGATTCAGGCTGAAGTTGTTGTATTTTCCTCCATGGAAAATCGTAGCACCTTTGAATCTCAGAGGTAAAAAACCCTAAAAACATCAAAACCAAAATCCTGAACATCTGGAGCTTCTGGTCTCATTGACACTTTGGGTCTTCCTTCCTGTTTTTACGGATTCGGACCTTTGATTGTCCATTTCAGGGTTCTGCTGCTTCACATTTGGTTTTCCTCCTCGTCCTCTCTGCTGCCCGTTTCAGCTCTCCTCGCTGCAGGGCTTAAACTCGGGATCAGGATCCGGCTGGGAATCCATGGCCGTCTCCCAGTCCTCCTCCTCCTCCTCCTCCTGGCCTTTGTCCCTCTGTGTCTTCTGGCTCTGGAGGAGGCGGAGCCTGGCCATGGCCCGGTCGATGGTCAGCGTGCTGATCAGGTTGAAGTCGTGCATGCTGATCAGGTGCAGCAGGAAGTTGCGGCACAGGCTGTGCTGTACGATGGCGGCGGCGTTGTGCTCGGCGAACACCAGGCAGGCCTCGTTCATCTGGTTGTCGGCGATAAAACTGGAAGGAAAACAAACGGAAAGGAATGATAGAAGTCCAATTAATCACCATCAAACTGAATGACCCGTTAATCTGACAGTCATGTTTCAGTGGAATTATAGAAAATAGTAAAAATAGAAAAGATTTTCAGATAACAGTCAGTATCTTATTAAACATTATTAAACAGAATTTCTCAAGACAACAATGAATCAAATTCTTATTATAAATGTTTTTTAATAAACGCCCACCTCTAATTTACAACAGAGGATCGTTTGTTCAGGTCGTCTTACAAGAAAACCGTCATTTTATAACCGAGTGGATTTAGGTATAAACGACCGGCGCTGACGTTTCACCTTTAATAGAGTGAACAGAACCAGAACCGAACCAGAACCGAACCAGAACCGAACGGCCTACACACCCGTGCTTCATGACGTGAAGGTTCCACAGCTTCATGATCTCCTTCTCGCCCTCGTTGACGTCGGTGAACTCCTCGATTTGCTGCAGGGAAGAGCAAACCAGTCAGACGACCTGTGGGTTCTGATCCGATACGGGGAACTTTTTCCTTTAATTCCTAGAAAAACGGTCGAAATTTGTTCTGACCAATTAAATTTGATTAGAGTTGAAATGAAAAACAGAATGAACTTTGGATTGGTCAGACACGTCTCTGGGACGAACCAATTCAAGAAAATAAACGTTTATCTCCAGTTTCTGGGGATAAAATACGTAAACCACCCACTTTGGGTCACATAGGAACCGGCTGTAACCCCAGGACTCCACCGGAAGCAGGACTTAAAAACGAACACCCTGATTTCACATTCCTACATTCTTTCAACCACTTCCCCTCCGATTCTTCACAGCGTTGTTTAAAGAGAGAAGCGGTCTGTCTACAGTCGCCCTGAGCTTCCCGGCAGGCGGCGCCAGTAACCGGTGGAATCCGGGGGTTTAACGGGACGTTAACAGACCAGCAGCAGAAACGTCCACGCTTTCTTCACTCGTTCTGGCGTGATTCCTGTCACGCCAATCTGGAAACGTTAGAACACAGAAACCAAACTGATCACAGCAGAAAGTCACTGTTTTGTTTTCTGATTTTCTTGCTAACAGAAGAATTAGAAACGTTTAAAAGAATCCGATGAAACAGAAACACCTGGTGGGTTTATTTTGAACCATAAGTCATGAAACGATCAACTTATTTGATCTGCATCAATAAATTTGCTGATGTTCCTCAAAGTGTAATGTTTGTTTCTAGTTTTCTTAATTTTAACTTTCTGGTGTTTATAACTTTGTGTTTTTAGGATGTAAAGCACTTTGAACTGCCTTGTTGTTGAACTATGCGATACAAATTAACTTTATTGATCCATTGACAATAATTTGAAACAAGGTTATAATCTCATGATGGTTTTTCTTTGGTTTTATAAAATCAGTTTTTATTTATTAAGATGATTTGGGTGAAGCAAAGTTGACTTTTCAGTAAAAGTCTCTAGATAAACTTTTATCTACCCGTTATGTTTTGTGTTGTGCTTAATTTTAACAAGATTATTTCTGTAATAATTTCTCTCTGATTTGTTATTTTTAAAGTCTCCCTCTACGTCTGCTGGACGGGCCGACTCGGCGTCACTCTGGAACAGCCTTTGCTGTGGCGTCCGCTGGTTTCACCCGTTCAGCAGTCGCAGAGCGGTACCAGCTGCAGGCCGCGACCCACCTTGGCGGTTTTCTCGCGCAGCCAGTCGGGGTCCCGCTCGTCCTCGCTGTCCACCTCCATCTCCTGCGCCCTCATCGGCAGGCAGCTGTCGCTGTGGAAGTACAGACGGTTGTGTCCGCTGACGTACGTCTGCTGGTGCTGCTCCCGGTCGCCGTCCTCCGGTTCCAGGAACTCGGACAGACTAGGCTTCGTCCGTTTGGGTCTGTGGGACGGAGACGGCGGTGAACGCTGAACCCGGCAGGAAGTAGGTGAACAGGAAGTGAGGGGCGGGGTTTACCTGCAGACCAGGACGTGTGTGACCACGGTCCTCTTGACGGGGCCGTTCCTGCTGAAGGCGAAGCCGGGCTGGTGGTGGACGTCCTGAGGGTTTCCTGCGTACGAGCCGTCGTAGCAGTCGTTGATGGAAACCTCGATCTTCGCTCCTTTGGGATGAGGCTGGAAGAACCGCAGGAACAGCGGATTCAGAAAACGCCGGCCGAGGCGGTTTGCTGCGATCCAGATCAGGTTTTATCTCTGGGACGTTCGGTCTCACCATGTAGTTGAAGATGAAGCGCGAGTGCGACAGCTTGAGGTGCTTCAGCAGACTGTACAGCTTTCTGCAGTTCAGCGTACACCAGGGGCAGTGCAGGTCGTCTCTGGCCTCCGTCTGCTGCCGCGTGTTGTTGTTGTACTGGAACTACAGAAGAAGAAGAACATCGGGTTCTTGTTCTTCAACAAGGCGAACGAAAGAACGTAAGATGGGAAGGAAATAGACCAGGGGACAGATGATCGTAAGACGGGCGTGGAAATACAAACATCACACTCAGAAACTCATCTACAGCCATGAACCGCCACCAGGCTCTGCCAGCCGTTTGTTCAGATCAGGATGAAATTAAATTTACTGTGCTGTTCGTCCTTAAAGCTACATTTACACTGTAAACATCAGCTGCTCGGCCGCCCGCCGTGTTCAGTCTATCAGCTCACCTGTACAAATACCTGCAGCTCTGAACCAGCAGCCCTGGAGGAGAGAGGCTGCCGTTCTCCAGGCATGGAGCCAGTCAGTTTCTAAAGATGTTTATTGGTCCCCAAAAACCATAAAAACCCGGAAATTATCACCAATCAATAAAATCCTCCTGGGCCGAACTTGAAGATTGGACATTATGCTGCTAACACTTAGCCTTGGTCAATAACTCAGAGGCGGAAGTCAGAGCGCTGCGCAACACAAATAATGTCCCGGCCAGAACAAGGTGCTAAATAATAAAACATAAATTAACGAAGCTTCAATGCAGGTAAATTTTCCTTGAGGAATTTTAATAATCGAGGTACTGGAACCATTCGAGGAACCGTTTCAGTTCTAGTATTTAGCAATATTTTAAAGAGAAAATCATTGTCGGCCAAAATCGAAATCAGCAAGTCAGGCTCAAGATTGGTAACCGGAAAACTGCTATCCGTCCTTAAAAATATCAGATGTCCAGATTAAATAATCTGTGAGTGTTTGATGTTAAATGGTCTTATTAGCCTGGAAAACTTTGGGAAACCGCTCTCACCTGATACAAGATGCGCAGCTTCTGTCGAGGCTCTGCTGAGATCTGCTCCCTCCTGGTCTGCATGTCGGCCTGCGTGGATTCTTTAACAGCTGGAGGTCAGAGGTCAGAGGACAGACAGCGTCACCCTGCAGCCGGGTCACCGTCAGACGGACGGATCAGAGCTGAAACTCAGCGTCTGGTTCCTCACCCTGGGCGTGCGTGGCTCTCTGCGTGCTCGGCCGGGTGTCCTGGTTGGTATCGGAGTTGCGGGTGGCCAGAGGTTTGGCAACGGGCGCCGTGGAGCAATCGGACGGGTCGGTGGTCCAACGTAGGGTGAACTGCAGCATCGGACCCTGAGAGAAACTCTCAAACGGAGGCAAACGCTGGGGAGAAATAGAGTGTTGACAATACTTACTACTTGCTGTTTCTGTGCAATTAAAAAGGCCAAATATCACATTTTAGAGCCAGAAACCAGAAAAAATATGAAACATGAATGGTTTATTTTTCTGGTGGAAATCAAACCCTCAGTTGAAAAAGTATTGGACGTGTTGGAGTTTTAGGATTTTCACTATAGCTTAGTTTTTGTTTGTCTAATTCAGTTAGTTTTAGTTCATTTTTAGAGTGTATTTGCCAGTTTTTATTAGTTAAATTTTGTTTTGTTTTGGTTTTTATTACTTTTAGGAGTAGTTTTAATTTTAGATGTTGTTTGTTAGCATAAAGCTGCTGTCTGGTTCCAAGTCAGTGTTATATCTTCCCTTCCATGCAGCATTAGCTTTAAGAGACTTTTCAGATCCAGGTGGCCTGTTGAAAACTAACTGAAGAGTGTCCTAATAAAAGTTTTGACAGCTACATTAATGCAGCGAAAACCTTACAAGTAAAAACCTGCACTGATTATGTGTAAAAACAAAAAATAGAGAGACTCGCACAACAGTTGGTGAAAATTGGAGTCCTTTGGCAGAAGGAATAAACATTGTCCAGTTGCTGCCAGAAATGTGATCGTCTTGATTTCCAGGTTCAATAAATTGACACAAAGGACTCAATCAAAACAGCTTCTAATCCCTCTGTAGAGTGCCGGTTCTCTAAGTCTCCACGCCACAACTGAGTCTCTTTTAAATGCTATGAAAAATACAATTTTAATATGACATTGCATCGTATTGGAGCTAATCTCTGGGACTTGTGCACATGTCCTACCTTCCCATCCAAGATGGTCTCCCAGGTCGCTCTCTTCTTCCCGATGGGACTCTCCTCCATCTCCTGCATGGAGACCTCGTACTCCCCGTCCAGCAGCTGCAGACGCCTGCACACAAGCATCAACTCTCACCTCTGGTTTCTGCGTCACCAAACCGCAACGAGGCTTTTTCTGCTTCAGAAGGTGAGACTTTGTGCGAGTTTTCACCTGTTTTTATCAAACACCGTCATCTGAGCCACAAACGTGGTTTCTCCCTCCTCCCTGAGAGACGAGCTCCTCCGCTTCCTGTTGACGGATTCGTCTGAAAAATCTCAACCACAAACAAGGCGAACGTCTTCATCACTTCAAAAGGTGGTGAGATTAAAACATTTTTAAAATAATAAAACATCTCAGAGGTTTTACACGCTCTCTCAATCATTTCTGAATTCAAAATAAAAAGCCAAATCAACCTAGAACAGAAGTCTGCAACTTCCACAGCTTCGGGACATTTTTACTCTCAGGTCAGCCAAATAAAACTCATTTAAATATCACACTTATACTTTTTGATAAATATCTACCAAAGGACAATTGTCATTTTTAAAGATTCACCACTTTATTTCTATTTTAGGATTTCAAATAAAGATAGAATTGAGCAAGAAGAGGATGGATGTTTTTTTTCTGTGGGATGGATTGGTATAAGTTTTAGAGAAAATAGTTAATATTAGAATTTCATCTTTTAATACAGTAAAATCAAATTACTACCAGTAGCAGGAGTTTGAAATAATTGTGCAAATAACTGGGTCAAAGATTCACACAAATTAGTAACATCTTTGTCATTTTTAGCCAAACTGAAAACCACTAAGAGCCACAGAAGGATCTCGCTGTAACTGCCGAAAACATGCAATAAACTGGATTATTAAACAAAAAACAACAATACTGTATAAAAACACCCAATTGACTCGTTTTCCTCTGCCTACCTCCTCTGTGGTGGTTCTCTCCGTTGCTCAACCCGTGGATCTGGCCTCTGGAGCAGCTGGGCCTCGACACTCTGAAGAGCAGAGAGTAGGACTTGACCATGTGCGAGTTACTGGGTTCAAACTCGCTGCTGGGAACCAGTAAGGTGGGGAAGGAGCCCAGTTTGGCCTGGACTCCAGCACTGGTCTCTGGGTTCAGAGGGACCTGCTTCTTCCCTGCTGGGACCTGCTTCACCGGACAGCTGACATCCTGGAAAGCAGAGAGGAAACCTCAGCTCAGGTCCACTGCTGGAGGTCATGTGACTTCACTACGCACCGAGTCGGGAAAATTACAAACTCTCACAGAACCTGAAAGAGACGCAATGTTTTACTGTTGTCAACACCATTACAGCTGGATAACATCCAAAGGCATCAAATTTAAATAAAGCTGGACGTAGCAGAGCTAAGCTAGCTTGACTTTGACAAGCTTAACATGTAGACAGAATTTGGTGTTTCTCAGTTCAGTCAACATTAAAATATCACCGGTTCTGACGGGTCATCAGTAGACGAGGTGCTGAAATGAGCAAATCAACCACCGCCAATCTTCACGCCACTTATTGATAATCGCAAAATAAACGTCAAGCCTAAAAACTTTAAACGGTGTTGATGTTCCTGATACACTTGGACGTAATCGCTGCTCCGTCGGCTAGAGGAGAAGTTGTCAGTCGGTTGTCACGGCAACAGGTCTGCGCAGAATAACGCAGACACAGAAGGCGACAAGAAATCAGGATACGATTGGTTTTAAATTGTTCGTCTGTTTAATTACCAATATAAAACAGAAATTTGCTTAGTCCTTTCTTGCACCTTGAGAGAACCAAAAACAGTTTATGGATTAATTTCCACACATATTTTAATCTTTTCTCATCTATAACATAAGCCATGTTTTACAGAAATCGGATAAGAAATAAAGGCGATGCGGCCGTTTTATTCCTGCTGGAACAGTCTGGTTTTGTCAAAATGACTCGATGCACAGTAATGGCGCCTGCAGGAGAACGTTGCTACCTATACGGGCCAATAGCAGCTGACTATGATCATTGATCATGATATATAATCAATGATCATCCTGCTCCTCAACACACACCTTCCTCTTCTTGTGGCAGACTTTGACCAGCAGGACCTCCACAGACACCGAGCTCTGTTCATTCTCGCTGTCCTGAGACGATTTACCTGGACAAAAACAAGACAAGCAAACAAAACACTGAAGTAAACAGGAAGTCAGAGCAGGAAATCAGCCAATGAAAGACAGCAGAAAAAAAAAAACTCACCAGCTGCATGGAAGAAACCAGTAAAGGTGAGCTGCAGGTTGGAGGCCAAGCTGCAGGAAGAGAAAAGTGGAATAAGACAAGTTCTTATGGAGCTAGATTAGTCTCAAAAATATTCACAAAGTGTACAAGATTTGTAAGTGAACATAATTCACAAATATGTTACACAATACAGCATAAATTTACAGTTTCAAACAGCACAAGTAGAAATAAATAACGCATTAAAAATGGCAGCTGTGGAGTTGGGAGATTTTTCTCCTTTTTTTCTTTGGTGAATGCTGTTAATGTTTTCCTTTTCTAAATGCACATTAACTTGCTGTGTTTGCACACCGTCCTCTGATGGAGGATAAACTGCTGCCACAAGGTGGCGCTGCTGCTCTCGTTAGTTTATAGGGATTTTTTTTTCCAGAAAAAGAAGAACCTTCCCATGAAACCTTGTATATTTCAGCAGTGCAGCTTAGAATCCAGTGACTTTAATGGTGCATGTCTTTAGAAGAATGTCTTGTCTGTATTTCCAATAAATCTGGTTAATACTCCAATATCAGAACTTTTTTTAGGACTTGAACGCAGCATTATAATTCTAAATCTCAGGAATCCCAGCTTTTAACTAGCCTTGAATGCATCATCTTGTTGGTGAATCCCTTGCTGTAAGAAAGTCTTAAAAAGTCAGGAGAACATTCAAGCTGATTCTGTTTACACACGTGAATGTAGATGTACGTTTTTATTCATTCTGTTTCACACATTTCTAAATTATGTTGCAGAATTACAAATCTTGTTCTATGCTTTGTGAATCCTTTTGAGACTAATTTAGCTCCGTAGTTCTCTCTGTTGTCTGGAGGTTTCTGTGAAATTAGCAGCTTTTACCTGAGGGTCTCCTGCTCTCCTCTCATCTTTTCCACTTTGAACAACAGATTGTCTACCTTGGAGGTTTTCCTGTAAAAACAGAAGAATGTCTTCTCTTAAATTTAGTTCACCGATAAACTTCACATCCTGAATAGATTTTCTTTTCTGAAAGAGCAAAACGACATCATAACAAACATTTACTTGATCCACTGGGATCAAGACCTTTTTCATGCGTCACAGTGGGGAAGACGGATAAACAACAACAAAAAAACATTAAAAATATACAAAGTTTGAGCAATTTGACAAGTGATTGTTATATTAATTTAAGTCTTTTCCCTCTGACTTTTTTTTTCCAGATGTTTACTAATTAACTGGTGCAGCTGGTTCCCATTATGATGCATTTACAGTTAGTTACATATTTTCTGCAAATCATTTTGTCTCAGTTCTGGGTTCAAAGCTGAAGCTTAATAAAAGAGGAAGCATGATTTTTACATTTTTAATAATTTACCACAATTGAAGATTATTGAGAAACAATGCCTCTGTTAATAAATATATTTGATTTATTCAAAGCTAATCTGTTGCATTTCTGTATTTTTAATAAAATAAAACCAGCTTTCTGTTTTCAAAGGAAGATTTTCACCTTTAAAACTTCAAAAATTTCTGACGTAACATTTTAAAAAAGGTCAAGGTCAATAAAACACTGAGCTGTGCTTCCTGTTTGTTTAGTTCATTCAATATTGACTCAACTTTTTCAAAGCCTTTTCTGTGTAAATACTGATGTTCTGATGCTGAACATGTAAAGTTAAGACTCATTTTTTTAGTTCTGATGTCTGATCCTAAAATGTTTCCTTCATTTGGTCGGTTTCAATCTGCTAATGTAAAATCAGCGGAGCGTCTGGATCAAATAATCTCCATGTTTGATTTATTATCGGTTTACAGCCGTTGGTAGAGACTCCAGTGGTCTCACATAAAACTTTAATCTGAGCAGAAACTCCAGTGAGAAGCCAGAATAACTGGAAACAGCTGCAACAGAAACGGCTTTCTGAAAACTGGACAGAAAGCCAGTGCGTCTCTAATTGAAAATGTTTTCAATTAGAGACGCACAATATATCAGCATCAGCCGAACTAAGTAATGTTTTAAAAGGGGAGGTATCGAGTAATACTGACTTATGAGCTTTACGCTGCATTTCATTTTACCAGAAAAATCCGATTGAGATTAAAAATCTCTAACAAGCGAATTCTGGGAGAGACTGGCAGAGGCACACAGAGATAACTGAACGTTCACTGAAAACGTAAAACCTTTTAAACCTGTTGTAAATCTTACAGTTTCAAACAAACAAACACATTTAAGAGAAACATGCATGTATAAAAGGCCACCACTACAGACATCAACGCTTGCTAGTCTCAAGAGATAAACAAGATCTGATCCTGAAATAAAATCCCAAATTTAATCGAAGCTTCTTCACCAGCTGTTGAAAACAGGAAGTGAAAAACAAAGAATCAATTAAAAATCCTAAATGTTTAAACTGTTACACTTTTCAGATCTTCAGCTGTAGTAATGACAGGAAGATCCCGACTTTCAAATCTCCAACTGGAAAACATAATAACCTCCAATTTATATGCATTTGAAAAAGCTTAAGATGATAAAGATCTGTCTGTAAAACGTTAAAAGCTGACTGTAATAGATGATTAAAAGCACTGTTAGGTGAGAGACCAGGACAATAAAAAAGTAGGATCAGAATAAAATGTAATCTGTCTCAGTGTTGGAAAATTTTAGGCAAAGTTTTTCTTTTTAAATGAATGAACTCTAGAAGATTCCAGTGAGTAAAAGAAGAATATTTGTGCTGTGAAGCAATATGTAGCTGAATATGTTAACATCTTCTGCTCACCGCAGCAAACCGAGGAGTTTCAGATCACCAACTCTTCACCCTCCAACGTCACCAAAAGAAAAAATCTTCACTAAGCCACATGTTTTACACCAACCAAGCTCACTTTTCACCCAGAAGCTCTGCACCCCGACAGCCCAGCGCCGCACCACCTGTAACCTCACAGCCTTTCACTGCAGCAAACCACAAACTACAAACTACCAACTACACGTGTATCGACACGATCTTCATGCAAAGCAGCACCAACTGAAAAACACTCCTTCTCCTAACTGATCTCACCGGCCCTCATCCACCTCCAGCAGCCGCCACGTCGGCCGACTTTCACCCGAGATAACAGTTGACCTGCTTTAAAAAAAAACATCTGCAAGCAGCTTACCTTCTGGTGTTACTCCTGGAGTTTCTGTGGGACATATAAGTGAGCGTCCTGTGCAGGAATATCGGCTGAAAGGCAACAAGCAGAGAAAAACATGTGTTGTTAATAATCCTCTTCCCCAGCTCTCCAGGTAAAGAGGCTTGTAGGAAAGGCAGAACTCACAGCTATCAAGTTTCTTGTGCGGAGGAACCTGTAGATTTGAGTCGGCTCTGCAAACAAACATGTTAGCGACACATCAGAAGTCATTTAGGTTGAAAAAGTCTGCAGAAAACTTAATGTGATCATTAAAAGTTTCAAAACAACTTTTAATGAGCAGACTTTATGCAGCTTTCACCAATTGAAGTACAAGACATTTTAAGACCTTTATGAATAACATTCAAGACCCGTATCAAAACAGAAATGCACAAAAGCAAATCGTATATTTTATACAATAGTGACAAACTTTTTTATCCATAACGCAGAGCGAAGATGAACTCCATCCAACCAACTGGAAATAATTTAAACTTATTAACGACACATGCAAAAAGACTAGCTAGCAAAAGTTTATTAGCAGCTAGTTAGCCTCAATCGCCTCGAATCACAGAACGTCGTGTGCGACTCAAACTTTAGCCTGACAGCAAGTCTCAAGAGAATATTAAACTATATAAAATATACAAGCTTGAATAGACAAAATTTAAGACCAGTGTTTATATTTAAGGCCGACTGCCATGTTTTTGATAAATTTAAGACATTTTAATGTCTTCATTCTAGATGCATGAATTTAGGAGACACTCTGGATCAGCACTGCGAAGATGAAGACATTTGAATTTTGATCCACATTTTGAACACCAGGAAAAGATTCACAGAGATCAAACATCTTCTCCATGAATGTCGTGTTCATCACAAGCAGAAGAAATGAAGACATAAAACCTGAAAGATGATGAATCAATTCTGAATCGATCCAATTAAAACGCTCCTGAATTATTAAACAGAGAGGTAAACATGTCTAAGGTTCATTACAAGTAGACCCGAAGAATGCACCTCAAAAACAAAGATGAGTTTCCTGGGTGTTTCTGGGTAATGTAGATGTAAAGCAACCAGATCAGGAACTGCCTTGTATTTGAAGACGGCCGTCCAAATGGAGATTAGAATAAAAGGATGAAGAGTGAGACTTCAAAGAGGTAGAGGAATGCAAATAAAGCAGATCAGTATCGTCGAACGGATGACGCAAATAAACTGGAAGCTGCACCATTTACGAAACATTCAGACACATTTCAGCAGAAACCAAACAACCTGTCGAGCAGATCAATGCTTTCTAGGAATCTGGATTACACTGGATGAGCTCAAGCTCCAAATCTGAAGCACTCAACCTGTTAGTACCAAGAAAGGATTATTCTGCTTTTTTTTTAAATAATTACAACTCCAGTTTCCTGCCATTTTAAATCACCTTAGATCAAGTAAAACTTGACAACAGAAACTGGTCAAACTGGATTATTCCATGTCGCAGAAAAGTTTTGAATGTTGTGCAGATTTGAACAACACTGACTTTAGACTGAAATCCACAGTTTTAAAAAGTGAAAACTTTGTTAAACAATCTTTTAAAATCATCTATAATTTCTGTTTCACTAAGTCTCAGGGGGAAGTGAAGTTGATTTAACTAATCCAGCTTTTAAAGGGTAACCAGAGAAGTAAAAGCTATTAAATCAAAGACTGGAATGTGGAACAAGTTCAATGTAATAAAAATGCAACAAAAGCTTCTGCAATAAAGTTAAATGAGACATTCAGTTTTACTCAGCAAGTTAGTTCTTGTGGTGCTGCATCAAATTACATAACATTCAGAAAACCATTACATTTTAGGATTATTAACAGTAACTTTAGATCATAGATTTGTTGCAACAACAGACAAAAAGTAGTTTTCAACTAAACATTTAGTTGTGGTGTCTAAAACCCACTGAATTATTTTATGCAGCACATTCCAAGTCTAAGGTGGTTCAAGTGTAAAACAAGACAGTAAAAGTGACCTTTATAAAATTTTCACAAACAGTATAAAGTATAATTATCTGGGCATAAGACTTAAAAATAGTCTCAACTTGTTAAAATATCATTTTTCTGTGTTTTTATACACAAAGTTAAGATTCACATATCAAAAAGTGCCTAAAACAGTAATTTCATCCAGGTTTGACCGGTCTGGGTGCGACTGTTTTTCAGTTTGGATCCCATCTAGATTGGCATCGGTACCCACAAACTCATTCAGATACCAAAGGTTTTATTTTAACAAATATAACAACATTTTCACAGATCTTGATGATTAAATGGTTATCCAGTTGCCCAAGCAGAAAAAAACTCTCTCTCTCAGTTTTAATGCAAATAAAACTTTTCACAAAGCAAAACATTTTATGATTTTAAAATATTCTTTGTTTATTTTTGACAGTGTAGGGGATTTGATTTAGCCTGAAACATTTTTGTGTCTTCTCAGTTTAGTTTTAATGAACTAAACTGTGAAATACCCTTTGATTTGGAACAGATGCTTACTTACGTCATTTATTAACGATTAATAAGATTTTGCGGTAGAGGGTTGACATTAGCTGCTCCCCTCATCGTTACAACTGCATGGCCAGAGTGAAACTTCCTGTATTGCTAAAATAGGCCCTCAGATGTGCATCTTTACACATGCAGCTCGGTGACAGTTGGGACTCACTCTCGAAGGCCTGCAGGAACAACTCGTGGTCGGCCTGAATCAGTTGCATGTTGGGCTTCTTGGCTGCGGCGGAGGGCGGCTGGTACAACCCGTTGGTTTTTCCTCCAGAACCGAAACCCACATGGTGGTGGCCTCCACCTGAGGAGCTCTGCTTGTGGGGAGCCATGGAAGTCAGAGGCTGGGGGAGAAATGGAGCTGGCTCCCCCACCTGAAGTGAGGTGTAGTGGCAAAGAAATAAATAAAAAAGAAGAAATTCAGCTGCTCTTCCTTCCTTTGTCAAAACAAAAGAGGCATCGATGGTGGTTAAAAAAACAACCGCTGACGATAAACTCAACTCAAATCCTCATTTTAAAGACGTGTAGCTAAATTTCTAGAATGTTAAATTTGAGACTGCCCGAGTTCCGTTTAACTGTTATTAACCTGTTTTAGCGGTTAGGTGGTCGAAGAATGCGCGGAACAACAGAACAGCCTCCGGCGAGCTGAGGCGGAAACCCCGGGCTAACCGGTTAGCATCGCCCCAGTTTCCACGGAGAATGTCGGTAAAATAACCCCGCGGCGACACGAAGAAACGGGAAAAACGTTACAACGGTAGCACCATAATCCATTTAAGGCAAATGTTTAACTGCAAATGAACATTGTTGTCGCCGAGTGTCTGTTAGCAAGTTGGATGTAAAATAGTAGGAAGCTCACCGATGTATCCCCAATCATGTCCGGTCAGTATTTTCACAATAAAAGCACGATTAAAATTAAATTCGCTTTACGACGGTTGATTTTAAACAAGACAAATTCATCTTAACAAATTGTTCTAAGCTTTATTTCACCAGATAAATTCCCTGAAATTAAGAATCTGGTATAAGTACACAGAGTTTACATAACATTCATAACAAAATTTAAAAACCTAACACCATCATGACTAAAACAAATAACTCTAAACATTTACAAACAACTTCTTCTTCTTTTTTTTTTGTAATTCAAATTTTTATTGATTTTCTGAATATTATCTCACATAAAACAAATACAAAACAAAAAAGGCTGGTGCACCACCACCCGCCCCCCAACAACGTCTTCTTTAAATCATTAAGAGCAGCCTTAAAATTATGAAACAAAACTGAAAATTAGTTTCTAATATAATTTGAATTTCACACCACAGCAATTAAGCATATAGAAAAGTGTGGTAGAAATAGGTGCACCAACAATAGAAACTGAGATTTAAAAAATAGATAGTAATACCATTAACATTGACCTACTGCAAAGTATCTCCACATACTGAACACTATGCGCTCAATATTCGATTAGGGCTCTTTTTACATTTACATAAAATTGCTAAATCAACAGCTATGGACGATCTGCTTTTATTCTGAAGTGTTAAATAGTCCCATTTCTCCCTCTTTCCTCTAACTTCAGTGACTTGAAAGAGGTACGCTGCAGCAGAAGGATGACTGGTGTTTAGAGATCCCGCCTTCTAATTTCCTTACCCAATCACCCCGCTTGCTGGTGACATGCTGATCTCTCATTGGTTGCTGCAGATATTAGAAGCAGCCGACGCAGAGCTGAGGCACGTTTGCCGCCTCCTGTGTACAGAGGAGCCAAAAAGCGTTTTAAAATCACCGTTCACTGTAACCTAAAACTATTTCAGTCAGATTCATATGTTTTCTGAACACAAGAATAATTGGAAATCATTTGAAATGCAGCGCAGACTTCTAGGTAATAAAATTAACAGACTTTATTGCAAAAATGGAGAATGAAAGACTGTAAAAGTGTTGCAAAAACATGTTTTTTTGTTTGATTTAGTTTTATAACCAGACATCTTTATGGTACTCTGAAAAACAATTAGAATCCTGTATAAGTTAATAAGCCTTTATTATTAAATAGCTGCAGACTATTTCCATAATCCTTCTTGATAACCTCTATATTTCTCTAAAAATATTTATATTTTTATAATATGTTTATAATATATATTTACATCAAGTTAATCTGTGTGCATCTGCATCTTTGCTCACGTTCCATAACAGTCTAAAATAAAATGTGAACTAAAGCTGCACTGTTTCAAAACTAACACTGGAAAAGGTTCTAATAAAACAAAAAATGTAAATAAATCAGCTTCAGACTGCAGTTTGGGGAAAAACCCAACCCTGATAGAGCCTTCATTGGTCATAGCTGGAGATTTATTCAATGTGCAAACAGACCATCAGTGGCTACATTCAGCTAGTGAAGTCAAAAGCTATTTCTGTCCTCGGTGTGTTTTTGGGTCAGTGGTTTAGCCTCATGTTGGCAGCAGTCCTTTCTATCTATTTCAGGAAGAATTTACTTCCCTTTTGTTCATATAGATGTTGATGATGAGGTGCTCTTTTTCCTTTTCACTTTAATTTTATATTTTTCAGTGCTGAGTTCAGAGTAGAAAGGTTTAAAAATGTGAGAGAAGCAAACAAGTTTCAGGTCAGTTTGCCTTGTCGATGGAAAACATCAAGAAGCGTCCAAACTTCATGATGCAATCACTGAAAACATAAACAAATGTAATACATTTATTAAATCTGTATATAGACAGTGCTTTACCAAAGAAAAACAAAGTTGAATCAGTCCAAAAATATCTGATTTCTATAGTGCCAACAGGAAGGTAAAACAAAACAGTTTGTGTCCAGCATGTGTGGAGTCTGCAGAGATGCTAGGTGCCTCTTAATATATCTTCCTTAAATAACTAATAATAATAGGGTGTTTTAAATATTGATATAATAACAAATGCTTGTTTTAGATGGATCTTTTCATATAATAACTTGATTTTACAGGAATAACACTAAAAATGCTAGTGATATTTAGATCCATAGAAAATGCATCTATTATCTTTTCTGTAAAAGTTTAGTTTTTTAATTATTATTTTAAACCCTAAAAAGGCAAAAACAATAAAATTTTGGGTTTGTGGTATAAAAAGTTGACTAATTTTGAGAAAATTATATAAAAATAGGCTCATACATAGATCCCTATGTAATACAAAAAGTGCAATGAGCACAGAAACAACAAATATTTTATCAAATAATTACACTAAAAATAAATAGTAACCAAAAAAGTCAGAGGCTGAATTAAAATGACATTTATTAGTCACATTTCCTTTGATATCATCACTACAGTTGTTGTCACGCAAACATGTTGGAGTGAACAGTGATAGTAAACATGGGGACTGACCTGTTACAGCAGATAAAACCTAATTTAATTAAATAAGACATGTTTTAAACACATGGCACAAACAGGGCAAGCAATGGGAAACTGCAGAACATGTGTATAAAACCTTAGAAACCTCTAAACACACAAAAAATAAGCATTTTAGTTCGGAGTTTATAGGTAATGATTAAGAATAATAAACATGATATCAGTTCTGGGTTAACTGCATCCAGTGCCCGAGATGGAGGAACCGAAATAAAAGCCATTTCTGAGAGTGACGTGCGGTGAGGATCAGAACTGGTGAGACACCGATTCATTTTGTACAAATCCAAAATAGAAGCTTATTTTTCAGATTTGACCTTTAATGAAGTTTTTAATTGTCTTTCCATCAATTCCATACTATTCAACAATATAATAGCAAGAAAACAAACTATTTAATATAAGGTCACATTTATTTATTTTTTAATTTTGAATGTTTTCTTTTGCTAATTTCTTCCTTTTCTGATTAAAATTGGAATTTTTGTATGATCTTACCTTTTTTATTTTTCTGACAGCCTTAAAGGTTCTGTTCTGATTGTATTTTTAGTTTTCTGACCGTTTTCAATCTTTTCAACGAGCAGAAGAGAACCTGTTGCCTGTAGTGCTAATGGGGCTAAACACTGCCTCCTATCGGTGAGAAACATTACTTCCTGTTTCACCCTGCGCACTTTTACTGCGCAATTACAGCTGATTAGAAAGACTGAATATGCCACTCACATTTATTAAACATATTATACCTACAGACTGAGGAACGTAAACATATATAGAACATGTGTTATTTAATAAATATATTAGCGAAGCTAAGATAACAGTAATGGGCATGCGCGAACTGCTGTGTGCAACACAGCGCCCCTAGAGGTAAGGCACGGCACTACACTGCCTCACTTCTTCCATGTATTTCAACAGGCAATGTGTAAATTCAACGATTTTTATCATTTAAAAAAATCGCTGATCTTGATATTACAAATAAAAAACAAATTTATAGAAAAACATTTCTATGTTCTCTCATCATTATTAGCATCTATTTTACTTTTCATGATTACAGGAGAGTTCCCCCTGACCGCACGCCACTGATCCAGTGGTGGCTATGGTTCTTTTGTTTGAAATAAATAAGTTAGCTGAGTTTTAAAACATGAATGAATGAATAAATTAACATTTCAAAGATCTTCAAGCTTGTCAAACGGATAAAGTGCCACGCTTCCTTCAAGAACCCATCATGGTTTTGTGTTAGAGCAGCAGACAGACCGAGATTAAAAATTAAAACACCAAGACTCAGTGGACTGGACCATCAGTCAAACTTCCAGCAGGAGCAGACTGACTGTTATGCAGGAGGTGTTTAGTGTTTTCTCAGTAGTATATAGGCCATGAGCAGGACAAGGCCCGCCGACAGGCCTGCAATCACAAACTGGTGGATGGAGAGGACGTGCTCCAGCGTGTGAATTCGCTCCTCCATGGCGCTGGTGTGGAAGTAGTCGTAGATGCCGGCGGTGATGCTCCACAGCGCCCACACGGCGTCCACCACCAGCGGCATGGTGGGCGAGGCTCAGCCGCAGGCCGCAGTGGCTCCGTCAGAGCCTGGAAGGAACGCAACGATTCAGCTGGATCCCTGATCCCTGATTTTCTGGGCCTACTTTAGAAATATTTACAGAAAATCTTGCAATATTTGAATCAAGTAAGACGTCATATTAGGCAATTGCAGACAGAAACAAAAAGAGGAGTACATTTCCACCATGCAACTCAGAAATTTTTAGATCAAAGTAAAAAATATTCAAGATAAACAACATTAAAATTTCTGAGTTTATAAAGTTGACAATTTTTTAGAAAACCAATACATTTTTAGATTAATCTCAAAATATTCTAGAAAACAACTTTGTAATTTCTGAGCCCCCAAAGTCAACCATTTTCTTAAAAAAAACTGGAAATTTTGTAGAAACTTAGAAGATATCCAAAAATAAAAGTTTAGACATCTTTTTTTCTGGAACTGTTTTAGATTAATCTCAAAATTTCAGATTTTTCTTAAACTTTTGGAGCTTATACGATTTTCTTGTTTTTTATTTCAGGAAACGTCTGAGATTAATCTCACAAATGTCCTTGTTTTTTTCAAGAAAAAAAAAGAAGAAAAAATCCTATAGATTAAGCTCAAAAATTTCAGATGTTTTTTTTTTTCAAGCTAATTTCTGATTTTTCAAACACAGAAAATGCATGACAATAAATGTGGCCCTTTATTACTCGCCACGTCGACCGCAGACTATATTAAATCAGGCTGAGGAACGAGTAGAAGTAAGAAATATTGCCATCTGTACATAGGAGTTAGAGCTGTATTGTACCCGTGCTAGTTAGCCACATGCTTGCTAGCAAACGCCTCTGTTACCTAAAACAAACGTTTAAGCTTTATTACTTACAGCACGGGTAGGTCATAAATATCATGAAGACCATAAATATCCATCCACCGTCCCAAAAGTGCTTCCCCGAGATTTACATTCTCAGATTACAGCAGCAGAAATGTTGAAATCCAATCTGTTGTGAACTATCATCTTCCGGGTGTGCTCCACTGTCAAGGTTCCCCTTCCCTACAAGATACCTATTGCCAAAGTTAACATTTTAAGGATTTCACCTTATAGTCCAAAATAAAATCCATAAATTGATATCTGAAATATCTCAAAGTTAGTACTGGCATTTGTGGAAAAATTCGGCACTGCCTATGGAATTTAGAAGAGGATGGTTTTGATTTTATTACTTTAAAGAGAGTTAAACCGGCCAAAGCGCATCATGAGTCGGTCTGCAGTTTTAATTGTGGAGTAACTACATGTGCAGCTGTCTAGATGTAAATTTTCAATTAATAATTCCAAAGAAGCAATTGCTATGGCAATTTATGCCATGAAATAAGATCGTGACGTCCGAGAATTCTGGGTAGGCGCGGTGGCCAAGTGGTAAGGCGTCGGTCTCGTAAACCGAAGATCGCGGGTTCGAACCCCGTCCGTGCCTAGCTAATCCGGCTGTTGACCAGGATGGGTTTTTTTACCTGCAGATTTACCGTCTTTTGAACCTATTTTTCCTTAGACGTGAACAAAGTGGCAATAAAGAGAGAAAAAAATTCCTTTTAACGGGAACTTATTGAGGATTTGAGAATACAGAGGAGATACTTAAAAACAAAAGAACTGAGATATGTGTTCCTTATGCAAATGAAAAACAAAAAGTTAATAATAACAAAAGAGAAAATAATGTAGTAGAAAGATATAACTGAAATGATCATTATATCATGAGTTGAAAATAAATACTTCAAGACTTGGTGGCACTCAAATGTTAGTTTTTTCTATATTTTTTTCTCCAAGACATGCAGCACTGCTAACACAAGAGAAAATTCCACTTGAATTTACTCATATCTGTATAAATGCTTTGGGTATTCTGATTTATGGAGCAATAAATAATAACTACAACTTTTCAAGCCAATGGACCACTAACAAGGCTGGACTAAAACAATTTTAACTAAATCGATTAACAGTTTCATCATCTATAATCTCACACATATTCAATGATTTTTTTTTAAATAAATGCTATATTTAAACACATAATTATTTAAAGATATTATACAGACAAAATCCAGAAGAAAATACAGTTTAAAAACCAGGAAAAGTTTTTTGTGTGATTTGACGCCCTCCTGTGGAGTATTAGAGAATCTAACTATTTTATTATGGAACAGGGCGGGCTTTAGGACCCGGAAGAGGAGCAGGAAGCAGTAGCGGCGGAGAGACTGTCATGGCGGATTAAAAAATCAAGTGCCAGAAAGCGCAGAGAACTTCTTTAATGAAATCATTAAGGTTTGATTCAGTTTAATTACAATAATCACAAGGTAATAAGCAGGTTTAAAATATTACTGTCTTTTGGTGGGTGTTTGTCTCTGATTTTTTTTCTAACTTTTCTCGTCAACATGGTCTAAAGTGAATCACATTTCTTTGCAGTGAATCATAATCAAATAACTCAGTGCAGAGTTATTGTTTTAAATAATAGGTGATGAACAAATGCCAAAGAACTCATACATCCAGTTAGGTGTGCAAAGGTTTTATCCGTGTTGCTAAATAATAATGCACCTTTTTTATATTTTATATTTTACTTTATTTTTGTATAAATTTGGTTGTGTTGATTAATATTGTTAAGCTTTGCAGTACCCTTTGTTTATATCAGTTAAACATAAAATATTTTATAATATTTTCTCTAGGTGTACATACTTAGTTCTCGACAATAAAACGATTATTTCAACGTCTTAAAGGGAGAAAATGTTAATAATGAGGCTATGAAATTCAATAAGATGACAAATTAGTTTTGCAAAACTAGGTTAAAAAGTGTAATTTTAATCCCATAAAGTGTTGAATTTTACAGCGTTTAATTAGAGAATTTCTGAGAATGTCAGATGTTTGTTTAATTATTTTAATTTTGTTTTCAGTTTGTTTGAAACACATGTGATCTTAGGGACTAGATAGTTAGTTTGAATAATAATAAATGTCAAATTGCTCAATATTGTGATGATTTCTATCATCCAATTCTGCTGTATATTTACCACCTTTCCACATTTTTATTGAAGTACTCGATGAAAGTGAGACTTTAATGGATAAAAACACAATGTAATGGGTTAAAAAACATTTCTTTGTATCCTGAAAACTAAAGTTGTTGGCTGCTTTTATTTTAAATCATTAAAAAACGTTTTAGAGAAGATCTGTTGTTTCCTGCATCTTAAATGTTCAAATAAGTTATGTGCAGTAATACTGATTAATTATTGTTTTGGAAGGATTAAATCAAATTAAAGTCTGGGAGTGATACATCTTCACTTTATTTTTTTATAATTTTTACAATTAATTTTAAAAAAGATTTTCTCTTGCATACGTTCAATCTTGTGGTTAGAATTTAATCTCTTAATGCAAACATCCACCAATGTGTTTAATGTCAATGTGTTTTTATTAAAATTTAAATAATTATCAGGTAGTTATTGTGTTATAGAAATCTCTTGATTTTCTGGCGCTCTGTAGGTTGCACTTTGTAGCTTTTGGTGAATTTTGTCTGAAACAGGAAGTTGCTGTCGCTGAGTTTAGTTGTTCTGTTTGTAAATAACTTGCAGTCCATGTGAGCTGTTTGCCGCTCGCTCCAGGAGCCATAAGATCCCGGCCCGAGGGCAGAAGGATTTCTATCCGGACGACTCGGAGGAGCAGAAGCAGCGGCTGCAGCAGAGCCTGGATGAACACTGGAGTCTCATTTCAGAGGAGCGGGTCGAGAGGCTGTCAGTGAAATACCAGACTCCTCACTTTAAATCAGTGGCTTTTTATCAGATTTGAAACTGAACAATTATTTGGAACCTGAAATAAAAGTTTGAAATGGAAAAAAATAACTTAAATCTCAAAAGTAGTTTTTCCACATCTTTTTTTGGTTTTGAAATAGCTTTTTTCAGTTTCAAAGTATTTTTCAGGTGTGTGTGCATGGTTGTTTGTCTTGTACGTCTGTGTGTTGCCCTGCGACAGACTGGTGACCTGTCCAGGGTGAACCCCGCCTCTCGCCCGGGACGCAGCTGGAGATAGGCACCAGCAACCCTCCCGACCCCATTTAGGGAAGAAGGGTGTAAAGAAAATGGATGGATGGATGGATAAATATATATACAAATTAATTAAATTTTTTTTACATACTTTATTGCACCAATTTAGCTCCATAACTTTATAACTTTTTCGGCAAAAGCCGTCAAAAAATTAGTTAGAGGTGATTGTTAACTCCCAGAATTTCTTACTTGTACTCCCTCAGTCTTATGCAACAGGGCCAAGATCAAATTGTGGCCATAAGGTGCCAGGTGGTGCTGTGACCTATGCAAGTCGGTGCACAGGTCACAGCAGCCCGTCATCGGAAGTGCCACAATATCTGCCACTGCCACAATCTGAGCCTGATACTGAATACAGAGACAGCTATTTATTAATATTATAACAGTTTGTTAAAGGGTTTTACCAATAGCCGTTCATGGTTTTGTCATACAGCATGAAGGTACAGTCAAAGGGGTCAAAAGTTTCGAAATACAAATATTTTCTCTGGACCTGGACTTTGAACATTCTGTGATAAAGTAGGGGTGAAATGAAAATATAAAGCATTTCGTTTTCAAGAGAATTTTAGCAGTCTGTCTCTTCTTCATTCAACTCCAGGTAAGGTTTTAGTCTGCATGTAGGACATATTTACTCCATCAGGTCGTTGAGAATTATTTCTTTCACAGGTTTACTCTCTGAAAATGAGGCTGTCATTCGTTCTCATTTTGTTTTCCATCTCTGCTACATTCTGTGGTGAGTTTAACATTTCCATCAATATTTTTTCCCCTCGAAAATAAAAAAAAACCTGGTTGGATGGATTTTTGTTTGAACGTTTCTCTCTTTCTCAGGGAGGGATGGCATTCGAAGCCTGGTCTTCCCCAGTGAAACCAATACCGCCTACATGGAGATGATCGCTATGAAGCCGCTCAAGCTGACAGCGTTCACGCTGTGCATGCGTGTGGCTACCGAGCTCAGCGGAGAGAGAGAAATCATCCTGTTTGCGTATCGGACCAGTGACATTGATGAGCTGAATGTGTGGCGGGAGCTGGATGGAAGGTGAAACCCTCAATAATAAATAAATAAATGCGAGATTTCATTTTTCAAAGTGATATTTTCACATTATTTTTACACACATTTATAAACATCAAAGTTCCAAACTAAGTATTTAATACATGAGTTTGCAAGCTAAATATTTAGCTTTCAAATTAAATATATAGTCAGAAAGATAAATATTTAGTTTGGGAAATAAATCATTACTTTGGAACTAACTATTTAGTTAGCAAAATAAATATTTGAATTGGAAACAACTAGTTAGCTTGAAAATTAAATATTTTGCCCAGACTTAAACATTTAGTTTGGTACTTTAGTTTTAGTTTGTATACAAAATACTAGTTTGTAAGCTAACTAAATATTTAGCTTCTTAACTAAATATTTTTATTTGAAAGCTAAAAATTAAATTTTCAAATTAAATCTTTGGTTACAATTTAAATGTACCGTAGTTAGGAAGCTGAATATTTATTTTGCTAACCAAATATTTAGTTTCACACCTATCTAATTTCCAAACTAAAAATTTCGCGTCCTAACTAAATACTTAACTTGAAAGCTAAATATGTAATTTATGAACCTCGGCTGTGTCACTCAACCTGTATTTGCTGTAAAGGTGCTAATGGTGGATAAACAGGAAAACCGTCATCGGAGGCTAAGCTAACTAGTTTCAACTACACTGGCTAGCAGCTCCACATGAGATTGTGATCGACATTTTTAAATCCCGCCTCCGGGATCTGATTGGTTGTTTGATCTATGTAAGTTTCAGCAAATGTATACAACAAACAAACAAACAAAAAAACATGTTTCATAAAAGTTACATGCTTTAGCTTTATCTGAGCTAAAATTAAAAACCACACAACTTTCTGTTTAGATTGTCCTTCTACCTGAGTGGGGATGGAGTTATTTTCCAAGTCCCTGACCTCGGCTACCTGCAGACTCACCTGTGCTTCACTTGGGACTCCAGCTCAGGCGCTGCTGCTGTCTTCATGAACGGCAGAAAGAGTCAGACCAAAATCTACCGGAAGGGTCACACCATCCGCCCCGGAGGCAGAGTCATCCTCGGCCAGGATCCTGACAGTTTTCTGGGCGAATTTGATGCAAAGCAGAGTTTTGTGGGAGAGATTTCTGATGTGACGATGTGGGACTCCGTCCTGTCAGACTTTGCCATCCACAGTCTGTTTAATGGGAGGAGGGTGGAAAGAGGAAATGTGTTTGACTGGGAAACTGTGGAGCTTAGACCGTTTGGAGAGGTGGAGGTCATCAATGTTGATCTGATCTGATTTTATTATTTCAGGATGCAGAAAATGTTCAGAGTTTTCTTTCTTTGGACAAATAAAATGTATCCTGCAATCTTTTTGCTGTGGTCATCATTTGTGCACAAATTGATAGAATACAATATGACTTGAATGCTCATAAAGATATAACTGAAATGATCATTACATCATGAGTTGATATAACTATTAATTTCACTGAGTTGAAAATACATGCTGCAAGACTTAGTGATACTCAAATGTTTGTTTTTCTAGTAAGATATGAATTAAAACATACATAAACTCCAAGACATGCAGCACTGCTACCCAAGAGAAAAATCCACTTGTATTTGCTCGTATCAGTATAAATAAAACCTAAATGCGTTGGGTATTCTGATTTGTGAAGTAATAAGTAAAAACTACAACTTTTCAATGGACCACTAACAAGGCTGGACTAAAACAATTTTAACTAAATCGATTAACAGTTTTATCATCTATAATCTCACACATATTCAATGATTTTTTTCAGTAAATGGTATATTTAAACACATAATTATTTAAAGATATAATACAAACAAAATCCAGAAGAAAATATAGTTTAAAAACCAGGAAAAGTTTTTTGTGTGATTTGACGCCCTCCTGTGGCCGTATTTCTAACTATTTTTATTATGGAACTGGGCGGGCTTTAGGACCCGGAAGAGGAGCAGGAAGTGGTAGCGGCCGGCGGAGAGACTGTCATGGCGGACCAAAATAAGCCAGAAAGCGCAGAGAACTTCTTTAATGAAATATTAAGGTTTGATTCAGTTTAATTACAACAATCACAAGGTAATAAGCAGGTTTAAAATATTAGTTTTGTCTTTTGGTGGGTGTTTGTCTCTGATTTTTGGATTTCTAACTGCCTTCTCGTCAACATGGTCTAAAGTGAATCACGTTTCTTTGCAGTGAATCATAATCAAATGACTCAGTGCAGAGTTATTGTTTTAAATAATAGGTGATGAACAAATGCCAAAGAACTCATACATCCAGTTAGGTGTGCAAAGGTTTTATCCGTGTTTCTAAATTGTCTTAATGAACCTTGAAGTTGTATTTCTTTTACTTTATTTTTGTATAAATTTGGTTGTGTTGATTAATATTGTTAAGCTTTGCAGTACCCTTTGTTTATATCAGTTGAACATAAAATATTTTATAATATTTTCTCTAGGTGTACATACTTAGTTCTCGACAATAAAACGATTATTTCAACGTCTTAAAGGGAGAAAATGTTAATAATGAGGCTATGAAATTCAATAAGATGGCAAATTAGTTTTGCAAAGCTAGGTTAAAAAGTGTAATTTTAATCCCATAAAGTGTTGAATTTTACAGCGTTTAATTAGAAAATTTCTGAGAATAAGTCAGATGTTTGTTTAATTATTTTAATTTTGTTTTCAGTTTGTTTGAAACACATGTGATCTTAGGGACTAGATGGTTAGTTTGAATAATAATAAATGTCAAATTGCTCAATATTGTGATGATTTCTTTCATCCAATTCTGCTGTATATTTACCACCTTTCCACATTTTTATTGAAGTACTCGATGAAAGTGAGACTTTAATGGATAAAAACACAATGTAATGGGTTAAAAACATTTCTTTGTATCCTGAAAACTAAAGTTGTTGGCTGCTTTTATTTTAAATAATTAAAAAACGTTTTAGAGAAGATCTGTTGTTTCCTGCATCTTAAATGTTCAAATAAGTTATGTGCAGTAATACTGATTAATTATTGTTTTGGAAGGATTAAATCAAATTAAAGTTTGAGAGTGATACATCTTCACTTTATTTTTTTATAATTTTTACAATTAATTTAAAAAAAGATTCTCTCTTGCATACATTCAATCTTGTGGTTAGAATTTAATCTCTTAATGCAAACATCCACCAACGCGTTTAATGTCAATGTGTTTTTATTAAAATGTAAATAGTTATCAGGTAGTTATTGTGTTATAGAAATCTCTGAGCCGGTCAACTTTCTGGTGCTCTGTAGGTTGCACTTTGTAGCTTTTGGTGAATTTTGTCTGAAACAGGAAGTTGCTGTCGCTGAGTTTAGTTGTTCTGTTTGTAAATAACTTGCAGTCCATGTGAGCTGTTTGCCGCTCGCTCCAGGAGCCATAAGATCCCGGCCCGAGGGCAGAAGGATTTCTATCCGGACGACTCGGAGGAGCAGAAGCAGCGGCTGCAGCAGAGCCTGGATGAACACTGGAGTCTCATTTCAGAGGAGCGGGTCGAGAGGCTGTCAGTGAAATACCAGACTCCTCACTTTAAATCAGTGGCTTTTTATCATTTTTAGGTGGTGAAGAAGGTTTCAGCTCAGTTTTGTCTGTTTTTCTGTCTCTGCAGAGGAAACCTGGTGAAAGCCGTCTGGAGTCCCGGTGAGCGGATTGTGGAGCTTCAGGCTCCTGCTGTGAGTTTTTTTTAATTGATTCATTCAATAAAACAGCCTATTGCTGTTTTATTTGCTGTTTATTTGCTGTTTATTTGTCTGAAAAGTGGTGCATGCTGGGAAAGAGATAGACTTCTGGAGCTCTGTACTAATTAGCTAAAAATATAACTTAAGAATGTTTGATTTGCAGTTTGTTGTTCACTAAAACTATTAACTAGCCAGAAATGTTTGCATTTGTCACATTTCTTTCTTAGAATATTATGCAATCAGTCTAGACTTGTTTTAAAATAACAATAATAATAATAATTATTATTATTACTACAATTATTATTCCTTATTTCTGTATTTTCTTTTGTTCTTAGATTTACTTTATTTTAAACATTCTTCATTTTGTATTATTTTATCTTTAATTATTACTCAAATTTTATTTTTGTTTTATTTACGTTTCTATTAATTTCTGGCATCTTTTGTAGCTTTTTAAAATATTGTCAAATATATTTTTATTGTGTTTTTTGGTTGTCTGTATTGATGGAAACATTTTTTTTAATAAAAATGTAAATTTTGGGATTATTGTTTTTTTTCTGATGTTTTTTTCTGATGTTATTTAAAGTTGAACAGTGGATGGGGGGCATAAAATGTAAAAATCATTTCAGATTTTTACATTCTAAATTGTTACTTTGTTATTTCTAGAAGCTGATAATACTTATTTTGTATTTTTATCTCCTTTTTCAGGGTAAATTTTGGCAGACGATGGGTTTTTCTGCAGAAGGGAAGCAGTTCCTCCTCCCTGAAGAGGCGCTCTACCTGATGGAGTGTGTGAGTGTGTGAGATGTTGCTCAGGTTTGGCTCCACTGGCGCCTCTGGCTGACCGTGTGTGTGTTTCAGGGCAACCTGCAGGTGTTCCATCAGGACCTGCCGCTGTCCATCCAGGACGGCTACGAGGCGTTCCTGTCCTCAGACTCTGTGAGTCTGCAGCAGTATCAGGTGCAGTCTTGAGTCTGAACGCTGGAACGTTCTTGTCTGCGCTGATCTGATCGTTCTTCCTCTACAACGAAGGTGTTCGGTCATCTGAAGCGCCTCGGATATGTGGTGCACAGGTTTGATCCCAGGTAACAGAATCTGAAGGTGGAAAATTTTCTGTTTGTTTTAAAGTGTAAAAAAAGTTAAATCAGCACTTAAAAAATCTAATTAGGATAAAACTGTATTGTTGACTTTAATGCATTTCTAATGGTTTTAGATCTTTAAAATACAAATCAATTATTTTCATAATTCATTAATCTGACAATCAGTGAGTCATATTCTATATATTTGTAATGTAACCACTTAATAGAAATATGTTAAAAGATGCAAATAAACAAATAATTCAGACAATAAACTGAATTATTTTATTGAATTAGAACCAGGTGAAGCTAAATTTTCCACTTTAAGAGTTTTGGGTAAAACATGTTTTAAAAAAATGTTTTTCTTTTTTCTTAAATGCAAAATGTAAATATATTTTTGAGCAATTTTGGCGTAATTAATATTCTGAACATGTTTATTCAGCAAATGACAGCAATTAAATTAGTTGATAATTATTTCAAAACTTGATTAATCAGATTAATCAGATTACTCTGATTAATGGTTTCAGCTCTAAAGAAAATTTATTTAAAGCAGAAAGGTTTTTATCTTTCAGTCTTAAGAAAGTTAGTGATTAAAAAAAAAACATTTTCAGCCATTTTAATAAATTTAATGAGGCCCAATAAGGACTTTAATTGTTGTAACCTTAAAAGTTAAATATTTTTAGGCAGAATTCAGTTTTAGTCTCAATGTAGTGGCTGTAATTTGCTGTAGATGATTAAAAATAATCAGATTTATGGTAATTCAGAGGGATATTAATGTGTGCTGATAGTGGAATTGTAGTTTCTAAGTTTCTGTTTTCAGTCTGATTGTTGTGTGAGTTTGTCTTCACGGGTTCTGCAGGCTGATTGTTTGGTTTTCTTCCTTTCAGCTGCGAGCCGTCGCCCTACGCCCGGCAGCTGAACCTGCCTCGGCCGCGGGAGCGCGGGGGGAGGCAGCTGAAGAGGAAACGCAGCCCCAGCCCGGCGTCCACCTCCAGGTCAGACAGTTAGTCTCCTAATCGATTATTTACTTTATTCAGTCAAACCAAAACTAATCTCAACAAAATAAATTCATTGTGGTCAAAACTTTTGGAATTATAACGACAATTTTTTTGTAATGAAATATTTTATTTTGGAAAAAAAACAACAATTTTTATTCAAATAAATTTTTTCTCATGAAGAGAAAATGTTATTTGCAAAACATAAATTTTTATTTGCTCATGTCAGAAAAGTCTGTATCTTCTAGATAACGATTAATCAATAAGTAAAATAATCATAAAAAGAAACAAATCAAAGATAATAATTTATACATTAATAAATAACTAATATAATCGTGAAAAAAAATCAAAATAATATTTGATAGATTAATCAACAACAAATCAATAACTGTTAAAAATAATAAAAAAATAACAGAAAGGTAAATAGATTAGGCCAGTGGTTCCCAATTCCGGTCCTCTGGGCCCCTGCCTGCATGTTTTAGATGTGCCTCTACACCAGAACAGCTGATTCAAATGATTGCATGACATCTTCTGCAGCCACCAAGTGCTGCAGGAGCCTGTTAATCACCCAAAGATTCAATCCAGGTGTGTGGCAGAAGGGAAACACCTAAAACATGCAGTCAGGGGGTCTGAGGACTGGAATTGGGAACCACTGGATTAGGCAATAACTAAAATAATTTTAAAAATAAAAGAACAAATTGATTAATTGATACCTAAAATAATCATTAGTTGTAACTTGAAGAAGTTTAAATTGCGACATTTGAAATGTTTTTAAATGTTTATTCTTTCTGTCGTTTCAGTAAAACAGCAGCAGAGTCTCAGGCTGAGGAAATGGAGGAGGATGATAAACTACCTGAGTCCCACCTGGTGGCCTCAGCGCCGCCTCAGACTTCCTCCCCCGCCGCGCCAGGTGAAGTTCAGGCCCGGGCCTGGTGGCCGGCGGATGCTCCCGAGCGGCAGGCGGGTCAAAGGTCAGCCCCCGGTCCTCGGCGCTGGGACTTCAGCTCCATCTGTTTCCCTGACCTGGGCTCCGCCGGCCGCCTCGCCCCTCCAGACGCCTCGCTGCTTCCCAGCGGCGTGACGCCTGGTGTGTGCAACGTCGCCCCCTGGATGCGGAGGATAAACCTGCGGAAAGTGAAAATGTCTCCAAAGGAGGTGGCGAGGGAGAGACGGCAGCGGCGGCGGAATGTGAACAAAGACAAAGAGGTGAAATCCTCCAGACGAAGGAATAAAATGTGAATGTTTCCAGTTTCTGAGGGAGTAATTCTCAGGTCTTCAGGTCCAGAGGTGCAGAAACTGGGCGGAGTACCACAAGCTGCTGGAGCGGCGGCAGGCGAAGCGGCAAGGCCGACCCGCTCACTTATGGAGCGGGGAAGTTCAGCCTCTACACGACCCGACTCGGCCCATCTCCACCGGTGAGTTCAGGCCGGAGCCGAGGATTTTCTCCTCCCGGTCAGAAGCTGAGATTATCTCTGTTTCATTTCAGCGGAGCTGCTGGAGAAAATCAGCGTAATCAAATCGACTGACCTGCTGGAGGGAGCAGCCAGGTACCAAGAAAATGACTTTAAACGACGTGATTAGATGTTTTTATATCGTTTCAAACAGTTTGACAGGTTTATGAAGAGAGGAGCCAAGTTGGAAGAGCAGGAGTTTCTAAAGAGACAGAGGCCCAATTTCAAAGCGATAAATTAGGAAGTAAAATTTATTTTAAGTCATATTTGATTCATATAGAATTTTTATAACAACTGAAAGAAACTGTTACTTGATTATGCTATAAATTTCCTCTTTAGGACGTGCACTGCAAAAACACAAAATCTTTGGTTTCGTTCCAAGTGCAAATATCTTAATGTACTTGAAATAAGGAGATAAAATAGGAGCTTGTTTAAAGTCAGTAACTCCCCAATTCTGATTAAAAATTTCTTTCATCACTATTGAAACTAATATTATTAATTCTATAAGTTTTACTTGTTTATCCATTATTGGTTAATTTCTTAAAAACAAATTACATTAAAAATTTAAAATCTTTTAGTCTGTTTTCTGTAAAGGTCTTTAGCTCATTCTCCTTTTCTTTAATTTACATTCATGTGCTTTTTTAATTAGTGGACTTTAAAAAAAATCATTTTTACTAGAAATAATCAAATGAATGTAGGAAAATTTATGCCCAATTTTTTTTATTTTTATTGATTGCTGTATTTGTGCCAAAATAACATCAGATATTTTTATAAATAGAAATTTTATCCCATTTATCCCAGATATAAAGACTTAGTTTTATTTAAATTTAACATCTGATCATGAAACTGTATTTAAATTTATTTTATTTAATTGCTAAAGCTAAGCTCCAAACAATATATGTGTAACTATAATTTAGCGATATAGAAATATCAATTGAAAATAATTCCTGTTAGGGGTTAGCTGTTGAGGGTTAGCTGTCTTGAGGGTTAGCTGTTAAATCAGCAGCAGCGCTGTGTGTTTCGCCCACATTATTATGCTTTATAATAACAAACATGACCTTCCTGTTAAACACAATTAGCCGCCATCAGCTCTGAGTCACCTCTGAAAGGAGACAATAAATCAGATGCGAGCCCGTCCCGCCGCTCTCACAGTTTACGATCTTTAATTTCCAGAGCCATAAAGCTCCGGCTGCAGCGTTTTGTCACCGTGTGCTCCGGTGAACGCCTGTGGTGATGAATTGTTGCATCGCTCAGGAGAAATGGATGTCCCTTTGTCTGCTCAGGTTAAAAGGTTCGGAGGAATGGAGGATTTGTTTCAATGTTTACCAGCCGGATTCGGTGGCTGACTTCAAAAAGAGCAACCCGGGCAAGCCGTACGCCCGCATGTGTGTCTGCAGGTAAGCAGCGACAGCTTGAGTCATCGTTTACTCAGGATCTACTTCCAATGAAACAATCAACAACATTTTTATCACATCTGTTGTTGTGGTTCTGGTGAAAACAGTCAATTAAATCAGGTGTCCAAAGTGTGACATTATTAAATGGAGCTGATGCAGACAGAGACGTTTTGTATTTTTCTTTGTGTGAGATTTTCAAATTTATATCATAAATAGAAAATTTTAGGTACAAAAGTTTTCTTTTAATAGACAGGTTTATTAAGTTTTTTGCTTTCATTTTAATGGCCGAGTAATCTCTAGTAACGTTTTACTTAAAACAGATTTTGTTACATTTTCAGCTGCTGCTGTTCAAACGATCCAAACTAATTGAATAATCTGTTCCTCTCCTCGTCTGTGGGGGCGCTGCGCCAAAAACTACTATAGGAAACGACATGAAACCTCTGAAGAAGAACTCGACTTCCTTTTTCACAAAATGTAAACACAATGGAGTGGTGTTAGATTTTAGCGGTTGGAGGTTTTCTCTTTTGTCTTTCGCTAAAGAGACCACGAACCGTTTCTCCTGCTAGCGCTAGGCTAGCATGTTTTCAATGTATTTACCCAGAATGCCCTGCGCTGTAGTCCACTTTCTGCTTTTTGGATCTTTCATTAAAGCAGCACGATAATTTGTTGCTGAGCATGTGAAAAGAAACTAATTCCCAATAAAATAATTTTGCATTAGAAAAATCAATAGTTGTGCTTTTAGCTTGGTAATTTTGACCCACGGTGTAAAATGTTTCGACTCCACTGAATTAAATATTTTTGTTCAAAAAATGTTTAAGAAAATGTTCAGTATTGTTTGTTTTTGTCTGTCCGGTTGCTGATTAACTTCCTAAATGTTGCAGATTGTGTTTCTTGCTCTGTTTCAGTTTTGACGGTCCTGTTCCTGATCTGCGAGTCATCAAGCAGCTTTCGTTTCAGAGTGGCGACGTTCCCGTCGTTTTCGCCGCCGTGGATCACGGAGACATCTCCTTCTACACCTTCAAGGACTTCCAGCTGCCCAGGGACGTCTACCCCTGAGGTTCATCCATCCGGGAGTTTTTAAACCTTTATGAGCTACATATGGAAAAATACACTTTTTCAAGTTTTCAAATGAAACAATTAAATGTTTTCTCACTTGTACCAAAGAAACCTGTAAGGAATGCAAATGTTTACCTTGTTCTTCTTTTGTTTTTTGCCAACAATATCTTGAGAATTACCTGTTTTATGTTATTAATCTTTGTTTACATGTAGTACTCAAGTAAATTGCAGTCTGTAATTAATTAATTTCAAAATAAGCAACGCTCTCAATTTAACATTTTTGCTGCAAGATTGTTGAATAAACAGACATGTGAGCTCGACAACAGAGACGTGTAATGTTTTTAATGTGTTATTTTGGTTAATCGACCATCAGTAAGCCCTGATCATTCATGGAGCTTCTTTAAAAATGTGGACTGGTCGACATCAGCGTTAGCTAATGCTACATGTTTAACATTGAGATGCTAGTTTAGTCTCTTGAATAGCTTCGCTGATCAGATAAATCTTTCTAGTGCAACATGAATGCAGAAATAGTCTTTTCAGCGTCAAATCAGATTGGTAGCAGCAAAAATGAACCCCCAGTGGCCGAGAGAAGCGGTTTGAAGCGCTGCTGAACCGATTAGCGGACGTAGGCTACCAGATGCGCAACAAAAGGTTCCGGTCTTCCATCGATACAGGTGACCAATAAAACAACAGTTAGGGTGAATTTTTGTCGCGGTAGTTTGCCAAAACACTGTTTTTCCGAAGCCACGGTGTGAGAGGAAGAAGAATTGTCTTAATTTATGAAACTGTTCAAGCATTTTTAATAACTAAGAGTTTTGGGGAAGAGACAGCGTTAGATCTGAATGTGTTTAACAGAAGTCAACAATCCTCTGACATTAAATTATCTGATACCAGAGGTATTATCTGTGCTGGTCAAATTCAAATTACACATTTATGATGTCCATCCTGTATGAACGCTTTTTTAAAAAGCACTTTGTTTTGTCTTGTTGCTGAAAATGTGCTATATAAATAAAATCCTCTATCTTTACCTTTTAACCCAAGTAAACAGATTTTCCCAAATTCTATTTTCATTTCAACTTGTTGAGTTTCTAACCAAGCAACCAAATTTTCTGGTAATCCTAGGATTACCAGAAAGCAAGGTACTTCTTATAAAGTAACTTACAAGTACTGTAACAGAACCCTTGGGTTTTGATAGAGAAATATCAGTAATATACTCTATCAGACTATCAGAATCCAAAAGTTGTATTCTGAGAGTAACATTTGATTAGAAAATAAAGTAACTTTGTTAATTTCAAAAGCCTGACCTGTGAGTTCTGAGAAAGTAATCCATACTGTATAATAAAATCTGAAAGGTAACCTGTAAATTTATCAAAATTGGTCTGTTGAAGTTTCTGGATGGTACAAACTGCAACCAAAAATTTAAGTTAAGATACCAAATATGCTCACAGAATATTTTGCAAATAATAGTTTTTATTTGCTTTACATCGATTTAAAGCGTTATGTGAACAGTAATGTAATATATATCCATTTAATTAAAGTGCTCGACAGTTACAGGCAACTTAAGCTTCGTTATCTGAATGAAAACCTTCCACATGGTGTCAAACTCAAATGTTGACTTTTCCTGCAGCTGGTGGAGAACAATTGAAATGCTTGAAGGGTTTATTATTTTGTTTTCCTGTAGATGAGATGAACAAACAGAAGATGCATTTAAATGGCTCCTTCAAAGCCTCATTTGCACGTTTTTGTTGTTGCGTTTATGTAAGCAGCTTCCCGGTTTATAAAGGTTCACTCAGATTGAAATGAACTAAAGGGAGGCATGGCAGCTCTACGGATTTTTGCTTTTGTGATATTTGCTGGTACGTCTGTTACTTAAAAAATGTTTATATTGCAAGTAGGAATCAAGACACAGAATATGTCTTGAGTTTGTGTTCAGATCTGGATTTTGTTGTGTTGTTTGCAGCAGGTCTTTGCAGCAGTTTGTCTTCAGATTGCACATATTATGGTTTACTGGAACACCTAAACCTGACTGCATCAGATACGGGTCTGGAAATGATCCGACCAGTGAAAAACTGGACCACCATCACCAAAGTGGACCTGGAGATGGTGCTGTACGGCATTTTAGGGGTTGTAAGTTTCCTCTTTATTTGTTTCATTCAAATGTTTCATTTAGCCAAATTTTCCAAAGAGTTTTTTATTTTTTATTTTAATGTATTTATTTGATTTGGATATTACACATTAATCAACATCACCACACTTAACGGCAGTGTAAATATGCAGGAATTAGCACAATAGCTAAATTATATCACAGGTTTCTTTGCTGTCTTGATGTCTGCAGAATGAGAAGTCCCAAACTGTCACAAGTCACATTTTTGTCACGAAGGTAAGATTTCTCACTAAACATTTCATTCAATCTGATAAAATGACGTATATTCATCATTACTAAATTGTAAATGCTAGAAACACTCTGTATAGCTCATCTTCAGTTTTTTTCTTACAAGTATTGGACGAATGAATTTCTAAGTTGGAATCAATCCGACTTCTGTGGGATACATGAGGTTTCTGTTCCCAAAGCAAAACTCTGGATCCCGGAAATAATCATTCAACAAGAGTGAGTATGTGTGTGTGTGTGTGTGTGTGTGTGTGTGTGTGTGCACTTGTATATAATACCCATTGAGGACCATTTTCATTGACAGAGAGAGGTCATTTGTGGAAAGTTTTAATTTTCTTGGTTGACAACTTTTGATCAAACTAAAGGAGAAACCTGTTCCCCTCCCCACCTGTGGGGGCGCTGTACCAAGAACCACTGAAGGAAACAACACAAAAACCTCTGAAGACACTGAGAGCAACTTCAGATTTCAGCAATTGCAGGATTTGTCTGTTTTTCTCCCGCTATCGCTAGACTAGCACTATTGTTTTGGTTGTATTTACCCAGAATACCCTGCGTTGTAGCCTACTTCCTGCTTCTGGAGCGGTCTCTGGACCACTTGACATTCCACTTGATATTCACATATGGATTCCAGAGTTCACTTAAACAGAACCCAGATCCAGGTTTGTAGGCACAGCAGACTTTGTTACAGATTCACACCTCACCAAAACAAACCAGACCTTCTACGCAAATGGACTGGAGTTTGATTAAAGTGTCTGGTGTGAATTTAGTTCTGGTTAGGAATGCACTAGTAATAGTTTGTGTTTGGAAAAATATCTGGGTTAGTCACTGGGTTGTTAATAAATTGGATGGAAGTTAATATAAAGTCCTCTGTTGGATGGAAGTATAAAGATGCACTTTGGGAATGGAATACTATTTGGAAGCTATTTGGCTCGCTTCAATCAAACTCCAGACCATTTGAATAGAAAGTCCAGTTCGTTTGGGGAGGAGTAAATAAACTCTATGGGAACTCTGACCAAAGAAGCAAACTTTGGTCCTACAAACCTCGGTGTCGGTTCGGTTGAAGTGAATTCTGGTATGGTTTGAATTTATATGTGAACGCCAAGCAGACTGGAGATCGTTCCAAAAGCAGGAAGTGGACTACAGTCCAGGGAGTTCTGGGTAAATACAACCAAAAGAAATGTGCTAGCTTAGAGCTAGCAAGAGAAATGGCTCGTTGTCATTTACCAAGGACAAAAGAAAAATTCTCCAACCTCAAATCCTCCAATTTTTCTTTACATTTGTGAAGATGAAGTTGCGCTCAGTGTCTTCAGAGATTTTTGTGTCATTTCCTTCAGTAAGAGTGGCCCTCCTGGCCTGTGGTTCTTGGTGCAGCGCCCCCACAGGCCAGGAGGGGAACAGGTTGCTCAAAGGGTTTGGTTGGTTTGACTCAGAGCAGAGAGAAAGAGAAGCTGAAAATGGAACAAATGTTGAAACTTTGGTCACTAATCAAACTGAGTCTGTCAGGTGTGAAAAACACCCTTAGTTACCTAACTGACTGATTTTAAAAGTAACTAAGTTAGATTACAAGTTACTTTTTTAGGTACATTCAACAGCTGCCGCCTCAACATAAAACTGACACCCAGGGCAGCATTTCCTCTACATCCTGTATCACTAACATCAACTCTCGTCCTCTTACTGGTTTTGGACCAAAGTCCAGCTGTTGTTGTTTATGTGTGCATTTTAGTTGCAGCTGTAAAATTTTATGCAACATTAAAACTATGTGCAATGCATCTGGTTGGTTTGGATGGCTTTTTTAAAACTATTTCTTGTGTTTCCTTTTGTGATAATATTATTTAACTGACAATCTAAAACGTGTAAGTGTGACAAAGGCAAAAATAGAAGAACTGTGAAAGGGGAAATGCCTTTTCTCAGCATTGTAAGCTACATTAGATGTTATCTGAGTGTAAAGTTGCTTCCTCTTCTGTTGCCTTTAGTGCCTCTGATGGCGACAGCGTCTATGAAGGTCCTTGGGTCATCGTGCATCCCAACGGTTCTATGTTCACCGTCTTCCGCCAGACGCTGACCTTCACCTGCCGCTTCAACCTCTACAAGTTTCCCTTTGATTCGCAACGTTGCAACATCACATTTATATCCATGGACAGTGACGGTAAAACACAGACTGTCAGATTAGCATCCAGGATAGAGTCAGGAGGATGAATTACAGGTTTTTCTGTCCTCTGCACAGTGAACAGCTTGGTCCTCGGATCAGCCAAAAACGACTCGGTTCTGATGGTCACATCCACGCAGTTCATGATCACTCAGGGAGAATGGGGTCTGAAAGACATCGAATTAGTCAATGGAAACATAACCAACGGGTGGAGATATCACAGCACTCTTTCTTACATCGTAAGGAATATCTACGGAAAGTTTGTTCTTTTTCTGTAAGTCCATCTGACCCCAATGTGGCGTTTCTTTCAGGTGACATTGGAGAGAAAACCGTTTCTTTATGTCATAAACTTCATCATCCCTCTGGTGTATTTACTGTTCCTGGATTTGGCTTCTTTTTCCATCTCTGTGGATTCGGGTGAAAAGTTTGGCTTTAAAGTGACTGTGCTCCTGTCCATCTCCGTCTTGCTGCTGATTCTGAAGGACATTTTACCCTCGACAGAAGTAGACATGCCGGTGATTGGTGAGTAGAAGCCGCACTGCAAAAACACAAAATTTTACAAAGTATTTTTGCTCGAGTTTCTAGTGAAAATATATTAGTATATTTGAAATTACACGTAAGCTATAAGAGCTTGTAATTTCTTAAATTTGACAATAAATCATGCAGATGGAAACTGTTGAGCTTGTTTTAATTTAATGTGTGATTAACTGGTTTATTGCCTACACTGCTGTATTAAATGCCTGTTTTTCCAGCCAACCTCTGCGTCGCAGTGTTCACCTTGGTGTGGCTCAGTGTGCTTGAGTCCATGCTGGTGAGCTTCCTGCTTAACCTGGATCCTTGTTGTGATAAAGAAAGTAAGAAAATCTACAGGAAAAAGGACATCAAAGGTCAGAAAGGTATGTTCTTAGTGAACATGTCTTAAAAATAGATTAAATTAAATTGTTTACAGATAATTTACTCACAGAAATAAGACCATTGTGGATGTTTTGAGACAGGTGGGGCGTCTTCACAGCTGATAGTCCGCTAAACTCGGTTTGATTTGGACCAGAACTCCAGTCTGGTTCCCGTTCTTAAATGCATTTAAACCGACCCAGAGTTCACTTAACCAAACTGACATTGAGGTTTGTACTGGGACCAGAGTTTGACTACAACACACGGCATTCTGGGTAAATTCAACCAAAACAAACGCACTAGTTTACCGCTAGCCTGTCGCTAGAATCTGACCCCACTTTATTTTTGTTTCCATTTGGTGAAGAAGGAAGTTGCTCTCAGTGTCTTCAGAGGGTTTTCAGTCGTTTTCTTCAGTGGTTCTTGGTGCAGCGCCCCCACAGGCCAGGGGGGGAACAGGTTGGCTCATTCGACACAATACAGTGTGAAAATGAAACACAGCGACTGTAAATTTAGTTCCCCAATCGAACAGAGTCTACCGGACTATCAGGTGTGAAGAGTTTATATCAGAAATCTGCATGTCTATTTCAAATCTCTAATGACTGAAATAAACATTAAAAACAGTCGTGGTTGTAGGTTAAGAATACAAATCTGAAATCTGTGCTATTTGTATTTGGAGTTAAATTATTACATGATTAATTAATTGATTAATTATATTTTAATGGTTTAAAGAGGCCGATGAAGAGAATGGACAAGTGAAACCAGAGCAGAGTTTTTTCGCTCTGGGTAAACTGGGTGATGTGGAGCTGCTGAAGCTGATCCTGGAGGAAGTGAAAGCCGCTCGACAGGAAGCTGGCAGTCAGAAGAAGCCCAGATGCTACCGAAGGATGGCCACAATCATCGATAATCTGTTTTTTGTTGGATATCTTTTGACTTTTGCTGCCTTTGTGATGTATATATGTGTTGGATGGATTAATCTTTGAATTTTTATCTGGATTTTCTACATACAGTGATATTTGTCAGTGGATACTGCTAAGTCTGTTTTTTTTCTTAATATATGCATGAATTTAAACAGACAACATTTTTCCTCATACTTTTACAGGTTTTCTCTTTGTTCACAATAAAATGTTACACATATGAAATGTAAACTTTGTAATTTACTTCAAAGCCAATGCAGACATAATGTATGTTCATATGATGGAAAAATAATTAACATGCTAACTTTAAAACCAAAGTAATAAAACATATTGAATTAATTTAGTCATAAAGATGCAAAATATGCAGAGAAAAGATATTCTGAACATCAAAAATGTTTGTTTTACTCTACAGACAAATTGTTCTGAATTGGATTCAACTCTCAGTTGGTAAAATGGGAGCAGAGAAATTTGTATATTTCCTAAAATAAGTCGGAGTCTGGCGTTCCTCAAGGCTCCGTTCTTGGGCCCCATCTGTTCAAAAGCTGCATGTTTCACCTTGCAGAGGTTTCAGAGTATCTCCATATGCTGATGACGATTTTATTTACTTTCCAATTTGATGTATTTGTGACTTTTATAAATGAGTGAATGTCTCAGAAATTTCTCAAATTTGATCCCAAAAAGACAGAAATTGTTGCATCAGGATTTAACTTTACTCATCTTTTTAAAATTTATTTTATTGATTGTTATGTTATCAAGAGAGGTCACTGAAAAATAAATATTTTGTGAAAGGAAGGATCTTAAAACATTTCTGATGGTCTATAAAGCAATGAAAGGTCTGGGGATTTTATTTATGAATTTAATTGTTGTTTTCTGTATTCCTAAACTTCATTATCATCGGTAATAAATATTATGTGTGAATGGTGCAATAAAGTAAGACTTGCATTGCATTGAAGTGTATTTATTGACCATAAAGTGGAATCCCGCAAGGTGATTCAGGTTTATTAGAAAAACAACATACATGCGAAAGGCAGAAATGTTTTATTGTCTCAACTGATAGAAATTTACTGTCAAACACAAATTTTATGTTGGCGAAACGAAACGCAGAAGAACCACAGAAGCATCTACGGTGCAGCGTTCACTGACCTTCCTGGGACGTTTGACCGAAACTGCACTTTCTGAAAGCACTGGGAAGTTTCAGAAATTGGTTCTAAATGTCAGATTTCCAAAGACTAAATAAAAAAACCTGTGAAAACACAACAACGGTAAAGTAGAGGATGAAGAATACAGAGTCAAAGATTTTAACCCATCTAAGCCTGTTGGATGGGTTTTTCTGTGTTTCTGGGGCTTTTTGACCGGGTTTCGTTCTGTCCATGATGAATTTCAGCTTCTGTCGATCACCAGGTAAATCCAGCGGAGAGTTGGTCTCCTCTGGTTTATCTGTTCCTGAAACTCCTGCAGACTCTGTGAGAAAACATGTACAGAAACGGACCAGTTAGAAGTGAAATAATGGCAACATTTGACTGTTTTAAGAGCAGAAGCAGCTGAATGAAGATGCACCTCATTCACATCTAACAACATTGGTGTAATGTGGGGCTGTGGGGGGGCTGGTTGACATGAAGCCTGGGCGCAAATTCAAACTGGTAGACTCTTTAGCCCCACCTGGCTCGTCCTATCGGAGCATCCCGCCCATCACCGCTGTCCTATCAACGCTGGACCAAGCCACGTCACGTCCAATCGCCTTCCAAGGCCCAGCTGAAAAGGACCTCCATCCATGGCGTCTTCCGCATCCCAACCGCGCTCAACCCTCCTCCACCCCTTCTCCACCTTCCCTCGCCCAGATCCTCAAGCTCGCATCCTTCTCCGACCTCCACCACCAGGGTCGGGTCCCGGGGGGATGACATTCCTATCCTACATCGGGAATGCTCATCCGAGCTTATTGCAATTCACAGCTTGATGACCACAGCCGGGGCCCGAGCGCCAAAGAACTTTAAATTCATGTCTGTCAATAAACCTTTTTAATCGCTGTTCATTTTCTCTGTCCGAGTCTCTCCAGATTGAACTTTCATGACCTCTGGAAACATTTATTAATATCTTTAAGATGATAGCAGCACAAACAAAAAGTTTTTCTGCACAATTGTTTGACTCCAGCTGTGTTAGATTTGAAGAGGGTTTCAGAATCGTACCGTTTCGATTATCAGCTTTCTGTTCTTTCACTTTGACCACCTCAGCATTTTGGCGTTCCTCACCAACACAGCAGGCGACATCCTTTAACGAGCCGATCAGCATCGTCTCCAACAGGTTGATCCACACCAGGGTGAAAATTGAAACACAGTAGACGGCTGGAAGAAAAATAGGGAGAAATGTTGGTTTGTGTTTGGTGATGGATGCAGAAATTACAGCAAATCTGTGGCTTCCTACCCATCAGCGGCAGAGAGTCTTCAGTGGACGGTAAAATGTCTTTAAGAATCTTCAGAAGGACAAAGACGGACAGCAATATTGTCATCTGGAAGCCAAGCTTCTCACTGATGAAGAACGAGGCCAAATCCAGAACCAGCAGAAACAACAAGGGCAAAATCAAGTTGACGACGTAAAGAAACGGTTTCCTCTTCAGGGAGATCTGAAGAAAACAAAGAGCTTTATTTAAAAAAAAACAGCACAATTCCTGTTGGGATTTGATCAGAAATAATCACTTTACCTGGTAAACGAGTGTACTTCTCTGAGTGAGAGACGTGTAACTGATGCTCTTTATGCTCACCAGCTTCCACTCCCCCTCAGTCAGCATGTTGAGACCCGACAGCTTCGTCAGCGTGGAGTCGTTGGTGGATTTTACCAGCTTCAACAGATTCGCTGTCAAATCACAAAAGAAACAGGAAAAGATTCATTAATTAATTGGTCCATAAAACATCTCTGTCTTTCTAAATTTCCTTCTTTCTACATTTCTCTCTTTATGGGAGATTCAAATATTTTTCAAACATATTTGAAAGATTCAAAGCAAAACTCCAGGTATGTTTTTGATGAGGGATAAACATATTTTTATCTTTAGAAATAAAACTCTAAAAGCCTTAATAAATTTTTTCAACAGAAGAATATTCTCTTCATCAATGTCTTTATGGATGGTTTTTGTAAATCTGCACCATGTTTATAAACCAATGTTGTATGTATTAAAATAAATACATAAATCTGTATTTAATCTGTATTAACCGTCGTAATTCAGGGATGAAAATGTGATGTTGCAGGTTTGGGTGTCAAACGGGAATTTGAAGAGGTCGAACTTGCAGATGTAGGTCAGCTGAAGCCGGTTGACTACACCGACTTTCCCGTTCGAAAACACGCTGACTAGAGGATCGTCTTGGGAATTTGTGCTATCAGAGGCACTAAAAGAGAAGAAAATAAAATCAACCAGATCATTGAGCAGCGGATGTTTTATTGATTTATTTTTTGGTAACTTACTCCTCCTGTATGGCTATATCTGGAACCCAGATCAGAGAAACTGGAATGGTTAGCAAGTTTAGCCCACAAAACTCAGAGGGATCCCAGATCAGATGTTCATTAGTCCAATACTGGAAAATAACAGGATAAAAATAAAGGAAAAACTGGAACTGTTTAATCAAAATATGACAACACAACTCAATAAAATAATGTATTTTCTTACCGTTTTGACATAAATGTGAATTGTCACAGTTTGAAGCTTCTCATTCTGAAGACAATATGAAGAATATTCAACACAAAAATGGATTTTAAGAGCGTTTTTCACTTTTGAGGTTAGATAAAAATCCGGGTTGTCCAAACATTTTGTCACATGGGTCATAATTGTTGAGTCAAAAGTAATCCAAAAGAAAAAATAAAATAAAATAAAATAAAACAACAAAGGAATCTGGTTTTTAATTTGTTTTATAGAAAAAGGATGTTACACTGCAAAAACACAAAATCTTAAGATTTTTGGTCTAATTTCTGATACAAATATCTTAGGAAACTTGAAATAAGACAAACCTGAAAGAAATAGAGGCTTGTTGAAGTAAATAATCACTTAATGTTGATGAAAAATATATTGGTTCCATTGGCAGATAGTTTAACTTATAACAACACATTTTCTCTTGTTTTAAGTTAATTTATTGTTGTGGCTCGAGTCCTTCAGCTTAACAACGTTGACTATCATGGCAGAAACACCTGCAACAGCTGCAATACAGCTACTGTACTGCTTGGCAGAATTATATTTAACATCAGTTTTCAAATTAAATTAACCTCAGTAAACAGAACTTTACAAAAGTAAATGTGTTTTATTCCCATCCTAATAAACCACCAAGCTAAAAGTAAGCAAAACGTTTCAAAATAAGAGCATAAGACAGACAGATGATGAAGTCTCACCAGGTCTAAAATGCTACTCAGAATAATTTCCAGCTGAACCTCTGTGGTTGTGTTCCAGTTCTTCACAGGACGTTCAATCTGGAGGCCGCTGTTTGTCGCATCCAGCTTGAGGTGATTCAACAGAGCAGAATAGGAGCAATCTGAAGCCTGGCTGCAGGAAACACCTGAAACCAGAAACATTTCCCCAGTTAACAAGCTTTAAAACATGATTAAAAATAAAAGTTCACGCTGCAGAAGCTCACCGACTAAAGCAAGAAGAGTCAGAGTCAGAGCTGCCATGACTGTGTGCTTTCGCCTCAGTCTGAGGGATTCTTTACAAACTGTCCAGCTATTTATGAACACACCTTAATTAAAAGTGCAAATATAAAATCAAAAGTGCAAATATAAAATCAATGCATGGATTTAATGGTGGAACATAATTTCCTTTGGTTGTGTGTTCTGGATGTTTGATCAGCCAAATGTTTTCTTTGTTCAGCTGCAGCTGGTTAGCAGGAACAAAACACCTGCTGCTTTTTCATTTAAACAATCCTTAGATTCAATAATGTATTGTTAGTTCAAGCTTTAAAAATCAGGTGCTGCTAATCAAATTAGAAAGAAAGATTATTCACAAATAAAAAATATTAGGACAGCTTTCAATCTTCCCAGCAGCAATTCCCTCCAAAAAAAGAAGACATGGCAAAAAATGCAGCTGCCATGTAGCATGTTGAGGTTTAGGACACAACTATCAGATGAAGACTGAAGAAGGATGGTGACGGCTTCCTTTGTCTGAAAATAGAAGCTGAACTTTACAATGCAGAGTTGCATATCAATGAATTTCTATATTTGCAGAAAACAAAACGCATCATTTCAGCTCAGAGCCCAGCTGCAAGCCAAATAAGTATCATTATTAAAAGTCAGTTGGGGAAAATCACTACAACGACCACAAATGGCCCACGCTCTTCACTTTGGGCACCCCTGACTTAAATGAGTCCAGAAACTGGAGAAAGTCAGATTATTCTTATTGAGTGTTAATTTGTGAAATCCCAGTATGATAAAGGTTTGCAGCCATGAAAAGTTGTTAAAAAATAAAAACAACAAATGTTTTTAAATTAACATCTAATAATATATGCAGTTTTAGCTGTTTGTTCAGTTTTTACATGGAATAGTTGAATATGAATCTGTAGCAGAATGATAATAAAAACACCTCTAATGTTTTTTGGATCTATTTTTGGATCTATATTTTCTTTATTTTAAAAATATAAACCATAAATTAATGGCGGTTCTTTAACATTTCTGTAAAGTAGAAACTTGTCAGAATGTATAAATTGTCCTTTAAAAAAAAAAAAAGTAGTGAATTAAAACAGGGTGTCAAACTCCAGTCCTCAGAGCCGGTGTCCTGAAACTTTTAGATGTGCCTCTGCTGCACCACAGCTGAATAGAATAATTAGGTCATTGGTAGGACTCTGGAGCAGTGGTCCCCAACCCTGGTCCTCAGGGCCACCGCCCTGCTGCTGCACACCTGGGTTAAATGAACAGGTGATTAAGAGACTTCTACTGCAATTGCAGGATACAAAGGAGGTAATGTAATCATATGAATCAGCTGTGCTGGAGTCCGGACTCATCAAAAACATGCAGGACAGCGGTCCCTGAGGACCAGGATTGGGGACTACTGCTATCCATACAGGAAAGAGGTAATGAAGCCGTTTCATTCCAGTGTTTTATTTTTTTTATTTTTTATCTGTGGCACATCTAAAAACAGCAGGACACCGGGCCTTGAGGACTGGAGTTTCAAACCTGTGATTTAAAACATTTATGTAAAAACCGTATTTTACAAGCTGGTGACTAGTGAGTACATTGAGTAGCTTTTACTTTGGAAATTCTCGCCGGAAGTTGTGGTGATGCGGAAGTTGGTCAGCTGATTGCTGCGACAGGTGCCCAGCTGGTCTCAATCTCACAGCCTTATCAGTCCGTCAGGATGTGTCTTTATCTGTGTTTCTTTTCGGCGTTTCCCCCGTCAGTTTGAGAGCGGAGCGGCTCATGTTGGGCCCGTTTATTGGGTTAGCAGGCAAGAAGTCACCGCTCGGAGCATCCTGCTAGCCTAGCAGCTAAATCAGCTAGAAGATTGGAGGTGAGTGTGTTTACTTTCTGTCTGTGTTGATGCCAGTGAAGGCACCTGCAGAATGACCTGAAACAAATCATGTTTTATTTGAAAGCAAAGAAAAAAATGTAATTATAAGAGCTGTGAGTGTTATACCATTTCGCTTTTCTGCTAACTGCACCAAAATCTGACAGTTAAACATGTTTTTTCCAGAGGAAAGTTAATAGAAATTACTGCAAACACGTGAAAAATAAAAATAATTTATATTTCTATCAACTGTATATAGCAGTGTGATTCATCAAACGAAAGTAAAACATTCAAATTAAGATTATGAGTTTCACGCTGGGCTACAGGGACAGCTGTTCTTTTTATTTTATTTTACTTTATTATTATTTTTTTATTAATGCGTGTTTTGCAAATATTGTACCATCTATGAAACTCATAGGGCCATATCAGGTGAGTTGAATCGCTACTTTGGGATCGTTTGTGAATGTAAACAATCGGATATTGTTGTTTTTTTTGGGAACAAAATGGAGATATTTCCCCGGACATGTATAAAACCTACTATGAATACTAAATGAAATATAGAACTACCTATTAATGAAATAATTTGGATTAATAAAATACATTTTCATTTGTGGATAGGACACCAAAACTGACCACATCCTTGGGAATCCGGCCATGTTGACTACATAAACAAAGTAAAGGGGGAAAAAACCGTCAAAATTTAATTTTATTTGCCATTGCAATGAAATAAACTTATAGCAGCTGAACAGTTTTAGCTGATCCATTTCTGGATATCGTATATAATTTTGTTCACAAATCACATCTTTTTCTACTAATTACAACTATCTTGAAACTCTGGTCCTGCAGCAGGTCAACGATGGCATCCAAACTGGTTTGAAAACAGAATATTTTAATCTTAAACTTGTTGGAAAATTTCATCACCATGTTTAAAGAGTCGGTGCAGAAAACCACCGAATTTAAATTAACACTGCATACTTTACCAAAAAGGCCAGAGAGTTTTACCATAATCTGACTAAAGGAAGGGTTTGTGTAATTGAAGGAAATCAACTTTTTTTTTTTACAGATTATTAGAAATGAAATGAGCAAACGGCTCAGTTCCTTTTTTAAATAAAACAGTTTATTGCCTAAAATGCAAAATCGTTGCAATTCTTTTGTCTATGCTTGATTATTTGTAGCCATTGATGAATATTCAGCTTGGAAAAAAGACTTTGTTTTTCATAATTGGATAGCAAAATGTGCTTTTTAGTTTTTTTTTTTTTTTGTTTTTTTTTTTTTTTACTTGATTTGAACCAGGTGAAGGTAAAACTTTCACTTGATTTGAGTAAAACACATTTACAGACAAAAAGGATTTTCATCTTAAATTGAAAATATGTTTTTTTTTTGGCACAATTTTGACTTAATATCTGCTCTGACTGTTTTGTTCTTTTACAAAATGATATTATTCTGAGTCTGTATGCTCCAGTTAACAATTAATTGTCATTTCAATAATTGATTTTTTCCATGGATGTTTTAATGCAACATTTCCATCTCTTCAGGTGAGGATTGCAGTAAGCAAACATGGCAGGTGGAATCACAGAAACCGGCGAGCCGTACTCTCCATTTGTGAGTATCACTCAGGACATTTATGCAAAGAAATATCTGATTGTCTAAACGTAAAGATTAGTCATGTCAGCAGATTTCCTGATTTGAAAGTCCACCTCAGAGGATTTTATCAGAATTTATCATGTAAATGCTCTGTTGAATCGCATGCTAATTTTTTTTCTGGAGATGCCTCCTCATTAAAAAGCTGTTAATAAGTTACCAAAATGCACATGATGAACACATCCTCTTTATTTTATCAGCGTGCTCCAGGGTTCTCGGTGTGGTTTGCACTCATGTTTGACAACTCACTCCGCTGGTCTCTGGTTTTGCTTGCATCAGCATGACTTCAGAGGCTCACTCAGATGGTTTCTCTAGGAAGCGAAACTGTTGAATTATTAAGCAAACTGTTATCGGCTCATCCAGTTTTCTTAAGAAGCTCTAAGAGGAGATGTCTTCAGTCATAATGAAGCAAAATACTCAGTAATTTCATTCATCTCTCGCTGAAAGATTCACCCTTTAATTTCAGAGTTTCGATTATTCTTTGTAACAGAACCACTATCACAAATGGAAGTAGAAATATATTCATTAAATTTTTTTTAATACCAGATGTGGTTTCTGATTTTATTTTTTTCCTTTAACAAAATGCAAATTTCAGAAAATATCTTTAGAAATTGGCCTTTATTTCAATAATTCCTTCTGTGAGTTGACATAATGTCAAATCTGAAATAAATGTGAGAACCTTGTTAGGCTGCTGGCATCGTTGACTCTGAACAGGTTCAGCAGAGACTGAAAACCTGCAAAAACACTAAACTTTACCAAATATTTGGTCTAGTTTCTAGTCTTTGTACACATGAAATGACACAAAACTAACTTATTAACTTTTCAGAAAGAACTGAGATTTTTTTTTAAAGTCAGTAATTGATTGATATTGATTGGATAATTGCTCCACTGGCAGATTATTTCACATTTAAAAAGATTTTTTTTCCCACATTTTGAATAAAATAATCTGAGGAACTTTTTAATAAACATTAAGGATTTATTGGCTTAAACAAGCTCTTATTTCTTTCTGAAAAGTTACCTGTAAGTGACTTTTCTCTTATTTCAAATGTACTAAAATATCTGCATTAGGATTTGGACAAAAATACCTGGTAAGATTTTGTTTTTGTAATATAATGTTTAAATATCTGACCTTGTAACATGAGGGATTTAACTATGAGGTGCTAATAATAATTTAAACAAATATTTTCACCCCAGAATAAATGTCTTCAAATTAAATATTGGATTTAATTTTAAAGAGTTTTGTTGTTGAATTAAAGCTGCAGTTCAGTCTCTGTGGATTAATGGCTGTCTTGCCTTGTTTGGCCTGTAGGTGGGGCTGGTGTACATGTTCAACCTGATAGTGGGAACAGGAGCCCTGACCATGCCGAAAGCCTTCGCTGCAGCCGGTTGGGTGGTCAGCTTGTCGCTCATCGTCTTTTTAGCATTCATGAGGTGAGTCTGCTGGGAGTTAAACTCTCATTTCCATCTCTACTGTGTTTCTGTCTTTTCTCCAAACATTATTGCTTTTCTGTTTCTAAAGCCAGATTATTCTGGCTTTAATGATGCAGCAGATGCAGAGTCATTCATGCTTCTTTTCTCTAGTGAACCAAGAAGGCCTCTTCTGAATAAACAGGCTTGAAAATAAAAGTGATTCAGTCATAAAACCATTGATTTAGCTTAAAGAAACAGCAGTTCTGATTATGTGATCTGTGAAACAATTGGTCATTTTAATATTGTTCTTAATTTAAAGTTATTTAGATCATTTTGGGGAAGTCTTTGTAGCATATCATTTAAATCTCTGAAATTCTGTGCAAAAGTCTTGAGTCAGTCCCTGGAGTCTGTTTGAAATGCTGTTTTTAATCTGTGGCATCTTTCCTTTGATTCTTCAGCTATATGACAACCACTTTTGTGATCGAGGCGATGGCGGCGGCCAATGCTCAGCTGCGTTGGAAGAGAAGAGAGCAGGAAGAGGTATGATGTTAAACTCAGCGATGTGATGAATCAGAAGAAGCATCTTCAAAACAGTTAGTGATGCTAAAAGTCTGGATTTTGATCTGAATCTGGACCAAATTGCAACTCTGGAGCTTTTCTCAGGGCAATGTTTGGAGATTTGATTGGGGATCAAAAATGGATCATTAGTTAAATTTCCAGCTGTTGTGGTTCAATGAGTCAAATAAACCAAACTGTTTGAAAAGCTGTTCCCCTCCTGGCCTGTGGGGGCGCTGCACCAACAACCAGTGAAGGAAACGACATGGAAACCTCTGAAGAACTGAGCGCAACTTTCTTCTTACAAAATGCAAACACAAGTTTTGTGGTTGGAGGATTTCTTCTGCTAGCATTAGCCTAGCATGTCTTGCTCATATTTACCCAGAATGCCCTGGGTTGTAGTTTACTTCCTGCTTTTGGAGAAGTCTCCAGTAAGATGAACTTAATCATTTTTGTATTTTTTGAAGGGAGATTTTGTTTATGAAGACTTTAAAATCAATTTTATTTATGTTTTGAATATTTTTTCTTTTTTTGGATGTTTTTGATTTATTTTAGGCTTTAAAAATGTGTCTGATCTTTGAGGTACATAACTAATGCCATTATCAATTAATTAGATGAAAATAGTCTCAAAATAATTTTAGTTTATTGCAGTTATATCTGGACCAGTAATTGGTGTTCACATGTACATTTGAGCTCTCTTCAATCGAACCTATGCTGAGGTTTTTAGCGGACCAGAGGTCGATTATCCATCTCTCCTCTGAACTGGGCTTTCTGGACAAACCAAATGGTTTAATTAAACCAAATTCACCAGTAGACATGATTTAAGCTGTTCAGGAAAACAAACATCTTGTCTTTGCAACTTTTACAACAGTTTTGTCTCCTTTAAGACATTTCTAACTGTCCATTTATACCACAACTCCTTATGCTCTCTAATGTTCCAGCCTAATAAAAGGCAAAAGCAATTCCTCGACTGTAAAAGAATAAAGTGCCGATGGGCTTCAGAGAAATAAAGGGCGTTGAGCAGCAAACATTCCCAATTTTACTCCCCTGTTTTCCATTATGTGGGAGGAAAATGCTGAGGAGCGGCTGTGAATCAAAGGCCGAGCTTTCGAGGCTTTACGTCTGCAGGGTCGTAACTCCTGAGCTGAAACCTGAAGGGAGTCGGGCAAGATGACCTCAGGGAAACGAAGAGCAGCACTTTGGGGTGGACAGAGGGAAAATGACAACTTGGTCTTTTCCCTTAAAGAGTGCAGCATTATAGTGAAAAATAAATATCTTTATTGTTGAGCTCATATGTTCATTTATTCAATAATTTAGCAGCAAAATGATTTTTGAATTGAAAATTTTGCTCTTTCCAATTAAACTCTGCGATTTACTTGATCAAAATATGTAATCGAGTCCCATCATATCGTAATAAAAGTTTAATATTTTACCTCAGACCATGTGATTGTCTGTGGATGCTTAGTTTGTAAAAACGATTAGTTTAAAAAAACAGTGATTCGTGTGACATAATCATCCGTTGGTACCAAAAGTAAAACGATACAAACATTTAATTTTTCAGATTTCTTGGAACAAATGGGGAAAATAAATGTTTTTGTTCAAAAACCTGAAAGAGATAAAATTTTAACTGAAAATCTAGTTTGTTCTGTTTGGTTTTCCATTAATTACAGACGTGATTAACTTAAAAGATTTTAATCAGGTTCCACCATTAATTTTGTTATCAGATCTTTTGATTCTCTTTTGCAAATCTGGAACAAACTTCCAGAAAACTGAAAAACAGCTGAAGAGTTCCTTTAAATCTAGACTTAAAACCCCTCCTGCTTGGATTTGCTTTAGAACCATAATAAATGAAACATTGACCAATAAATTAGTGTATTGATGATTTTAATGATCTGTGGTTTCTCAGTCTGTGACTGATTTTGGACTTTTCCCTCCTGAAAACTGGAGTTTGATTTGGATTGGAGGCGCGTTCCTCTTCCTGCCGTTTCCTGTTTTCCGCCGTCCGTCTTCATCTGCTCTGCTTTAATTCGGCTCATGATGCTCACAAATTTTCATCGTTATTGACGGTTAATTGGCATTAATCTGCAGAGACTCTAGTTTTGAGAGCACTTCCCAGCTGCTGCCTGTAATTTCCAGATGTTTGCTCCTGTGTGTGTAATAAACGGCGAGTTAATGACTTGTAATCTGACTGTTGTTGGTGTTGTGAAAACAGGAAAGCGGACTACAACTGGTTTTATTCTCCACAGACTGACGACGCCGACTCCATGACCGACGATTCGGATGACGATTCGGGTCAAGGTCGGTCGGAACCGGAAACGAAGCCCATCCTGTCTGTCCGTGAGTAACTCTTTAATGCAGGGATGTCCAAAGTGTGGCCCGGGGGCCACGTACGGCCCTCTGGGTGATTCAGGAAAGGAGCGAATTCACGATTAATTTGAACTTTTTGGTGTAATTGCAAAACGTTTGTACACCACTGTTTTAATGGGAGATCAATTATTTAACAGATTGATTTAAAAAAAACCTCAATTATTGATAAACTTCCAGTTGTGTTGAAGTTTAATTGTATATAATAATTAAGATACAATCTATAATTTTTCACACCAGGAGTTTAGATCTACATTTTTCTTTTTTTTTCTTCTTCTTCTCACTGTATGAATTTAAATCAGACGAAACGTTTCAGGTCCGTTAGAATCACCAAAATTATTCCTGTTTGCTAGAAGCCACAATGACCGGAAGAGGATGTGAGAAATGATTACTGACGTCTTTAACTGTCGCATTGTGGATGCATTTCAGAGCGGATCACATTTTTGGTTTTCTAAAAACAGCAGTGCTTAAAAAAACAACTCAGGCAATTTTGGCAAGAAGTTAAAAGTTTTTCTGTTTGGTAAATGAGCCGTTTCAACTGTCCAACTGTTAAGTCCCCTTCCAGGTGTGCTAGGTCGTTGCCTAGCAACCTGTTACCTAGCAACCAGGCTGAGCTCCAACATGTTGGAAATTATGAAAATAAAGTTGAAATTAAGCAGCAATAAAGTCATAATACCATGAGATTAAGGCACTGAAATGCCAGGATTATATTTTATTCTGAATTTATACTTTAATTAAAGAATAAAGTCTTTATTACTTTATTTTACAAAATAAAGTTGTACTTTGTTCTTGTAATAACTTTATTTTCTAAATATTATGATTTTATTATTGTGCAATTTCCTTGTATTTTTATGAGTTTATTCTAGAAATTTTATGACTATGTAATTTTATTTTTTTGTTTTCTTGGTGACCATTTTTGTGAGATCATGTTATGGCAAAAATAAAGGTTAAAATCCTAACTTTTTGGAAAAGGTGCTGAAAAATGTGTAATTATTTACAGAAAAATCTTGCAACATCCTGAAGAGTGAAATTCCACAGAAAGTTTCTGATCTGTGTTTCTAACGTTTGTTTCCACAGAGAGGTCGGGTCATGATCACTTCGACATCGTGGAGCGGGTCGAGATGGGTCAGATGGCCTCCATGTTCTTCAACAAAGGTAATCTTCTTCTTCTTCTTCTCTCCTTGATATTCAATCAGCCGCAGACGCCATCATCATTAGCCACGTCTATTATTTATGGACGAGTCGGAAGACTGCGTGGGATCGTTCATCAAAGATTTTTTTTTTTTTCTTGCACCTTTTATAAGCGGCGCTCATTTATAAAGGAAGGCTGCTGGCGGTTTAATTGGCTGTAATTACATTTGGATAAATTGCCTTTAGTTCTAATTACCTTTATGAGCCCATCAGCGCTGAGCGTGTCTGTGGGCGGCATGGCTGTTTGTTTTTTACCTCAGAGTGGCCAACTTTCTATCATTCCTATCTCGATTTGATGCAGTAGGGCAGGGGTATCCAAAGTGTGGCCCTCATAAGCATTTGTGTTTTTATAACAAACATTTAACAAAAGGTAAAACAAAGTTTATCCAAAGACTTTTACTGAAAAGACAACTTTCCTGCACCCAAATCAGCTTTTATTCTTTCTAAAACTTGCCAAAATATTCTTGATACAAAGTGACCTAAATTCCTGTTCTTATTCCTGAAAATAAATTTATTCAATCAAGTCCAACATAAACTGAAAACTAGATGTCTTTCTTTTAGTACAGAAAATATGCAAAATCTGCTGTGGCGCATTGGAGCTGTTTGTAAGAAAAAATACATTCTGAAAATGTTTGGTAGCAATCTCTGACATTTTCTAGAAAAAACATTTTCTATAAAAAAAAAATCACATTTAGATTCATATCAAAGTTTCTACCTGAAACTTAGAATATTATAAATTTCAAATGTTGAAAATCTTTTGAATTTCAATCTACAAAAGTTCTTCCTCCATTGAGAGATTATTTTTACTTGTAACAAAAATATTTCTCCCAATGTTATATGTGAAATAATCTTCTGAAGGAATTGGAACTTTTTCATTAAAATTAAGAAATTATCTTAAAACAAGCATGTCTTATAAGTTGGTTGTCTTATTTTGAAAATACTAATATTTGCACTAGAAACTAGACTGAAAATACTTGGTAAGATTTTGTGGTTTCGCAGTCTGGAGGTACTGACTGGGTTTTATCTGGACTCTCTGGTAAATAGCTGCATTATTGTGAAGCTTCTTCTATCTGGTGATGTAAGCTGGAGTCAGAATCACCTTGAAGCATCCAGATGGAGATCCCTGCAGCTCTGCGTTGGTATCGGTGCGTTGCTCCGGCTCTGTTGGCATGCACAGCGCCCTCCTGCTCACCTTAAGCGGCTTTACACGTGCGACTCGGAGTCTGTAGGTCCCTGTTGCAGGAATAAAAGAACAGCAAAAGGTCAAAGCTCTGACAACATCATCTGTGCTGGGATGTTGTCCTGCAGCTGTTCACCAGCAGGGGGAGCACTTGCCACACACGCAGTCACACACATGATTGCACTCTTGCATGCCATCAAGCAGGTTGTGCTGTTGAAGCTGCAGCTGCTCGCTTGTCGCTCGGCTTTGAGGAGCTGCAGAAAATGATAGATAGAAGCTCCTTTCTGGTTTTTCACTCAGACGTGAGAGTAACACGTGGAGATATCGATTGGTGATGAAGAAATGACTTTTCTCCCAGCGTCTCTCCTTCGACATGATGGGAAAGCTGGCTGTAATCAGAAATGAATTATACAGGCGCATGCCGACCGGAGAAAATGAAGAAACTACTTCATGTTTGACGGTCTGCCTTGAATTCACGATCCAAACACAAGCTGCGGACTTTTTTGTGGTTTTACTGACAGATTTGGTTGATATTGTGGCGGCACTGGTTGCCATTTTCTGTGGAAAGAAAGGGCTGAAACTAAAATTTATTTTAATGTTTAATTGGATTAATGGTAAGTCTTTTTCATAGCATTGTTTTTCTGCAGATGAGTTCATTTTGTGGTGTTGTTTACTCCTTTGTTAGAATGTTGACAGGATTGGTGGTCGGTTCCTGTTGACTCTATTTACATTACAAGTGTCCTCAGTCACTCGCTGTTTTAGCTAAGTTTAAAGTTAACTGCAAGTTAGTTGTTTTACTTGGATATTTGCACTAGAGACCAAAAATGTGCGATAAGGTTTTGGGTTTTCTGCATGGGGGAAACCCACCACCCTGTGGTGCTTAAATGTTTAATTCAAAGGGATTTAAATCCTTTCGTTTTTCTGATGCTCTCTTTGAGCTTCAACATGCATCACGTTTCTGCAAGGTGATTGGCTGATTCCCTTAATTGTTAATGAGTAATCAAGCAGATGTACCTGTTCACAAAGTGTTGTAGACTGAAACTGTTCTCACAGGAAGATTTAGATTCTTCACTGAGGTAATTAAGCAGAATGAATGCAAGCAAGTTCATTACGTCAGGTTGCATTTCCACAACATTAAACAAGTGCAACACCACCTCTCCTCTCCGTTCTGCCCATCAGTCCTGCACCTTTACAGCCAATTAAAAAGCTTTTCCCCTGCTGCTGCTGCAGAGCGACGCTTGGAGGACATTTGACGTAGAAATTGACGTAGCAGCAGCGGCGGTTCTGTTGGAATAAGTCCATGGATTTCGTATCAGCTCAACCTGCAGCCACTGACAGGAATGTTGATGGGGGGCCGGCTTATCTGCAGCACTGTAGCAGCAGCCGCTTTAACCTTCACATCGATGAGTTGAAAGTTGATTAGAAGACGACTTTGGGAAAGTCACAGAGAGGGGCTGTCCTTGCGTCAGCATCTTGTCTCTGCTGTTCTTTACCTGTGTGATATGACGCGTTGGCTGTGCAAACATCACCATTGTTGCTCCAACGTAAGCCGCCCATCCCCTCCCAGACATATGCAGGGCCATGGCTACGAATACTAATTCAATCTGCAGTGAAACGGGTTTCTGTCTGTAATTAGAGTCAAACACGAACGCATCTATTCTTGTACTTAAGTGGTTTTGGATTAAATGTCATTGTTGTGAGGAGATGAATATCCAAGCCTCTTGGAAGATAAATAGTCATGTTTACATCAGTTTTTTTCTACAATTGTTCCCAGTGTCATAATTTAATTTCAGTGCCATGTACAGACTTGTTGCGGTCAAACTGATCAATATTCAGCGTGCATTTCCAGGAAAGACGTCCGCTTGATGACGGTTTAAATTGTGACTTAAAGAGACGCAAAACAAATATGGCTTCAGCTTGTTAATGATGGGAATATTTTTAAAAAACATCCCCTACTGTCCCTCAACTTGTAAATAAAAATAAGATTAGAAGACTGAACAGTAAAAACTGATTTACAGCATCGGAAAAAAATATTCTAGTTCAGAAAATTGTGCAAATGAATGTCCCACAATAAGAACATTTCTGTTAAACAGGCAAAATAAGAGTAAAAATACTGTATAGTTGGGTCTAAATTACAACATAATTACATGTAATTATAAAGAAAACTGTCCAAAACAAACTGAGTGCAACTGAGTTTAATTTAGAAACAAACAAAATGAGTGCATCTATTTGAGCATTAAAAACTCTACAAGAGTGTAAACGTGCAGCAGAAAGAACTGACTAAAATGTAAATTTGTGTATAAAAACAGACTACAAACACTCGGATAACAGCAGGGCTGTAAACGTTTGAGTTTTGTTTAAAGTCTTACCAGCTGCTGGGAGGAAGGATCTGCAGTAAACGCTCCTTTGTGCACTTTGGATGCAGCAGCTTTTCCTCAAGGGTTTGACTTGACACACATTTTTCCTTACGTTTTTAATTTCTTTTTTTTAATTTTTATTTTTTTTTTAAATTAGATTATTGCATTAAGCTGGTTTGACTCGGTGTAGTGTGAAGCAAACCACAGTAGCTGAAAATACAACAAATATCATAACTCTGATGCCCAATCAAACCAGATCAATCAGCTGATCAGGAGTGAAATCAATAAGTCTGTTATCTGTAAATGACCTTCATTAGTTTTGCAGTTGGATGTTTTCTCTGCTGTGTTTGACCAAAGGTTGTAGCCTCGGCGTTTTTCTCCCTGAACCGACAGGCCGTCATGTCCGCCGTCAGTCCGGTCTGAGGTAATGTGCTGATGGATGCTAATGCTTCCCACAGCTGCATGAAGCGCCGCGCCGCGACACCGAGACTCATTTCGCTGCGTTTTTGCCTGTGGCTCTTGGTAATTGGGTGATATTAGTTACAGTCTTGTGAAAGTCTGCGTCCCCCGCGGTCACGCCGTCGCTTACTGACGGGCGGCGCAGAGAACAGCACTTCCTGCTCTGTCTGCAGGTAATGTGTTCATGTTGATGCGGCGCTAAGGAAAAGAAGGCTGGCGATGGCTTAAATCTTCCAGGAGTAAAGTTCATATTTCTGCCTAATTTTTTAAATAAAATTATAAATGGCATCTCCAACTACATTTTTACGATTAACTTTGTGTGGAAAACACGTGTGCAAAGTGTCGGCATGACTGAAATAATATGGATAAATAAAATACAAATAGGTTTTTATTTACAGATAAATAAAACTTTATAGTCTGACTATAAACACAAACAGGCCTGAGTTCAGTCATGAGTGAAACAGTTTTTGTTAAACTGTAACCTTTGGAAATGACCTGTATTTATTATGTTTGAGTTTGGCTGATTTAACTGTTATGCATCCAATTAAATGTCATTTAAAAGAATTAAATCTGGTTTGTGTGGCTGCAGATTAACGTGTTGAAGGTTGTTAACCAAACAAGCATCTGAGAACTTCAACTTGATAAATATTTATCGTGAACATTTCAAAATGAATGTGAAACAAAATGATTTCAAACAATCCTGGATATAAAACCTGGAAATGTTTGAGATGATAAAACTGATTTCTTGAAAGTGCATTTTTACATTTCAAGCTAACAAAACTAAGTATAGACTGTGACCAATGTAATTTAAATAATTTATTTTAATCAATTGACAGCACTAAAATATACTTCAATTACTTTCTGTAACCATAAAGACAAAAACAAATACTGGTCTAGGAAAAAGTTCCCCAACATTTTCAATATTAAACTCACTCAGATCAACTCGAAATTATCCCACATTAACACAACATCTTAATATATAACACCTGAAATTAAAATATTATTTTCTTGACTCACTTATTGTTTTTCTTTGTTCATCTACGTTATTTGGTAAATATGACTGACCACGACAAACGAATCTGTTCAGGGTGTTTTGAGTTATTTACAGATTCTGGCAGTGTGGAATCTAAGCTTTCTGTGTCAAACACATGGAAATAATATATATATATATAAAAGAAGTTGCTCTTTATTGTTCGGTGCATTAATGACACTTTTGAGCCATTTGTAATTTAAAAGCATAATAAAAGAAAAACAGACTTGAGTTTCTTTCGCAGAAACAAAAATGTTCCTCTGCATTATTAAATATAAAAATCATTCACCCATTTCTATCACTTATATTTATTTGCTGACTAAATAATTTTTAAATTAGAAATAGCAATAGCTCATTACGTGCACTTATTGGAAAGCAAAGTTGTAAAAAAAAATTACAGTTCTCACCAACTGAGACTCGTTCACGGCCAAGACTTGTTCAAAGAATCGAGTCGCTAGCAAGACGTCGGTATTCTCTGCAGGTCTGATCACATAATTCTGGCCTTTTCTTTCATGCGATATCTTTTTTCTTTCGAGTGATCCAGTTTCAAGCCTCTTATCCATTATTTTTTAAACGCAATAATTTGGAAAGCTAGCTGTAGCGTCACATTTGGCCTCACGTCACAGCAAATAAACCGTCATTTACATGCAGTACCTCTTGTACCACTAGGGGGCGCCTGCAGACACAGTTTCAGAAAAGTCTCTCCAGCCTCCTCTCCTCTGAAATAAGCTTTAAGAACTAAATTGTTCATTTAGTTGCGTTTTAAATCTCTGTTTGAACTTGATTTAATCATTAGCTGTACTCTTTATTTTTTAAGAATCTGTGTGGTCGGAGAAGCTGTAAATCTGTCCGGCTAAATTTTGTTTTGTTTTTTTATTAGACCGTACTCTCTAATGTCTTGGGCAGAAATGACTTATCTGACCCCTCGTTTATGGTGCAGAGGATGATTGATGTGCAGCACGTTTTGGACGTTTCTGCTGGTGAAATTTGTTGCTCATTGTGGGAGAGAACAGAGAAATTAAAGCTGATGGACGTTTCGCCCTTATTGAGTGATTAGGGTAATAATTAATCCATTAATGTTCCTCATTATACACAAAAGATGTGCCTGGTGCCTAGAGGCTGCCTCAGATGGAGGGACGCCGCTCTAGAATTGATGCAGACGTTTGACAGTCAGCCATCAATCATGGCGGCGTGTTTGGACTGCCGCCGCGAATGAAGAATGTGTTTGTTTGTCGCCTCTTGATCTCGTGTTTGTTAATGAATCTCGTCTTCATCCTCTCTCTGTTTCAGTCGGAGTCAACATGTTTTACATCTGCATCATCGTCTACCTGTACGGCGACCTGGCCATCTACGCCGCCGCCGTGCCCATTTCGCTCATGGAGGTCGCCTGGTGAGACTCCTGCTCGTTTGTTTCCTCTTGGCGTGACCTCCTGACCTCTGAGGATAAAACAATAGCTTCATTTCAGACACTGCAGACTTGCTCTCCTCTGAAGCCTCCAGAAAGGCTTTTATTGCAAAACTGAAAATAAGATATTTTAAGGGACAAATATCCAAAATCCAATACAGAAGCTCATATCTCAGTTTTAACCTTAGCAGATTAGAGCTTTTAATTGTGCCTTAACCAATAACGTTCAATTCAACAGTATGAAAGCAAGAAAAATTTAAAATATTTAATAAAGTCATATTTGATTTCTTAAGATGTCAATGATGACCTCATTTCTTGCAACTAATCTTTTTTTGACATTTATACTTTAACATAGTCGGAGTTAAAGCAGCACAAACGTTGGTTGACTCAAATTTTATCCGTTTTGAAGAAGGTGGGGCCTGTTGACCTTTCATGACCTCTGGAAACATTCGTATCTTTAAATGTTAGCGGCACAAACGCAGCACAACTTTTGACATCAAATTTGTTAAATTTGAAGAAGGTGGGGTGGCAACTTCACTCCGGTCCAACACATTACTTCATTCAATGTAACACAGCGCCCCCCTGAGGTGAGGCGTGGTACTGCACTTCCTCACCCTGCATAAATTTGCAAAACATAAATTCAACAATCTTTGACCACATAAATGTTATTACCAATAAAGAGACTGTTTAAAGAAAAGTCAAACTGATGTTGCTTTTCTTTAACTGCCTCGGTTAATCTAGTCACCGGTTGGGACGAGATTAAAATGTTTAACTGCAAAGTCTGAAATTGTTTGCATTTTAATGCCATTTTCAATTCGAACCCCATTTTGTTTCCAGATAGAAATGATGAAAAGGTTTTTGTTGTTTCGCAGTGGGAATCACTCCTGCAGCGCCGGCAGTGTGAAGTACAACGACACCGACGCCTGCTGGGGCTCCGTCACCAGGAAGGACGCCTACATGGTGTTCCTGGTGAGTGCTGACGTCTTTTCTGCAAACCGGTTAAAACTGAAGCTCAACACAGAGCAGCCGGGGCTAAACAAATGGCACTCGGGCCTCTTTGCGGTCCTTGTAATATTTTTTGTGGCCCTGATCACTACTAAAGAAATTTAGGCCTCCACTAAATGGATCTGATTAAAAAAAAAAATTCTGAAATGAAAATGTTTTTTACAACTGAAGTACTTTAAGTACTTATGTTTTGTTTTCATTTTAATTTCATACTAGGTATAATTAAAAACATCAAGCTGATCTGGCCACAACCAGGATTCCTTTAGACTTTGAATAGGCCCACAGCACCACAGAGCCTCCACTGTACCTTACAGAAAACATGAGCAGCTCAATTCAGAGTGCAGCACATTCTTAGTTTCTCCTTCCTCCTTTCATCTCAGTGAGAAGCTGTTTCACTCGTAAAGCTGTTTTTCCTCTGATTCTTCAGCATCTTTACCTCCTCTTCCTCCTCCTCTTCCTCTGTAAAGTCCTTGAAGTCGTGGCTCCAGTTTTTACTTTGACAGTGACGGATGTTCTGATCTTTCTGCGTAATTTCGCTCTCCTTCTTGTCCTTACATTTTAATGGAATTACCAAAAAAAGCCATTAAGTGAAATTTTGTCCCTTTCTCTCCTGTGGGATTTTATTTAAATAATGCTGATTTATAATCTCCGCTCGCTGTGTTTACACTTGCAGTTTCTAAAACTAATTTTATCCTTTATGCTCAGTCAGGTATTTCATGCAAACATTTTGTACCAGGAATAAACAGGCTGATCGTAGTGAAACTCCCTTTTCACTTTCATATCGAACTCAAATTGTGATTTATTTTTGTAGCGATTTGACGTTTTAATCCTCTGATCATTTCAATTTTATATTAGAAAACCTTTTCCTTATTAATTTTCTTTTTTGTATGGTTTTAATCTTAAGGTGTTTTTTCACTGCAGAAATATCAGAAATTAACATTAAAATGCAGAAAACTGGAAAAATACAATTTCTGTTCAATAAAAACATATTTAGTGAGGAATCAAGTGATAAAATATATTTTTTTACTTTAAGTAAAAATTGGATGTTTACATGCATCAATGTTTGTGGTTTGTACAACTAAAATCAAGTTCTTGTTGTTTTAAATGTTTCAATCATAAAAAGAAGACGACAATATTCCAAATTCTTTTATTCCGTCCTTAACCCAGATTATAATCAGATTTAATCTTTCAGGTCAAACTGAGCTTCAGATGATGAAACTTTAACAGAAACATTATTTTCTGTTCATCCCAATCTAATGTTCAGTTAGAAACATGTAAATATTAATGCTCCAGCCGTCCAGAACCGCCGGTCCGGTTGGACGGTCCCAACCAGCAGAATATTGGCTCTGAATTATTGATCAGCTCCTCTCGGTTCGCCGTCGGGCCGAGCGTCCGCCGCGTCTCCGCTGTTCGCCGGGTGAAACGGCCAAGCCGAGCCGCCCAGGGAGCCGGGCTCAAAATTGGTTGCTGAAAGCTAAAACGTTTCTGATATATTAATCTGACCTTTATCTCTCTGAAGGAAGACGTGCAGAAACTCGTTTATATTTCCTCCTCACGTCACTGAAAATGATTTTTTACTGACCAACTGAGTTTTTACGTTTTATTGCATTCCTGCCATAGAAAACTCAACAGATGTAATTAACAATAATGTATTAATTTGTCTTTATTACATACCATCAGTTACTCTAAAGTCTTAAAGGCACAGCGTCGTATAAGATCAACTTTATTTTACGTTATTGTTTGAGAAATAATTTCCAGCTGGTCGAAATGCCTGGTTGGACCTAGCCCCGCCTTCAAGGACAAAGCTCCTCCCCACTGAGCTCCTTCAGACTAGCCAGCAGCATCAGCTGAGCTTCTTCTCAGAGCAACGCTGGTAAAAACGTTGTGAAAGGGTTAATGGAGGAGCCATGTTGTGACGACTTTCAGAAAGAGACAGAGACCCAATTTCAAGAGTAAAATTTATTTTAAGTCCTATTTGATATTTTTTATTTTTATATTTGTGCGTTTTTGAGTTTTCTGCACGTTTCCACCTGTTGTCCACTGAACAGAGTAGCTGTATTACATGAGGGATTCCTCAGGGCTGTGGTCTTGGTCCTGTCTCGTTCAAGGCCTTTATTATCGGCTCGGAAGCTTTTTGTAAGATGTTTTAACCCTGTTGATATAAATACTTTTAAATCTTTAATTAGTTTCTAAATGGCATTTAACCACTAAATCCTCCTTTATCTTAATTGTTTTGGGTCTCTGCTGTTAAAAACATTGAATATTTTTTAAAAAACAATTTAAGTAGAACGTAAAACCTAATTATTAATTTCAGGAAGTTTTTAACTGGATGCTATTCCTTATTTTTGGGGGTATAAATTAGTTTTTTCTTTACTGTTGAAACTCCTGCCTTAATTTTTACCAGAAAAAATTAAACACAAACTCTAATGGTTACTGAACTGATTTTATGTTATTTGTGAAGCTTGGAAATTTTTATGATAAAAGAAAAACACCACCTGTAGTTTGCATGCAACTCAAATACAGTAAATTTAATATTAATTCAATATTTTTATTTTTTTAAGATGAGTAGCACTTATGATGCACATCTTCTTATTTAGTAAAGTGGTTTTATAATGAAGTCGACATTGACGTCTGTTTTATCTCATGAATATAAAGTAATCATAATGATGTTTATATTTACTGAAAATATTTCCACAGCCTGGATACATTTTAATGTACCAGTAGATAACTTGGCGACCTTAAGGACAAATCCCAAAGTGTTTTTATTTAAATGTAAATATTGAAATGATTAAAACGGCGTCTGATTTGTTCTGAACGAGCCTCTCTGGTTTAAATTGATTTCTTTGAGCACTTTTGGCAGGTTTCCCCCACAGGGAGCTTCCTGTAGGACTTGTTTTTCCACCGTTGACGACAGATTGTGGGATATTTTTAGGTGGAACAACAGCTGTCCCTGTACATATCTACAACTTCAGAGGGAGCAATAAAAATGAGACCAGCATTATATTTAGTGTTTTATTACGCTGCTCTATATTTAACCTGTTGTTTCTTCAAATATTTTCCAACCTTGTTCTTTTTCCTTCTCTTTGTTTCTTTTTCTTAATCTTTTTTCCATTTCATTCTTTTTTCATTCTTATTTTCTTGTTCGTTTTTTCATTTTTCTTTTATTTTTTGTATATATTTTTTTTTTCTTTACCAGAAGCGCATAAAAAAAAAAAAATCTTGATTCTTGCGTTTAAAATCACAAAAGTCCCAGCTGTAAAGATGAATTTTCTAAACTCATCTCTATAAACTTTCCCGTTTGGGGCGTTTATTTAATCTGTCTCCTCCCAGGCTCTGATTCCCTGTTTTCTATATTTAATTTTTATTTTTTGGATCTCTGGGCTGCTTCCTCATCACATGTCAGACACATGAAGTGATTGTCAGTCCTGACGGCGACGCTCGGCCTGTGGGGGAATCTGATTTTAAATGCTGTGGCAGGGAGGTTAAATTAGCTGCTATCTATTTATGATCTCCTCCTGGATTTGCAGGTTCTGTTTAATTTTCCTCCGTTGGGACGTTACTGGAAATGAAACTATCACTCTTACAGGAGTCCAGTTAATATTTAATCAGTTCTACCATCAACATGAAAATGTTTGTCCTGGTTTAAACTTCTGGGATTTTCTCAGCTGCGTATTGATTTCAATGTTCTGTGCAGCTGACTGCATCTTTATCCCGTGTTTTTTCCTGAATCATATTAGGAAGCGTTGCATAACAGGCTGCTGGGTGTTGAGCAGCTTTCATTGAAAAGATTAAACTTCCAAACTTCTTTGGGCCAAAACTGTCGACTCAAAATTTGAGAAGGATTTTTAGGACGGTATATTAGGATCATTATGGAGAGAAAGGAGTAAATATCTGGCAAAAACTCAAATGTTCAACATTTGAAATTCAAAAATTTCCACATTTTGGTAGAAAGTTTCTATTAATCTGAAAATGTGATTTATTTTTTGGTAGCGCATTTCCTTGTTCTCTCTTGAACATTTCTTAGATTACTGTCAAAATTTCTGCATCTTTTGGCAGAAATGTACTTTTATTTCTACAATGGCCCAGATTTTGCATGTTTGCTGCACTAAAAGAAAAAAAATATCCAGTTTTCAGATTCTTCTGGGCTTGATTGAATAAATTTATTTCCAGTAAAAAGAACAAGATTTAGGTCACTTTCTTTCCAAATGCTTGCTATATTTTACCAAGTTTTAGAAAGAATAAAGTTAACTTTTCAGTAAAAGTTTCTGGATTATCTTATTAAATCTTTTATTAAAAACACAAAATACTTTATATTTACTTTGTAAGAAAATTATGTTAACAATTTTTACCCTGATTACAAATTAAGTCTCCACCTGCATCTTCAGGCCAAATTTAAATAATTCTGAACTGCAGGGTCACAAAATCAATCTGAGGGCCACAAATGGCCCCTGGGCCGCATTTTGGAAACAGTTTGTTCTCCTGATTGACCAGGTTTAAACTTCTCTGCCCTCACTCGCCTCCTGCTCAGGTTTTTCACCACTGGATCCAGTTCAATCTGCTTTAAATGCATTTTTCTCCCAGTTTGTGGGACTTGATGGGAAATCAATGCAGCTTTTGGGATCCGGAGCAGTTTATGCTTGCGCTGCATTGTTCGCAGCTGATTTTCATGCATTTACTCCGTCTCCATTAAGCCTGTTGAACTGAAGTTAATTTAAAGTGCAGCAAAGTGGCCTTAAAACTTCAGAAGTGACCCACCCTGCCACTCGGCTCAAAAACGCCTCTGATTGATTAATTAACTGACTAACAAAGATTTATTCATTCCAGGAGTTTTACTGACCTTCAGGCCCGTTTTCTATGATCGCCTTTCACTGCAGTCTTTGTTCTGTTCTAGCAGCCGCTGCGTTTATATAAGCTATTTAGGTAAGAAAATAGAATTGAAACTGATTTATGGAATGAAAAAAGAGCCAAAAGTACTTTTCTGTGAAATAAGAAAAGGAGAGGACTGAAAGTTAATGGCAGAAATTGTTCTGTTTGGAAAGGAACAGCTAAACATTGAGAAAATGATCAAGAAATACTTTCTATGCAAAATAAATACAACATATATATATATGGACTGCACAACTTTAATGCATTAATAGATGAGTTAGTGACTCTTGGGAAAGAAACGCAGAGAGGAAATGGACCAGGAATAGTTTGTATGGTAATAAAAAGAAGTTTAATGGCCTCTGCAGTTTTGTCAGCATCTCTTTCCTGAAAAACAGAGTTGAACACGTAAGCAATCGATCAAGAAAACTCTAAAGAGTTCGGATGAACGCTTTTTCATCTTTTAGGGCAACATTTCTATATAACATTTAAAAGAAATATTGGGTATAAAAAATAGATTCCCATTTATTAAAGTTTTTTTTTCTTCCTTCTGAAATAAAAAAACAACCCAAAGAAATTCAGAACAATAATTTACTGACCCATTTCCTACAAAAATCCAGCTTAGTTTATGATAAAATGTAATTTTTATGTGCAGACAAAATTTAGAAAAGTTGCAAAAACGTTGTTTTAAAAAATGTAACAACTTTGGCCCTCAAGGCAAAATGTTTGAACACCTCTGCTGTAAATTAATAAAACTAACACTTTGTTAAAATCAAAACTTTGGAGAAAATGCGCTTTGAACGCGTAACCACTGGGCTAACTGACTGAGAAAAATACCACTAGTTGGTGTTGAGCATCTTCATGATCCGCTGCACCTTTTCAGTTTCTTAGGAGGGAATAAACACAGCAGGAATAAATCACTGCAGTCTCAGGAAGCTGTCAGTTTGTGGTCAGAAGGAGATGCAGAGGTTATAAAGGACACATTTCCATTATTCTGGCCTTTTTGTCCTGTGATAAACGGGATGATTCAGTGTTTTCAAGATAGCATGTTGTTCCGTACAGCCATGCATCATGTTTTCATTAAACCCTGTGCTACTCAAGGTCATCAGCAGAAACATAGTTTATTTATTAGGTTGGGGTTTTTTTAACCTTTGAGTAAAGAAAATTTCTCCCTAAAGCTACAAACATTTATTATTTTAACGTTTTCCTTTTTAAACCTCATGTTTGCACTGTTCATTCATTTCAATGACTGAAAGGAGAAAAGCTTCTAAAAACATCTTGATGAGCTGTGTATCACTTTCTTGTGACGTTATTCAGAAAAAGTTAAATATTTTGTTACAGGCTCACATTGCAGCCAGTTTGCTAAACCAGGAACTGAAAGGTGATTTTTATTTCCACCTGTTGCAGCAAAACATTAAAGTTAAGAGCTGGAAACGCAGAATAAATCACCCGCTGGATTAAGTATTTAGGCCTTAGCAACAAAATTTAATGCAAAGAGAAACTTTTTATCCTCGATTTTAGTAAATAAACAATCAGTATAATATAAAATGTTTTAGATCAATAAGATTAAACTTTTTTTTAACAAGCAAATCCTCCAAATTTCCATAATCAGTTTCAAGCTAATCTTTTATTTTATTGTAGATGTCCATGTAGTGACATGAGCTGCTTGCACAGAAACCTTTTTTAGCTTGTAATGAAACTCTGGGAACTTTTTCTCTTTCCTTTCAACAACTAAAAGCAAAACTAAATGATTTTCCTCAGGAAGGACCTGAAGATGCATAAAAATATTGATGGCAACGAGCGAACGCTGTTTACTGCAGGAGTTTTACTGTCATTTGTCTGATAGCTGGTTGGTTTGTGTGTGCATGAGTTTGGTAAATTAAATGTTTTTCTTTTCTCTTTTAGACGAGGAAAAGCAGGATATGAAACAAAACTTTGCGCTGAGCGTCAATCATCTAAAACTGGTTATTTATTGTAGCATTATTCTCATTTGCCAAAGTTCATGACTTCAGTTAAAATGCAGAGAAGCAGTGTTTTAATTTTTTATTTTATTGAAATTCAAGCTGCTGGTTTGTCTTCTGAACAGATTGGTTCGGTTCTGGTGCCCTGCAGGAACTGCTGGAAACTGGCTTTTTTTCTTTAGTTATCAGTATAGGTCTATTAGCTTCTTTTGGGAGGAAAATGTCTTTTCTCACCTCCTTTGATTCATTTTTACAAAAGCTTAGAGGGAATTGATGCTATTAGACGGCAGCAGATCGTTTCTCCCTCAGACATCTCATTAATATTCCTGTTATTTTACAATCATTGATATGCAATGGTTTCTTTTTTAGGAACATGACTTTTTATTTCACTGGTTTCATTAGGAAAATGACACAAAAACAGAAAAGTTGTTTGTCTTCAGTTAACTTGCCATCAGTCAGTATGTTTAAATTAGACCCAGAAGCTGTAAAATATATAGTTTTGCTTTGTGGGAATCTGGTTGGTCGTCATTTGTGGCTTTATATCATGATGAATTTAGAAATCCTTGAAAGTCTGACACAATCCTGATTTTCTTCCAGATCTTGTAAGTTGGCGATTATTTGAATAATCTATTCACCTTAAAACATTTGAACTTACAGTAGGGTACCGTGATTCCTGGATGATGATTCAGTTCTTGAACTGTCTTATGTCAGGTTTATATATTTAGCAGAGATGCAGCTGGGAATCTAGAATTTATTTAAAAAATCAAATTTAGTCTGCTTAGTTTTTTGAATAATTGATTTATTTATTATTTTTATTTACATATATAATAAAAAACCAGTAAGCTCAGCTAACATTGGAAATTTAAGTTACAGAATTTTATGCACAAACTTAATTTTGCTTAAATATAAACTGATGGAACTCTATAAAATTATTTTAAATAATAAAAAATTGTTTACACCGTGTTTTCCTCTAGTCGGTCACATTATTCAGTTAGAGTATAAAAATTGTTAGACCTAAAAAGTCAAAGATAAACATGCGGATCATTTTCTTTACATCTTACTAGAACATTGATCCTTTAATCCTGAAAATGTGCTTCAGGTGATGGAAGACTGACTTTGTAACCTTCTTTATGCGTCTCTGAATGCTAAGAACAATAATGTCGCATGCAGTGTTCAGAAAAAGCTTTTATGTTGCCAATATGTATTTTATTAAGTGAAGTTTAGCCTCTGTAAGTTAGTAGATGTGACTATTCAATAGTCTGGGAATTACAGCAAGTTATTTTTTTATCATTAGTACATTTTCACTCGTTTGTTAGTTTCCAAATCCCAATAAAATTTATTTAGGCTTTTAGTCTGAAGAGTATAAGCAAAGAGCATCAGTGGAGTCCCTCATGATTAATTGATTTTCTTAAACTTAAATTTTTTGCTCCATAGTTTGAACAAAAGATTCAAGGTGATTGTGACCTCATTACAAAGTTCAGAACTCTGCAGAAATACCTTTTTGTTGTTATTAAAACCACAGAAGTAGAACATCCTAATCACCCTCTAAATCACGCTGCAGATGAACCAACGTGTGATTAACTTTTACATGAGTTTTCTGCATGCCGTTCCATTAACAGGCTCTGCTTATTGCAACAGCGTTTGCTTTGGCAGGGAGGAAATGGATGCAGTTTATTGCTGCAGCAGTCAAATAAAGGCGTCTCGGCTGAATGTTGCTCCGGTTTGGATTAATTTAATGTCATATTGTTAATCTCAGAGGGATTTTATCCAATGGAGATTTTTTTATTTTACATCTTATATTTAAAGGTCAAACCCAGGTTGACTGGTAAATACTGTCAGCTCAATCATTTACATTTGCATGATTTATTGTTCTGTTACTGGATATTCGTAAATATAATATCAATATCTTTGCTTGCTGTTTTAGACATCTTTTCCATTTTAGCTCATTTTGCTCAAGAAATTATAAAACCCTGAAACTTAAAGACGCTGCATGTCATTTCTTTTCTTTCATCCATCTTCTCCTGTTCAGATCGTCTTCCTCCTCCTGCTTTCACTCTGTATCTGTGATCATAAAGAGCTGACAGTCTAAAACAGTCGCGATGTTGGCCGTGTTTGAGTTAAGTCGGCCTTCAGGGCTCGCCTCCAGTTGTTGTAAATCTGCTTTTGCTGATATTCTGGGAGCTAATTTTGGAGCGGCTGCTTAAAACCACTCGGGTCAGAAAAGAGTTGGATTTAAAAAACACTGTTGGTGCTCTCGCTCAGTAACATGAATGTACATCTACGCTGTTGGCAAAAACAAAGTATTTCCAAGAAGATAAACGGTTATCTTCTATTTAGTTCCAGGATTTGCAGAAACTTCACCCTAGCTTTGCAGCGACTGCATCTTTCAGTTGTTTTCTGTTTACAGGCTGCAGGGTTTGTCCTTTTGTTGAGCAACTTTCAGTTTATAAAGTTGATTAATCTCTTGGGGGGGGTGGAACCCTCCTCAGCATTCAGACCCCATCATGCTGAATCATGTCCCAACATTTCACCTGCACTCGAGTTTGAACTGATTACAAGAAAAGCTTTACTTTAGCAAAACCAGTCTGCTGGCCGGGGATCGGAAACGGCCAAATTGGTAAAGTATTTAAAAATCAGAAACAACCTTGCTACTGTAGCTGAAGGTAAACAACCTGGAGGAAGAAATTGTTTCTGTAGCGCCAACATGAGTGTAAAAGTCAAAATGGTTGGTGTCCAGCATGTGGGTGGTCTGCAGAGATGTTGGCTGCCCTTTTCCTGACCCGTCCTTGTTTAGGGTCAAAAAGAGGAGTGGGGAGAGAACGCATCCCTGGGGGACGCCACTGCTGAGTAAAGCTAAAGACTATTTGTCAATGCATAAATGTTGTTTATTTTCTGTTAAATTCAAAACCTAAGCATCACAAGATTAGTGAAGTATTTTTTTTTTCTTCAGTGTCGGTGCTAGCCAACTGGAAAGAAATGCTAACTAATGAATGACATATTAGCCAGTTAATATGCCGCAGGAGAGCTGCTTGTTTTGCATCTACAACGGGAAATTGCAAATTTATTGTCAGTTGGATGGATGAAGTTTGTACACTTCTGTGGCTACAAAGACCTTAAATTCTAGTCTCAGTGGTCTTTAAAAGTCTTAAATTTGCGTTTATGAAACCTGCAGAAACCCTGTTAAGTCCCACAAGTCCACAGTTTGGATGTCAAAGAAATCCTGCGGTGGGTTTTGTCCAGAAAAAGCCGAATCGGTGCGTCTATACTGGGATGTTTTCAGTGTCTGTTTCCGTTATGCTGGTCAGGTTTTGTGTTAATTTGTTTCTGGTGATTAATATTGCCAACAGCAGTCACTCCTCCATTGTGAGAAACGTTTAACTCCAGAAGGTATCAAGTGTGTCGTGTTGCCCATTAGGCGTCATTTCTACTCCCCTCTGCAGTATCAGCCCACCTCCAACCTCTCCAATCACGTTCGGAGCATCTTTGTATTTCTTCCCTGTCCTCCCTGCCGCCGTGTGCTCAGTGAATCACTTCACTTGTTATGGCCATCATCAGGTTTGTAAATATCTCCTGGGCTTTTTATGGCCTATTTTATGTAATTTCTTTTCCGTACCACCTCAGTCGGGTTGCTCTCCACTCCTTCATCATACATGTCAGAGTGCAGGCAGTGAATTGTCCCATAATGTCTATTATTTGTCCATGCAGTCGCAGGTTGCTGTATTTCCTTTGAAATCGAGTTTCTACATTTGTTTTTAGTTTTCTGTTTTTAAAACAGAAGTTTAGAGTGAGTGGAGTTGTTTCTGATATTTCTTCTGTCTGTTCTTCGCAGCTTCAAGGTCTCCACTCAGGCTCTTAATTAAAGTTAAACGATGCATGTAGCTGTAGAGGAGTTGAATTATTGCCGTTTTGCAGCTGTTCTGTTTGTAAAGAGCTGGAGTGATTTATTTCAATTTATAAGGAGAGTTTGCAACATGAAAACACCCAGCAGGTGAGAACAGCAACCTTAAGGAGGAAAAGACTCGTCTGGATTTTTGAGGTTTTACTGGTAGTTTGCAGAAGATCTGGATTTTTTTTTAACATTTATTTTCTCACCAATGATGGCCGTCTTGTTTTCCTTTAATTTTCTTCCATAGGTCCTTCATTTAGTTCTTTTTTTCCTTGCTTGTGTCCTTTCTTCTTCATTCCTTTCCTTCTTTCTTTCCTTTTCTCTCTGGTGTCCTCATTGCTTTCTCCTCTCCACTCGATTTAATCTGGTTGTTTTGTCTCTTTCTGTTTCTTTCTTTCTTCTTTGTCCATCATTTTCTTACAGAAAAGAGAAAATATATTAAAACAGTTGCTTTTCAACTGTTTAGCAGACGTTTTAAAACTTTCAATCAAATAATAAAATCAGCTAAATGGAAGGAAAAATATTAAATTTGTAAATTTTCTGCAGTAAATTCTGGTTTTATTATTCTCAGGGGTAATTTAAAGAATTTTTAATCTCATGGCTGTTTTATTTTGTTTTGAACTTTAAGGTTCCCATGTTTAATGATGAATCATTAATCACTCGGTCAGCATTTTTAGTTTGAAATCTGTTTGCGATTAGATTTGGGATTAAAGTCTGGATTGGGAGTCATAATCCCTGCTGTTCCCTTCTTTCATTGTTTTAATTCTTTTTATTTTTTTAGAGCCCAATCCGGGTAATTACAGAATTTAATCGCTTTTCTCTCTTGTTAACATGATCGCTGCTCGTCTGTTGGGTATTTCACCAATAAATCTCCTCAAATCTGATGCAACTTCAGCCAAAATCGTTTATCTCACAAACTCTGCAAAGTTTGGCAGCCGTGGCAACGGTCGCGGCGTTCCCCAGGGCGGCGTCTCGGAGCCCTGGGGCATCTGGAAATATTAGTTTAATTACTTAAATGGAGCGACTGGTTGGAGGGTTTACTGCAGCCAAATGCGTTGGACGTATCTTGAGAGCATTGAATTCATACGTGATGCAATCAGACAGTGAAGAGATTCTTCTCCATCCAATCTGCATAAATCCTAAACATGAAAGGACCGGCAGCTGTAGTTTGGTTGGCCAGTTGGCGGCGGGTTGAGCTCATTCATGATGAGCTAACCCTGTTACCCTCTTTCTTCTGCTGCTCCCTTAACAGCAGTTTATTTGGCAGGAGGCCCTAAAACAGATCAAAATGAGATCTCAGTTTCTAAGAATGATTTTGTGCAAACAGAAAAGTTGATAGAAACTTTTTAATTATTTAACTCTGTAACAAAAAGTTCTATGTAAGCAAATTTCTAAGAAAAGCCAATAGCTATTAAAATAGTCAGATTGTTTTATTAATGAACAAACCAAATCTTGGACGCTTTAAATTCATTCATGTATAAAAAAAACTTAGCCCTCCTCTTGTTTTCAAAATTGCCGTTAATTCTTTGAATTATTACTTTTATAAATGGATGAAAAAAATAAATTGCAGTTTATCATTAATTTAAAACAAACCTCCAAAAAAGTCCTGAAAATGTATGTTCATTAAAAAAAACTAACTTTAGTATGTAGTGTCCTTAATATACAGCCAGTAATAAATGATAGAGATGCAGTTTATTGCACCTGTGAGTCTCATCTGTTTCTGCAGAGCCATTACTGGCTGCTTTATCACATGCTGTACACATGAGCACTTTGTGTTTGCTAAAACCTGATTAGTCGTAAAGAATCGATCTGGGCTTCGTTAAAGTTTCTCTGTTGCTGCTTTTCATGTAACTGTGTGATTACACCCAGACGCTCTGGGTTTTCCTCAGCCGAGGAGGAGAAATGTCTGCTGTCGTTATTTTTAAAGATTGTTTCTGATGTCAAAGTCGAAATGCTGGTAGCTGATGAGTGACCTGCTGCAGAGGAGAAAAGCCCGCCGTGTTTACCAGAGAGCAGAATTGATTCGGGCCACTTTTCTCCTGACAGAATGTGTCTTTGTTTATTGCAAAATTTATTAAGCTGAGCGTGAAGCGTAAGCAGCTTCTGTGCTTAGGAGGCAGAAAGCACAGAGAAAATCTGTACGTCTGCAAACAAACAGACTGAGATTAGATCAGTAAAGCGGCCTAAACAAAGTATTAAATGAATAAATGCATTATATTCAGGCATGCTTTGATTGGTCTGTTATGAAATTCTTGATATGCATCTTGATTCTGGGAGATGTTTTTTTTTTTTGTTTTGTTTTGTCGACAGCTGTTTCCAGCTAAGGCAGATATTTGATTTTTTTTTTTTTTTTTTTTTTTTTTTTTTTTTTTGTGGCAGATAGTTGGAGAAATGATTTAAGAGACTTTAGTTGATGCACAGCAGCTTTTATGAGCTTTTCTCTCCGTTTGTGTCCCATTCTTCTGTTCACCCAGAGATGAACGTAGGTCGACTGGTAAATCTGGAGCTTCGCCTTTTGGTTCAGGACTGATTGGTGCGTCATCACGTAACGCCGCTCCATCACTCATGACCAACAAGACCCCACCATACTTTGGGACCATTACCACCAGTCCTGTTTGGTCCGCTTTAATCCAACTCCAGTCCGTCTGTTTAGAAAGTCCGGTCCGGTTGGTGTCAAACTCTGGTCTGCAGACAAACCTCTGTCTCCGATAGGTTGAAGTGAACTCTGATGCAGTTTGAATGCATATGTGAACACCAAGCATAGACCGATGTTGCTCCTTTTTTGTCTTCAGAGGGTTTTGTGCAATTCCCTTCAGTAGTTCTAGGTGCAGCGCCCCTACAGGTGAGGAGGGGAACCGGTTGCTCAGAGGGTTTGGTTGTTTGGACTGAGTGCTGTGGGAAAGAACCAAAACAGCTGAAAATTGGAACAAATGTTGCAAATCTTGGTTCCCAATTGAACCAAAACTACTGAACCATCAGTTTTGGTAGATTTGTTTGACTTGAATCAGTAGATTAAAACAAATCTACTGAACCCGATAGTTCTAGGATTAGTGTCGGCCTGAATTAGTCCTACAGATTAGTGCCGGATTAATCTGTTTATTGTAATGCTGATTAATAATTGGAGTTCAAAAAGTGCTTAATAGGAGATTTTATTTACAGAATTTGAAGTTTAGGTGAAGGTAAAACTTGAAGAGTTTTAGGTTGAACATATTTATGTTTTTTAAATGCAAACATTTTTTGGTTTAATTACAGAGTGGATTGATTAATTGTTCTTCCAGCGATTAATTAACTACTAAATTGGCTGTCAATTATTTGAATAATTGATTTATCACGATTAATAGTTTCAGTTCTACTTCAGAGTATTTTGTCCACTGAATCCTGGGTTGAGTTCAGCACCACATTGCTGTTTTTTTCTTAAATGTGTGTAAAACTGACACCATATTACAGACAGTAAAGCTGCTCCGCTGCAGTCGACCAGAGAGACGTATTTGACTAAAATACTGCTGTCAGTTTCTCTTCCATCTTCAGACGCATCTCTCTTTATAATGGTTCATTCATTACCTTCAATGGCTCCTGCAGATTTATGTTTTGTCTCAGATTGAGCTTTGACTGCACTCTGCCAGGCAGACAGCTGGTTATATTTCAATATTTAGACTTGCTCTCCTCATCTTCACGTTTTTATGTGATGTAGCCACATAGTTTGGTGCTTTTTGCCTTATAACTGCAGAGGTGCATGTTTTTAACGGTCAATTTTGGTTTAAAGTGTGCGGTTTTCATTCTGCCTTTCAAATATATTCTCAGAGGAAGTGACCCTGGACGCCTGATGGATTCAGTGTTGAATCGCCGTCTTTATGTCTGCGCTCTGCTGTCTCTTACATGTCAGCCACTGAGCTGAAGTCTCACTCCGTCCTCAGAGAGACCTGTGTGCACGTCCCCGAACCCCTGCAGGCTGCTCTTCACATGAAATGGCACACAGAGTGCCTGTGAGATCACATGCCGCTCACGCTGTGCAGGCGGACCCGGTGTCAGGAGACGGGAGGGATGGATGGAGGGAAAGAATCGGCCTCTTTGCACTCAATCAGGACTGCATTACAACACACAACCAGCTGGAATATCAATGGTCTCTGCTGGATTTTGGTGCAAAGAAAGTTCAGCAGATGCTAATCCTGCTTGGCGCTAGACTCCATGTCTGACGCATCAGCCGTCAGTCTGAATAAGTTAAAGCAAAAAGCATTAAAAATATCTCTACTTTTAAATTGTATTCTCTACCTGATCTAGAAAACTAAATTCTGTTTTAGTAGTTCAAAGACCAAACATACCTGCGTTAATGTATGCAGTGAAAAACGTTATCAGTACAGCAGAAGCGTCTTCCTTATTTCTGCTCTGAGGTTCAGCCAATCAGATGCAAGGAAAACAAATGGCACTCCTGGATTGGCTGCTTTGCCAGCCAATAGCCTATCGGTAGCATTGTGTCCAAATATTTCAGCTTCCTAAGCTGCTTTTTCTTTCAGATATTTTAGACAAGTGAAAAAAGCTGAGAATAATTTATTTACTTTCCACAAAAAGTCCTAAATCTTCAGTCTTCGATTCTTTGTTTTCTTTTCCCTTCTTGTTTTTCCAGCTTGTCGTCTTTCCTTTTTACGGTGCAGTAAAAGATTAACCTCTAACATTTTGCTAGTTTTTGTACTTTTATAAAAACATGTTTATGATTTGGTCAGAATATTGAAAAGTTTTGGTGGTTTCTCTGCGTATTGGATCTTCATGTTTCTTTGTGAATTTGTTTTTGTCTGATTTTGGTGATTTTTATCCACCTGCTCTTTGGAGAAACGCTACATTTGTATATACGTGCACATATGTTTTAGTGTGCACGTTGAAATTGTCCAATTTTTCTTCCAGGTTCTGAAAACTTATTTAACATTTTGGATAAATATTCTAAACTGTTTGCCTCACTTGGCTTTCACTTCTATGTTTAACTGAGTTGGTGTTTTCACTCAAGTGAAACGGTTTTACTCTGAAGGGTCGAATCTCTTGGTTGGGTTTTGGAAACCAGCTGAACCTCACAAATCACTCTTAACTTTTAATGAACACACATTCTGCTGTCTCAGAAACAATTAAACTAAGATTAGAAGTGTCTCTGCTGCAGCTTTTTGCATAACACTTTGTATTCATGCCTTGTAAATCAAGCTCTAATACTGACTAACTCTGACATTTATGGCATTATTCACGGTGGCTGACATTTTATGGTGCTTCTCCCAGGTCTCATCAGTTCTCACTGACGCAGGTTTCAAACTTCAGCGCTGCTTTAATGTGGCTCTGAGTTGAATTTCTGCAAACTAGAAACTTTTTTTGGTTTTATTTTGTTCTGAGTTTGTAGCAGACGAGTAAAATGGTTTTTATTTTTCTGTTCCTGCAGAGCCTGTTTACCCTTCTGTTGGGGCCTTTCACCTTCTTCAACGCCCAGAAGACCAAATATCTTCAGATTCTCACCTCACTCATGCGTTGGATCGGTAAGAGGAAACCAAATGTTTGAGGTTAAAGATTTTTCAATTAAAATAACATCAACTAGTACATGTGAAAAAATTTAAATATTACATAAAAGCTGCCGTCGGGAAACCTTTCACTACAAAAAAACGACTCTGATCAAATATTTCTGATTTAGTTTCTAGTGTAAATATCTTGTTTTAAGTAAAGAAAATTCCCAATAACTTTTAAAAAGTACTGCTTTCATTTGCAGACTTTATCTCTTCTGATCAACTTTTGCAGAAATAAGTTGGAAAACTTAAATAAAAGATTTCTTAGGAGGACTTCATGCGTCCTAAAGCTGGTGTTTGGTCTAATATTGGCCGTCAACAGGTGAATAAAATCAAACGCAGCAGCAAATGTGGAGTGAAATGATAAAGGAGTGTAGGCTGTAATGGCCTGGTCAGCTTCAGGCTGATTGAAACGCTGCAGTCGGTCCTTCAGAGCCGAGTGGCAGCAAACCTCATCGAACTGAAGCGGCGATGGAAACGAGTCGGGCAGCTTCTCCTCAGGCAGAGGGAGTCGGACAGAAAACGATTAGAGTCATTGTTCCTTCGGCTAACTCTCGTTTGAAGCCTTTTCTGGGATCACAGGATTTTAACTTTTCAAGTAAAGCTGATTTTCAGATTTTTTTTATTTTTTGGCTCGTCGCAGCTGTTTTCCATTTTATCATCCGTTTCTGTTTTTGCCTTTGTGGCGCTGCGGTCAGGTCCGTCCATCACGGTTCGGTTCTGCCCCGTGTCTTTGATTCCCATCTCCTCCCATTCCTCAGCCTGACAGGCTTGACAGGCCGTCCCAAGCCTGATTGGACCGTCACTCACCGGAGCGACGGGCAAAAATAAACCGTCCATCCAGGAGCTGAAGCTAAAATCACAAGCTGCTCATAAACGCGGCAGCATCCATGCGCCGTCCTCTGTTCCCCTCACTCTGAACGCTCGGCGTAATTGATTGTGGTGCCACTTTACGTCATGCTCTTTGCTGCTCAGGCTAATGATTTAAAATGTCTCGGCTGCAGGATTTGCTTTCTTTGTTTCACAGGAAGGAAACCTGAGACATAAGATATTAGCTGGAGTGGCTAAGATCTGGGGGGGCAACACAGACGTAGAATTTTATCAAAATATTGTGATAATTATATAAATTATCCTAGAAAATTTTATTCAAGTTGTCTGTATGATTCATTAGATCTTAAAAGTACCGGTGATAAATTTAAAAAATATGGACAGAGTACTTTGTGAACTTTACAACAACCAGATAATAAGTTTTTAATTTAAATAGATGCTAATATTTTATGCTAGTTTGACTATGACAATCTGAACATGTAGATGTGCTGCAGAATTCTGTGGCTCAGTTTTCTTTCTTCATTCTTCCTCTCTCCTTTCCTGTTTTTCCTTCTTTTTCTTCAAATTCCTTTTGCCTCCCTCTTCACTACCCTCCCTCCTCTTTATATGCCTCCTTGTTTCCTCCTCTGTTCTTCCTTTCTTTCTCTCCTATGGAAGTGGAGACATTGTCTTTGTAAAATCGGACTCCTCTGTTCTGGTGTTGGGATGTTTTTGGCGGCGCTCTGAGAAGCCAAGCGAACTGTCGACCTACTTTGTAAATTAAATCATTAATCCTGACCGATGACCTCGCTCCTCTTCTGTCTTTGGCGGTGTGAGTTTGTTTTTAGTCCAGAGGAGGAGAGCAGACACGGCGCGTTATAAACTGCTGGCACGTGTCTGCAGCTCCTCGGGGTGAGAAAACGTAATTTAGTCTCATTTCCTGTTAGCTCCACTTGCTGCGCTGCTCACAGGAACAGACGGAAACATGTTTGTGTTTGTAGTTATTTAAGATATGGAGATATTTCAAAGTGACACCCCAGTAAGGAATTAGTTATTTTTCTTTTAATTCATCAGCCTTTTCTTCTGTAATCATTCGTTTTGGGGAAACTCCAGCAGACTATCGTCCAGCTGCATTTACATAAATCCTTTATCAGTGTTTAGATTTTGGATACAAAATATTTGCAGACAAACGTTTCAAACTTAAATGCAAATTTTTGTTTTAATTCAGGTTTTGGTTAACATCTGCCCTGAAAATGTAATTTCAATAATTATTTGTGTCCAAGTAACGATTAATCATTTACGAAATTAGTTGACTATCTGTATTAATCATGATTAATCGTTGCAGCGATTAATCCTTAACGTATTTTGGACCTTCTCATCTGGACTCTTCAGATTATTTACGGGTTTTTTTGCTGTAACTCAAAGCTTTGGCTTCGTTTGCAGATTTTCTGTCAGGTTGAGGTCTGACTGACTCAGCAACTCCGTGGTTTTTCTTCAACCAATTCTTTGTTGCTGCGTCTTGATGCACTGCGTCGTACTGAATCAGTTTGATAAAATCTGACCTGATTATATTTTGGTTTAACCAATTAATAAATAGATGTTTGGATATATTTACAACCAAATAGTTTTTTTAATCTTATTTGCAAAATTTTATATTTTTGTAAATGTTTTGCTTAATTACCTCTCTGTATATGTTGGCCTTTTTCTGAGTCTACATTTAATGATCAATTAGTAAGTTAGTGGAAAATTATTTCAATAATCAGTTAATCAATTTATTCATGATTAATCCAATCAGTTGTTTAACTCTAGTTAAAATTGGACCTATTCTTTTCTGTAAATTATAAACTATCTCTACAAGTGAGAAACCATTCACACCTCATCTGATTAGTTTACCAAAACGCCATGAAGAGACTGGAAACCGCCGCAGGCGTGTTGACGTCTGCATGGTGGCATTTGAGGCGCGTGGGGGAGGGGCGCGCTGGTTCTGAAGGTCATCTGGGACTCTGCTGGCTTGTTGAATTGGGAGTTCAGCAAGCTGCTCACAGGGCGACAGTGAAATATGAGCCAGTCTTAATGAACTGTGCAGCAGAATCACCGTTCAGAGCTGCTGAGAAACTGTTTAAAATCAGAAGCAGGACTGTAGTGGTTGAGATGCTGGCTCTGCCTCTAAAGCTGGATTTTCATGCAAAACATGAAAGAAAAAAATTTAAACAGTTTTTTTTCTCATTTTAGTTGATGACTTCATAGTTCATGTTGGAGTGAAATGATACGATAAACCGATAGTGGAGGAATGGATTGTTTATGTAAGCCATCCATCATGTGTGCAACACAATCAGCGCCGACCTCACTGATGGATGAACACAGGTGAAGGTTTAACATTGGCTTTCTAAAGCACTCCACACCAAACCAATGCATGAACGACTTGGTGGTAGTGTGTATATATTTAACTGCTCTGACTGGAGTTATTAAGCATTCAACTTTTTTTTTTTTGGAGTTTGTATACTCCAGTTGACGATTAATCGAATATTTTAGTCCGATTAATCATTTCAGCCCTATTAATATACAAATATCAACAGAAGAGGGAAAAACATCCACACCATCCATCTAATGTTCAGTTTAATACACCATGAAGAGACTGGATGAATGCTGCTGAGTATTGGGACCATTTTGACTCGTTTGGATCTTTTCATGTAGTTTTACTTCAGTTTTTTCAGATTGCTGAGCAGCGCTCAGATTCCCCGGCTCGTCCTTGTGAGCCTGGCAGGATGAATGGTCATACATCCGCTGCGTTGCTCTGTTTGCTGACGGCTCTATCGCTGAACATGTTGCGAGGCAGCGAAGCCACTTATCACCCAGACATCGACCACCAGAAGCAGCATCAGGGCTGATCGGTTTCGTACGATAAAGTTCTGCTTCGGAGAGAAACGGCGAAGTCCTGGCTGGAACGGGGCGAAGAGCTGCAGCCTCTAAACATAAACGAGATTAACCCAGGAAGTGCTGAAGGAGAGTCTGTGATGAGATGATGTCGTACTCTAAAACCACTGGAGGGAAGAGAGTACAGACGTGAAAACGGATCACATCAGAACCCAAACACCTTAAAATGTTGGGGTTTTTTGTGAAAATGCAAATTTTCCTCCCTGATTTCTGGCTTGACTTGCAGCTTCTCCAGTTTGTTGCTCCTGAGATGGATTTCCTCTCCAGCTTGAATTTACTGCAGGATTCCCATCTTTTCTTTTTCTTTTGAGGCAGTTGGTGACTCTGTGGGTTTTGTGTTGAGACAATCGAGCTGTAGGAGTTTCCTCTGGGCGTCGTTAAGTCGAAGCATTCGTCACAGCGCCGCTGACGGTCCGGTCCAGGTGATATCAATCAGGTTCTGTTAAATGGACAGGGTGAAGTTACCTACATGTGATATGTGGCTGTTGAAAGAAAGTACTGGAACTACATCATCACCAAACACTGAAGAACAGTGGTGTGAAAAAGTTTTTTTCTTTTTTGCATGTTTGTCACATTTTAGTGTTCCAGAACATCAAACCAATTAAAATTTTAATCAGAAACAGCAGTAAAGACCAAATGCAAATTTTAAATGGTATTTTATTATTGAGAGAAAATAATGAAACTTTCATTCCCCTGTGTGAAAAACTTTCATCTGTGATTTATCCAGAGTTTCAGCAACTCAAATTTAAGGCTTTTTAAGACCACTATGAATGGAATTTAAGACCTTTATAAATGTACAAATGACTCAGAATTCACATGACATTGGACAGGTTTTTTGGCAATGAGTTTGTGTGTTTTGGTGTCTGAAAAGTGAGTCATTTCAAAAACCTTCCGACTTTTAAATACGCAGCAACCTTGTTACCGTCTGATTTTATCGCTGAATGCACTGTACAATGGCTGCTGGAAAAGAGAAGTGTTTTGTTGTTGACTTGCCATCCAGACATCATTTGCTGCATTCTTGTTGGTTGGGCAGGAGGCTCCACTTCTGCTTTTCAAAGATGTAGTTATATAATTGTGTTGTCAGCAGCCATTTCATGTTGAGTTGAGGGGGCGTGGCCAGCAGGAGCTAATTTGCATAAAAGTGACAGAAGCCATAAAACATAAGTATTGGCAAAACTGAGCAGAATTATTTTTACAAAAAATGTAATGAACATGTTTTGTAAGAGCCTAACACAGGAGATCTATTATGTTTCAGGAAGCATAATAATTTTAACCAACAAAACATTCACTGAAATATATTCATCATCCTCCATCTTGGATCAAAAGGCCTGAACTGTCTGTGATTCAGGTTCTTTCACACCTTTCTCACAGCCTCCACTTCCGACTCTTAATCTTGTCCAAACTGGAGAAACTGCTTTAAGTAATGCGATAACCGCCAGCTGCCCTGAGGCACTCCTAATTAAAAGCTCCATGTGATTACGCTTCCTGTGAAAGCCTCCGAGGGTTAAAGATGAAGGAGAGCAGCTTCCTTCCTCCTGTCCCACACCTTTATCTAACGCACAGCCTCTTGTAGATTAAAAACTGGAGTAGAGGAGCAGATGAGTGACTGCAGAGTGGCAAAAAAAGATTAAAAGTAGCTGAAATAAAAGACTGAATATGTATTTTTCCCTTCATGGCCGCAGATGAAACTGAGACTTTTCGTCCTTGAAAGCTGGTCTGTTGCCCACGTCCCGACCTCTCTGTAATAAGAGGGTTAACGTTTAAATTGGGAGTAGCAGAGCTTTCCCCACACCCTGAGATTACATTGGACGGAGGCCAGAGATGCATTACATATTGAACAATCGTGCAACAGGTTCCCCACACCGAATCTGCTGAGTTCAAGGAAAAGTAGGAAGCAAAGGGTGAAGATTGAAGCTGATCCTCTTTCAGGATTATCTTCTCTTCAGCTGAAAAATGAGACGCGTCTTCTACAGCTTTCAAATCATTTTTCATTCATTTCTAAAGAAATCTTTAAAAGTGAAACCTCTTCAGCCTCAGATTGGGTAAAAAACCTCAAGTTTTTGTTTGGTTTTGTACTTTTAAAGACTGAAAACCTGATTTTTCAACATCAATGCATTGTTTCTCACATTGTCAAACTCGAGGTCCGGGGGCCAAATCTGGCCCCCCACAGCCTTTTATGTGGCCCTCTAGACTCCAGAGAGTCGCAGAAATAAAACCTTGTGATCAAATATTATTTTATCAATTAATTCAATCAGTTTTTTCTGTTTGCTGCCCAATTACATCAGTTAATCCCTCCAGTTTTTTGTGAATTTATGCAAAGTCAAAGCTTAATTACTAACAGTTTATTGCTAATTTTATACACAGGATGGGCAGAAATGCTGTTACCAACACTCACCTGCAGGTGGCAGTATTTCTTCCTTCTACTCCACTGCTGCCTTGGCCATAGTTGATGTCAAATAATCATATTTACAGTCATACATGAGCGCAAATGTTGCAAAAGTTTTTGCAAATGTTTCAGTGTGAATATTTATTATTCCTAACAGCGCAATTATTTTTAAATGTTTAACTTTGAAATTTTATTTTAGTTAAATAAAACCAGAAGGTGTTTACGGTGTGAGACACTTAAAAACATAAACTTTGTCCCTGCTGCAGAATAATACAACAATATTAATAACAAACTGCTATGTGTTGCAGGAAACACTGAAAAATGAAAATGTAGCTCCAACTTTAAAATATTCAGTTAATTTGTTCCATGTAATCAAATTAAGTTTGTCAAACGATTTAGTGCAGCCTAGTTTAGTTGCTTAAAGACAATCTACAATTGGTTTTGTATTTTTTAGAGTACGAGACTAAAAGTACTTGGTAAGATTTTGTGTTTTTACAGTGTGGAGATGGAAAAGTTTAAAAAGCTTGAATTTAACAGTAGAAAAGTGATCAAACCCTGAAACCATCTTCAGGCTCCAGCGTTCAGTCACAGCCAAGGTGTGTGGTTTAGATAAACACTCTGCAGATGCGTAGCAACGCGCCGCTCTCCTAAATGTCACCGTGCGTTTAGAGGACGCCCGGTGATGAGCGGCGAGGATCCGGCAGGCCGCTGGCCGACCCAGGCTCTGACTAACTCCTGCAGTCCCGCCCTGATTGGGAGGAAAGACGACTGTCGGCCCCCAACAGGACGCCATGCTGCCGCCGCCGCGCTTTCTGCAGAGAAACCTCCACAAATCGATTGGAGGCAAAGAGCAGCAGCTGCCGACACTCTGAGGCTCGTCTGGCGAAAACGGCAAAAACCCAGAGAAAAATCAGGCCAGACCTCGACCTCCAACACGGGTCTCCAAACCAGCAGGGGGCCAAACAGCCCTAAAACGAGCACATTAAGTTATCCGAATATTTATGGCCGACCCAAAACCTGAAGGGGTTTTTGCAGCAGTTGCATTATTATTGTAGATGGAAAAGAATTGGCACATTTCCACCAAACAATTTTGTGATGAATCTCAGAAATTTTCTAGAAAACCTGGAAATCTTTTAGAAAATGTTTGACATTTTAAATTTAGACTTTTTTTTGTTTTTTTATATATTTAAAATGTATTACAGCTTCAGTGTTAAATGTTCATTAGAACATTTAACATGTCACATTCAACAAATTATAGAAATTTGAGGTAAATTAAATGTTTTTCGAAGAGTTGTTGTAGATGAGAGAAATCCTGCAGCCGTTACTCCATTTGGTTTATATTTAGTGACTAATGAAGTTGCGCTGAGTGGTTTTTGTGTCGTTTCCTCCTGTGGTTCTCAATGCAGCGCCCCCACAGGCGAGGAGGGGAACAGGTTTCTCAAATGGTTTGGCAGTTTGGAGGAGAATCACAGCAGCTGAAAATGTAACAAATGTTGGAGTTTTGGTTCCTAATCAAAGCGAGTCAACCGGACTTTTAGCTGTGTGATTCTTTAGTTTCTCTGTTTTTTTCTCTCAGCTTTCACCATGATGATCATCTTGGCTCTGATCCGGATCGGTAAAGGAACGGGCGAGGGCCGTCCTCCGGTCGCCAGCCTCTCCGGAGTGCCCAACCTGTTCGGCGTGTGCGTCTACTCCTTCATGTGCCAGCACTCCCTGCCCTCCCTGGTGACGCCCATCTCGGATAAGAAGCGGGTCGGCAGCCTGGTTCTGGCCGACTACGTCCTCATCCTGGGCTTCTACGTCCTGCTGTCGTTCACAGCCATCTTCTGCTTCGACAGCTCGCTGCTGCACGACATGTACACCCTGAACTTCACCGACAACTGCGACGTGTTGGACATCCCGGTGCTGCGCTACTTCCTGGGCTTGTTTCCCGTCTTCACCATCAGCACCAACTTCCCCATCATCGCTGTGACGCTGCGCAACAACTGGAAGACGCTGTTCCACCGGGACGGCGGCACCTACCCGTGGGTGGTGGACCGGGTCGTGTTTCCCCTCATCACCCTGGTGCCGCCCATCGTGGTGGCGTTCTGCACGCACAATCTGGAGACCCTGGTGGGAATCACGGGGTCGTACGCGGGGACGGGGATCCAGTACGTCATCCCGGCGTTCCTGGTGTTCTACGCCAGGCGCCACCTGGAGCCCGTGATGGGCCGAGACGCCGTCAACAAGCACCGCTCTCCGTTCCGCCACGCCTTCTGGGTGTGGTTCGTGTTGGCGTGGGCGGCGTCCTGCCTCATGTTCGTCACCGCCAACATCATCCTGACTGAGACGAAGAAATGAGAACCGCTTTTAACGGAAAAATCTGAGACCGTTTGGCCAGTTTTCTTGGTTCCTGAGGCCTTAGCTGCTGCTGGGTGAACTGTGCCTTTTTTAACCAAACTGCACTGCAAAAATACAAAACCTTACCAAGTATTTCTGTCTGGTTTCACTGCAAATATCCTAGTACAGTCGAAATAAAGATAAACATGCACAAAATATGCTCAGTAAAAACAATTATTCTTAATACTTTTAAGAATAATTTAGTTTTGTCATTTTAAATGTAATAAGATGTTTGCACTAGACAAAAAATACTTGGTAAGATTTTTTTGCAGTGTTTAGTTAGTAATTTTAATGCAATCAATGTTTTATCATTTTAACAAAAAGGACCAAATTTTTTTTGTATGATTGACGGTGATCAAAGGGATTTTATTAAACAGATTTTTCCTCATCAAGCAGCCGACAGATTGAGATTTTTACGTTGCGTTTTAAGGGAGTTGGCGTCCAGAAACTTTTAGAGGATTCGTCTCTCAATCTGATTATTTTTTACCAGATTAATGCAGATTAGAAAAACTGAGGAATCTGTTTACACTGCAAAACTCAACATTTTAACAAGTATTCTTTAGTTTCTCATCTAAATATCTTATCACACTTTAAATAAATCAAAACTAATTCACACGTAACTTTTCAGCTTGTTTTAAGTCAATAATACTTCAATACTGATTAAAAACTACAAGCTCCAAAAATATTTTGCTACAAATGAAATAATCTGCCAGTGCAGACATTTATCATATCGTTTATCATGAAAATATCTCATCGCGATAAGAATTTTTATTTGTCATAATTTGAGCTGATGTAAAAAAAACTCCAGATTTTCCCCACAGAAACGTGAAAAAAGCAAATTTAAAACTGATTAAATAAAGTATTTATACTCAGCTTAGTGAGAAAAATCCCATTTCTTTAAATATGAAGATTATTTCACATAGGAATGTTTTTCAAAGAGCAGCATTTAAAACATTTAATTTTACCAAGTATTTTAGTTTCTAGTGTAAATATCTCAGTTCACTTGAAATGAGAAAAAAATCTAACTTACAGGTAACTTTTTAGCAAAAACACAGGAGCTTGTTTAAAGTAATCAATCCTTATTATTGATGGAAAATTACTGGTTCTACATATAAAAAGGGAAAATGTTTTGTTTCAAGTGAAATAAATATCAATATTAAATAATTTACTTAAAACAAGCTCCTATATCTCTTTCTGAAAAGTTACTTAAGTTTGTTTTAATTTTAACTTTACTAGAAATTAGACAAATACCTGGTAACATTTTGTTTTCAGTGTGAAGTTTCCCTAAATAGAAGTAATAGTTTTGTATAGTCGCAATAGTAATGCAAAATATTGTGATAAAGTTCTATATCCACGCCTCCAAAGATTACTTTTTTAATCCGCATTAAGGAATTATTGACTTAAATTAAGCTCCTATTTATTGCTGAAAAGTTATTCAAGTTTCAGATGTACAGATATTTAAACTAGATGAAAATACTTGGTAAGATTTTGAGTTTTTTTCAACGTAATCAAGTTTCAACCTGCTACCTCTCACTTGAGTTTTGTTGGAAACAAATTTCCTGTTTCTGTCAAACAAACCCGTCGCTGTTTTCACTGTGGAACGAAAAGCTGCAGGAAGATTTTTCTTTCTTTTAACGACGGTCATTAAAACCTCCGACTGGAAAAAAGAATCGGTGAAGGATCCGCCGGAGGTTTCCTGCCGAGCTTCTCAATAAAACTTCATCAGAGGAGCAGAGAGGAACCGCTTGGCGGCAACGAGGCTGGAAGAAAAACAATCGCTCCCCCACCGCCGCCGCCGCCCAGCAGGGGGTCTGAGGCGACGTCTCCGTTCTCCATGGGAGAAACTGACGGATACGCTCCAGTTTCTCTGGGTTTATGTTCCTGTTTCTTTAAGTTTACACTCCGGACCGGTTCATGGTCCGGTCCACACCTCCTCAGTCTGAAACGTCCAACTTTAACAGATCAAAAGCTTCAGTCTGAGTTTTATAATCAATTAAAACAATAAAGATAGCAGACGATCAGTCTTAATAAAACTCTGCAGATATTTCATTTGATGCTCAAAGTCTGTATTTCTGCTGACATTCCTGAACTGAATCCCAAAATATGGAGCAAGAAAAACAAAACTGTTTATGTAATTTCAAAGAAAAATGTCAAATTTCTATTCAGATTTTCAGTTTTAGCACCTTAAAGTTTATATGAAACAATATTTTAGAACATATTTACTTAATTATTCCTGCAAAATACTAAAGCATCAAACTCTAGTCTGCTGCTTGCTCAGACTCGACTTTAATTTGCTGAAATTTTAAATCTGGATTCCTGCAAAGTCTGGAATTATTTGGATTAATGTGGAAAAAGTAAATGGGAGCATTCATAAATATTAGTTTTATGGGCTGTAAAAGCTGCACAGTTGAGTCTGAAACAGACATCAAAATGAGCTGGTGTCCTGTTTACTTCTAACTTTTGTATAAAAATGGATGAATAACTAAATAAACTTCAGTTTTCTTTAAAAACACAGAATTTGGTAGATTTGGGAGAAAACGAGTCCAGAATACAAAGTGGCTTGAAGACCAACTATGATCAGAAACGGAGCAACAGAGGAAAGATTTCTGGTTTTATTCTCCTTTTTCTTAAAAAATGTTAATAAATTATACAGCAACAATATAACATAAATTATTGTTTCAGGAGGCATGATGTTTATTAATGAAAGGAAATAAAGATGCCAGCTCCAGTCAGAACAACCAGCACAGTTTACACACCTTTAACTACTTTTAGTTGATGAATTTGGACACAATGTTCACAGCAACACGACTGCTGCTGATCTTTACGGATCTCTCTGTTCCTGATAAACACTAATGTAAGAATTTGATGTTTTTTATCCTGGTTTTTCCTGAAACTGCCTCTGCCTGCCGGTGTTTCCTCTGCAGGTAATTAAAACTCTCCCTCCGTTTTGCAGAAGCTCAGTGAGTTTTTTCATGAACGGCTGTTGAGTGCAGCTTTAATTGAAAGGTTAATGTGCTGTGACTGGAGCTGGTTTCTGCTCACCTGTTGATGCGTCGCTGACCCCTAGGGGGCGCTGCTGGGGGCCTGCAGGTGAACTTCACCTGCAGCTCCACCTGCAGCAAAGTGTCTGAGTGAGGAAAACAAACACTTGAGTTGCTGGATATGATTTTTATTTCTCTGGATGAATCTGTGAGTGACTCTATTTTGAATTATTTTAATTTTCCATCGTTTTCGGTGCGTCTTTTTCTCGCCTGTTTGTAATGTTGACAATCCACATGGTGCCAAAAATATTTGTGATCCTTTTTTTTCAATTTAAATCTTTTTTTTTGTGTTCATTGTTTTTTTTCTTTTTGTTTTTTTTATTTGTGTTTCTGTATGGATGTTTACTTCTTTTTTTATGTCCAGTTTGTCTTTTTTAGGATGATTATTATTCACAAATGAAAATAAAATACATCTTAAAACTGGAGCTTGTATGTTTGAGGGAACAGCCGTCATTTGTTGAGGCACCATGAGCATCAAAATTATTCCCTTTGGGAGGCTGGAAGGATATTTGTTCCTATTTTAGTTTTGGACAGTTATGGTGCGTAACCATGGCAACAAGATAATGTTTTTACCACTGAGGGGAGCTGATCAGCATCTCAGTAGCTCCAATAATATCAGATCTGTGCCCATGACTCCAGAGGAGTTAAAACAGAGTTGGCTGTAAGGATCTGATCCCCTACTCCAGCATCTTTCCAACCACGTGGTGATTTAAAGAGGAGCAGCAAAAGCAAATGAGTTGGATTAGCAAAGCTGCTAATCAACCAGGAAACTGAGCTGCTGGCATGTCTTAACAGTCATGAAACTACCTGCGTTTCGATTACAAACGTTTGCAAAACTCTGCTAATGTAAAAAATAAAAAAATTCAATTGTGATGTTTTCATTAAAGAAGAAACAATTAAAATCATAGGTGAATAAATTCTTAAAAAAAACAAAGATGGCGGCCCATCACCCTCCTACCACTTCCTGTTGTCTTCTTCTATTTTCCACCAGTAGCAACATCCGGTTGTGGATCAAACAGAAGCTGAGGCTGAAATGAAAATAGTAATAATAATAATAATAATAATAATAATAATAATAATAATAAAACTCCTTTTCGGAAACACAAGAGATGATAACTGGTTCCGAACAGGCATGTTACCGGATGGTGCATGAATCCAAATTCATGAATCCGAGTCCATGAATCAAACCCTGAACTTTCGGGTTTTCAGCAACGTTTCGACCCCATTTCCTCTGATGCCTGACAGGTAATTGGCTAAATCTCTTGTTCGCCTCAATCTTCCTAGAAGCACAGTGTTGGTGGGTTTTTCTTTTTTTTATTTATTAATACCTGAGATTGCTGTTTTTATTATCCTCTCTGAATTTCCATCCCAGCAGAGACGCTCCGGTGTAATTTAATTTACCTTCTGGCCGTTTTATGCATGTAGGGAGTGTCTGAATGTTTGGGGGCAGAACTTTAATTGGAAAAGCAAACTTAGCAGCGCTTAATTAATTCATGTTTACGTGCCGGATTGTATAAAGGATTTAGAAGAGCTGCTTCCCGACTGCAAATATTTAATCACCTGGAGGGAAATTTTGCTTCGTTTTTAAATCAGGTGGTTTCATCAGAAGTAATCAGAGCTTAAAACAGCGATTCTGGTTTCAGAGAAAAAAACCCAGAGTTACTGCAGCTATTAGTACAGATTGTTCTGAAAACTTGGTTTGGTTCAGATTCAGATTGTTTTAGCTACATTTTTATTGCACAATTTGACAAATTTCATAAATTCCTGGATTGGAAATTTTGAAAAACTCCTCCGTATCAAAATTGATTTATCAAAACTGAAGGAAAACATAAAATAATCTAAACAAATTACATAAAGTGATAAACAGTTTTTTGTAATGCTGTAAACGGGTTCATGTGGTTGATTGACAGCACTAAGACCCGCCTCCTGGCTCTGATTGGTTGTTTTTTTACATTTTTCAGGCAGTGGCTCAGGGAGGAAGTGAAGGAGACAGATTATCTGTCATACACTGTAAAAACACAAAATCTAACCAAATGTTTTTGGTCTAGTTTCTACTGTTAGGACACTTGAAAATAAGACAAAATTAACTAATAAGTAACTTTTCATTGTCACAGCAAAACACTTTTTAAAAAAATACTTCACATCTTTTACATTACATACTTCAGGTTTAATATATTCTCATATCCAGTTTAACTGATTTATAAATGAAACAAAATGAAATCTCTGTAAGTGCAGCGTCTTCTGCTCCACATAAAAGCTTCGTCCTTGTGAGGACGCCGGTAACGGTACCATCTGCAGTCGGATCCATTCTGGATTTATTTACTGTGGCTGCTAGCTGGAGACCTGCGCTGCCCACAGGTGATCCCCGGCGCTGGAGGTGATGATGACTCCATAAAGCGGCTTTATTAAGTGTCAGCAGCAGAGAAGCAGAGTCCTGTTTCAGGGCTCTTGGCGCTCATTAACGGGTCACATGTTCCTCCGCCGTGCTGTGGCTGAAAGGTTTGCTTCACCTTGCTTGCTAATGGCAGCCGGTGAGCAGACGACAAGATAAGACAGGAATGCATTAAAGCAGAGCCAGCGGTTGTTTACCGCCTGTTTGGAGAGAAAAGAGCCGTTGAAAGTAGAAATGTGCCAGCGCTGCCTGTCTGCTCATCATTCACACCTGCTGGAGGTTTTCTGGGCATTTGGAAGACATCAGCATCCAGGTGTCGCCTCATCTTCTCCTGACAGATGGTTTTCTCTTAATTCCAGACAGATGCGGCTCGTTTTTAATAACCAAAGCGTCTTTAGCACCAACAGGGCTTAGCAGACGTCTTGGGGAGAGATCAGGGTCACCGGAGTGTGGAGGCCAAAACCGAAACCAAACCCAGTTATTAGTGCAGCTCAAAGAGCATAAAAACATTAAACAGGCAGGATCCGGTTCTGATGATCCGTTTTACTGGATGATAAACCGACCCACAGGTTATGGTGATAAACGATAATATTGTTGTTTGGAGACCATTTTATAGTAACACAATGGAAGAACATTTTCTCCAACTTTAAATTCAAATAAACATTTAACTCTGGAACCCGAAGACATTTTAATATTCTAAAGAAGTTTGGAAATCTGGAAGTTTGTTCCAGATTTGTGGTGCTTAGAAGCTGAATGCTGCTTCTCTATGTTTGGTTCTGGGGAATATTTAATTTGCCCTAAAACGAATATTTAATTTAGCCTAATACGAATATTTAATTATTCCTTTAATGGACAACGCAGAAAAAAAAGGATTCCATCAAGAAACCGAGGCTGAGATCCGGACCTGCTGTGTGAACGTAGACAGGTTTTCTGTTGCTTTCATATCCATGTCAGATTTTAATTTCTATAAAAACAAATATTTGATTTTATGAAGGCTGTAAAACCACTCTGGTACTCTAAAAGATCTACTTTAATGAATTTATCCTGCAGTTCCTGCTTCTCTTCTTCTCTTCACCGTTTATTCAGCATGTAGTTTAAATTCTTTGTTGGTTTTGCATGAAACAGATTTTTTTTTTTTTGCTCCAATCTCCTGAAACATGGTTTGAATATTCTCGCTGCGTCTGTCTGGGTGTCAGTTCATGATTTATAACCGTCACCACCAGCATGCAGATGAACGCAGGCGTCATGTTTACAATCAGTAGCAACGCGGCTCCGTGTTTGACCCGACCGGCTCTGCGCTCATTCTGCAATCCAACACGCCAACACATGAACTTATTTCGGATTTCATTTCCTTTTCCTTAAAGGGAAAATGAGACATTTGTTTGGGTGTCACGTGATTGTCTGAAAAGCTGCTTTACAGGCTTTTTCCTCCCAGTGGGAAACACTAATCCCTGCTTCGTTCACTTGTTTGAAATGACAGCCTCCGGGCGGAGCATTTGGTAAGAACTCTAGTTTCAGTATCGGCCTCCGAAATCCCATGCTGGTCTAATCCTAATCCACTCAGCGCTGCATCCACCGACCCTCAGGAGTCATGTCAGTTCACGTTCTTAATGGAGGAAGGAAATGACCAATATTGGATTGTAAACATGGATGAATGATTCATTTTCTCAGGCACAGATCCAGAAAGCATTTTTGACGCCATTTTCTGCAGCTGGAGGTTTTCTGTGGTTGGGTCAACAGTCCGACAGCTCCGGTTCATCGTCTCAGTTTGACCAATAAAACCAATAAAACCAGTAAAACCAGTAAAACCAGTAAATCAAATGATCACATGGTTCATCTTTTCCATTTAGATGATTGTCTCGTGTCTCTTTTGCTTCCAAAGACTGAAGGTTTTAATCTGCTCTGTTGGTCTCAACCAGCAACTTATAGAAGGGCAACTGTGTTTACAGAGACGTCAATGTTCAATAAATTTGATGTTTTCTTGATTATTTAGGATATTTCCAGTTCCAAAGTTGAATATTTGTTAGAAACTAAAGTTTATTGACCTTTGAGACGCCGTACCTCAAATGGTCTCTGAACATCGGTGCTGTTGTTTCTCGCAGTAACTTCTGGGACAGTTTATCCACGTTGACAGGTTTCTGGATGGCTGGTTTCTAATCTGGTCGACATGAAAGATGAGTGATTGTTGGAACTGATTTGATTTCAGCAAGTTAAATTTAAGACTTTTAAAAACCCTTTAATGGCGTCTTGAATGAAATTTAAGACCAAAAACCTTATAAACATGAAGAATGGCTCGGGATCTTCCTGCACTACAATGAAGCTTAGCAAAAACAATTTTCCCCTCATGCTAACTGGGGCTAACTGCTTTAGCACAACTTTAACACAACAGTCCAGCATCCAATCAGATCGGTGTGTGAAGCAGAAATTAACCCCTTGTGCTCCGAGAGAAGCTGCTTCATCGCTGTTGTTACAGCATGTAGCATGAGCGTCAGATTTACTGGCTACCAGAAACGCAATTCAAAGGTTCCAGCTCAGGACTTTTGTATGGAAGCCCATTTCTGCCATAAAATAATTTTTTTTTAATAATTTAGTCATAATTCTGAGATGCAAATTCATGATATTTAAAGTCATGTTTATGAGCCTCCTTGGAGAAATAAAGTGACTTTTTATCTCACAGTTATGATTTTGACTGTTGAAATTATGACTTTTAAACTCGAAAATATTGCTTCCTCTTGGTTTTTCTACTTTTGCTTGGCAGTAATGGACTTCCATACTTTTGTATGTGTAAAAAAAAATAAATAATCAAAGTGGAAATCAATAACTAAATTCATCATGGATTTCTGACACTATTATTATTATTATTATTATTATTATTATTATTATTATTATTATTATTATTATTATTATTATTATTATTATTATTATTATTATTGTGGATTATTTGTTAATTAACGTAAATACCAAATATTATCTTTGTTTTTTCCTTCATCTGTAGTTTCCAGATGACTTGTGTCAGAGTTAAACATAAATAAGATGTTAATAAGATGTTAAACATGAACTGGAACAAACTGGATTTGTGTGTTTGTTTGTATAAAACAGTTATTGGAAAATAAATAAAAAGTTTAACAAAAGCAAAAACCAAGCAGATCCGTTTTTAACAGCATGTGGAGGGAAGCCGGCTGCAGGAATCCGTAGGTTTTCCTCAGGATTCGTCCCGTTTCCTTGCTGGTCGTGGTCGGAGGCTGAGGCCGGCGGAGTTGAGGGATGACGGGTTTACCTGGTTCACCTGAGCCCAGGTGGTTCCACCGACCGCCGTGACGGGTCGGTTTATCATCCGCGCCTCCTGGGGGGCTGAAGGTCGGCCAGCAGCTCTTCCCATCCTTGGAGTTTGAGTTTCCTCCAAACTTTTTGAAGCTTTCTACACTTTTACCACCAGACAGACCAGAGGAGTCCAGACGTTTAGTCACACGGCCAAAATGGCCGAACGTGACGGACTTGAGGGCCAAAGACTTTATTTTTATCTACTCAGCAGTAAACTGAGCAAATAAACAAATGAAGTGGTCAGATTTGCTGCTAGAAATGTTTATGCAAATTAGTTTAAAAGTAACCAAATGGGGGAAAAAACAATTCAATCAATTCTGATCAATAAAGTCAGGATTTAAGCTGCTCTTACTGTGAAAATACTTGTTTGTTTTAGGCCGAGTTTATTAAATTAATTAAAAACAGATTTCAGTGCTGCAAAGTTTTGCTTTTGAGTAAAAGTCACTTTTTGCAAGAAAATGCCCAAAATTGAGATATTTAAAGTAAATAATAAAATACTTTGTGTTGTAACAAAGCTGGATGAAATTTGCAGTAAAACTTCAGGTTTCTTCTCAGCTGAAGACTGAATCTGTTAAATGATACAGTCTGAATGTTTAACATTTCTTTCATTTCACCCTAACCCAGGAAGCAGAATACTCGTTAAGTTTGAGTCGGTTTCTTTGGGGTGAATTCAGCTGTTAACAAGCTGCAGGCCTGTTAGGTTCAATATTTAATATTTAACTGCCCTCCACGGGGCAACAGAGGAATCATCATTCCTAATAAGAGAATCTAAAGTTAACTGTTCAGTTTGGTGGCAGAAAAAAACAATAAATTTATATTTAACCATTAAATTATTCTCACCTGACTTGAAATTGGTCATTTTTAAGTTATTTACATTTAATTTTATAATTGTTCCAATTTTAAGATGCTATTTTTAACTTTTATTTATTTTCTATGATGCTTGAAAATCGAATATTTACTTCTCTTCGTGTGTTGTAACTTACAGGAGCATTTACAGCTAACGAAAGCTGAAATGTCAGACAATAAAAATGTTTTAATTAGCAGTTCTTACAGCCGTTAGGGAGATTTTCAGTTGACATTAAGGTCCTGCACAGGGAGGGTCAGAAACAGAAGGTCACAGAGTGTTACATTCATGAGGAAGTTGAGTGGAAGGAAAAACTGTGACAGAAACAACAAAAGAGGAGCCAGAGCTTGAAGAACCATCACACACAGATGTATGAAAAATGGTTTGCAACTATTACAGACAGTTTCTATTTCATTGTTTGGACTTTTTTTCTTTGAAAACTTAAATTTTGAGTTAAACATTTTGAGACTGAAGAGTTACGGAGATAAAAACTAAAAGCAATAAAAAAACAACAACTTAGAGTTCAGGAAGACAGAAAAGAAGAAAGGAAAGGAAAGGAAACAAAAGGAAAGGAAAGGAAAGGAAAGGAAAGGAAATGAGCCTCTTTTTGCTCTGCTTTTCTAACCGTCTTATTGATGTTTTGTTAAACTGTCATTATAAAACCAGGGATTAAAGATGGCGTTCCTCAAGGCTCCATTCTCAGGTCCCATCAATTCATCCAAATCTTTCACCAAATTCTGCCAACATTTTCTCAAAGAGCGACCAGAACAAAGCGTTGCTGGATGTTTTCGTCTCATTTTCTGCAGGTTATCGTAGCGAACCGCGGTCCAGGTGTAATTCACAGTCGGGTTTCTGCTCCTGAACTGCAGCTCACCTCTGAGTCTAAGGAAGATATGATGTGCATACTGTCATAAATCCTCTTAATATTGCAGGACGGCTCTGTTAAAACGACCCTGCAGTCAATGTCAGCGAGGGACGTTGAGGTTTCTCATCGACCGCGGCGGCCTCGTGTCAAACCCGCCCGCCGTCCCTCTGCGGCTGTTTCTGCCTCATCGCTCTGTGGCGGCTAAGCTGCTGTCACTTCCACCATTTTGCATTCAGGTGGTGAATCCTAATGAGGGACGTGGAGGTGACTCTGCAGCCGCCTCTGCTCTGCTGTCTGACCGCATCAATCCTCGCTTTGTCACCGGATCCTCGGCGGGCCGGCCCCTTCTGGAAGACCCACAGAAACATCCAATTTAATGTGGCGAAAAGATTTAAACCACTTTCCACAATAATATCAATAAAAAAGTTTTAGAATGTTTCCAGCATTTCCAGCTGATCTAAAGCTCAACAGAAGCACATTTTTTCTGCCTTGTGGCTTTTGACTGCAATAATTCTCAATATTAGTCTTAAATGAATTTGTGTTGAAATTATTAAAGTATTTAATACAGATATAAAGGCCTGACACAATATCAGATTTTACTGGACGATAAATTGTCCCAGAAGTTATTGTGATAAATAATAACATTGTTGTTTTTAAATTATTTTCAAGTAATAAATTGATAATAGTATAAAAACACATTCTCAAAGATATATAAGTATATAAATATAATGTGCAGCAGAGAAAGTTCCAGTTTTGTTTGTTTTCCAGTTCGTTAAAAATCTCTGGATTGTGAAAATCTCCTGAGTTCAGAAGGAACTGAGAGCGAAATGTCGCATTTACTGGACCTGATTTAGTCGGGCTGCGTTCCTGTGGCAGAAACATGAATGTGTTAATGATGGAAACATGAATGTGTTAATGATGGAAACATGAATGTGTTAATGATGGAAACATGAATGTGTTAATGATGGAAACATGAATGTGTTAATGATGGAAACATGAATGTTAATGATGGAAACATGAATGTGTTAATGATGGAAACATGAATGTGTTAATGATGGAAACATGAATGTGTTAATGATAGAAACATGAATGTGTTAATGATGGAAACATGAATGTGTTAATGATGGAAACATGAATGTGTTAATGATGGAAACATGAATGTGTTAATGATGGAAACATGAATGTGTTAATGATGGAAACATGAATGTGTTAATGATAGAAACATGAATGTGTTAATGATGGAAACATGAATGTGTTAATGATGGAAACATGAATGTGTTAATGATGGAAACATGAATGTGTTAATGATGGAAACATGAATGTGTTAATGATGGAAACATGAATGTGTTAATGATGGAAACATGAATGTGTTAATGATGGAAACATGAATGTGTTAATGATGGAAACATGAATGTGTTAATGATGGAAACATGAATGTGTTAATGATGGAAACATGAATGTGTTAATGATGGAAACATGAATGTGTTAATGATGGAAACATGAATGTGTTAATGATAGAAACATGAATGTGTTAATGATGGAAACATGAATGTGTTAATGATGGAAACATGAATGTGTTAATGATGGAAACATGAATGTGTTAATGATGGAAACATGAATGTGTTAATGATGGAAACATGAATGTGTTAATGATAGAAACATGAATGTGTTAATGATGGAAACATGAATGTGTGATGGAAACATGAATGTGTTAATGATGGAAACATGAATGTTAATGATGGAAACATGAATGTGTTAATGATGGAAACATGAATGTGTTAATGATGGAAACATGAATGTGTTAATGATGGAAACATGAATGTGTTAATGATGGAAACTTGAATCAGTTAATGATGGAAACATGAATGTGTTAATGATAGAAACATGAATGTGTTAATGATGGAAACATGAATGTGTTAATGATGGAAACATGAATGTGTTAATGATGGAAACATGAATGTGTTAATGATGGAAACATGAATGTGTTAATGATAGAAACATGAATGTGTTAATGATGGAAACATTAATGTGTTAATGATGGAAACATGAATGTGTTAATGATGGAAACATGAATGTGTTAATGATGGAAACATGAATGTGTTAATGATGGAAACATGAATGTGTTAATGATGGAAACATGAATGTGTTAATGATGGAAACATGAATGTGGATGGAAACATGAATGTGTTAATGATGGAAACATGAATGTGTTAATGATGGAAACATGAATGTGTTAATGATGGAAACATGAATGTGTTAATGATGGAAACATGAATGTGTTAATGATGGAAACATGAATGTGTTAATGATGGAAACATGAATGTGTTAATGATGGAAACATGAATGTGTTAATGATGGAAACATGAATGTGTTAATGATGGAAACATGAATGTGTTAATGATGGAAACATGAATGTGTTAATGATGGAAACATGAATGTGTTAATGATGGAAACATGAATGTGTTAATGATGGAAACATGAATGTGTGATGGAAACATGAATGTGTTAATGATGGAAACATGAATGTGTTAATGATGGAAACATGAATGTGTTAATGATGGAAACATGAATGTGTTAATGATGGAAACATGAATGTGTTAATGATGGAAACATGAATGTGTTAATGATGGAAACATGAATGTGTTAATGATGGAAACATGAATGTGTTAATGATGGAAACATGAATGTGTTAATGGTGGAATCAGGAATGTGTTAATGATGGAAAAAAGAATGTGTTAATGATGGAAACATGAATGTGTTAATGATGGAAACATGAATGTGTTAATGATGGAAACATGAATGTGTTAATGATGGAAACATGAATGTGTTAATGATGGAAACATGAATGTGTTAATGGCAGAAACATGAATGTGTTAATGATGGAAACATGAATGTGTTAATGATGGAAACATGAATGTGTTAATGATGAAAACATGAATGTGTTAATGATGGAAACATGAATGTGTTAATGATGGAAACATGAATGTGTTAATGATGGAAACATGAATGTGTTAATGATAGAAACATGAATGTGTTAATGATGGAAACATGAATGTGTTAATGATGGAAACATGAATGTGTTAATGATGGAAACATGAATGTGTTAATGATAGAAACATGAATGTGTTAATGATGGAAACATGAATGTGTTAATGATGGAAACATGAATGTGTTAATGATGGAAACATGAATGTGTTAATGATGGAAACATGAATGTGTTAATGATAGAAACATGAATGTGTTAATGATGGAAACATGAATGTGTGTGGAAACATGAATGTGTTAATGATGGAAACATGAATGTGTTAATGATGGAAACATGAATGTGTTAATGATGGAAACATGAATGTGTTAATGATGGAAACATGAATGTGTTAATGATAGAAACATGAATGTGTTAATGATGGAAACATGAATGTGTTAATGATGGAAACATGAATGTGTTAATGATGGAAACATGAATGTGTTAATGATAGAAACATGAATGTGTTAATGATGGAAACATGATTGTGTTAATGATGGAAACATGAATGTGTTAATGATGGAAACATGAATGTGTTAATGATGGAAACATGAATGTGTTAATGATAGAAACATGAATGTGTTAATGGCAGAAACATGAATGTGTTAATGATGGAAACATGAATGTGTTAATGATGGAAACATGAATGTGTTAATGATGGAAACATGAATGTGTTAATGATGGAAACATGAATGTGTTAATGATGGAAACATGAATGTGTTAATGATAGAAACATGAATGTGTTAATGATGGAAACATGAATGTGTTAATGATGGAAACATGAATGTGTTAATGATGGAAACATGAATGTGTTAATGATGGAAACATGAATGTGTTAATGATAGAAACATGAATGTGTTAATGATGGAAACATGAATGTGTTAATGATGGAAACATGAAAGTGTTAATGATAGAAACATGAATGTGTTAATGATGGAAACATGAATGTGTTAATGATGGAAACATGAATGTGTTAATGATGGAAACATGAATGTGTTAATGATGGAAACATGAATGTGTTAATGATAGAAACATGAATGTGTTAATGATGGAAACATGAATGTGTTAATGATGGAAACATGAATGTGTTAATGATGGAAACATGAATGTGTTAATGATGGAAACATGAATGTGTTAATGGCAGAAACATGAATGTGTTAATGATGGAAACATGAATGTGTTAATGATGGAAACATGAATGTGTTAATGATGGAAACATGAATGTGTTAATGATGGAAACATGAATGTGTTAATGATGGAAACATGAATGTGTTAATGATGGAAACATGAATGTGTTAATGATAGAAACATGAATGTGTTAATGATGGAAACATGAATGTGTTAATGATGGAAACATGAATGTGTTAATGATGGAAACATGAATGTGTTAATGATAGAAACATGAATGTGTTAATGATGGAAACATGAATGTGTTAATGATGGAAACATGAATGTGTTAATGATGGAAACATGAATGTGTTAATGATGGAAACATGAATGTGTTAATGATGGAAACATGAATGTGTGATGGAAACATGAATGTGTTAATGATGGAAACATGAATGTGTTAATGATGGAAACATGAATGTGTTAATGATGGAAACATGAATGTGTTAATGATGGAAACATGAATGTGTTAATGATAGAAACATGAATGTGTTAATGATGGAAACATGAATGTGTTAATGATGGAAACATGAATGTGTTAATGATGGAAACATGAATGTGTTAATGATAGAAACATGAATGTGTTAATGATGGAAACATGAATGTGTTAATGATGGAAACATGAATGTGTTAATGATGGAAACATGAATGTGTTAATGATGGAAACATGAATGTGTTAATGATGGAAACATGAATGTGTTAATGATGGAAACATGAATGTGTTAATGATGGAAACATGAATGTGTTAATGATGGAAACATGAATGTGTTAATGATGGAAACATGAATGTGTTAATGATAGAAACATGAATGTGTTAATGATGGAAACATGAATGTGTTAATGATGGAAACATGAATGTGTTAATGATGGAAACATGAATGTGTTAATGATAGAAACATGAATGTGTTAATGATGGAAACATGAATGTGTTAATGATGGAAACATGAATGTGTTAATGATGGAAACATGAATGTGTTAATGATGGAAACATGAATGTGTTAATGATGGAAACATGAATGTGTTAATGATGGAAACATGAATGTGTTAATGATGGAAACATGAATGTGTTAATGATGGAAACATGAATGTGTTAATGATGGAAACATGAATGTGTTAATGATGGAAACATGAATGTGTTAATGATGGAAACATGAATGTGTTAATGATGGAAACATGAATGTGTTAATGATGGAAACATGAATGTGTTAATGATGGAAACATGAATGTGTTAATGATGGAAACATGAATGTGTTAATGATGGAAACATGAATGTGTTAATGGCAGAAACATGAATGTGTTAATGATGGAAACATGAATGTGTTAATGATGGAAACATGAATGTGTTAATGATGGAAACATGAATGTGTTAATGATGGAAACATGAATGTGTTAATGATGGAAACATGAATGTGTTAATGATGGAAACATGAATGTGTTAATGATGGAAACATGAATGTGTTAATGATGGAAACATGAATGTGTTAATGATGGAAACATGAATGTGTTAATGATGGAAACATGAATGTGTTAATGATGGAAACATGAATGTGTTAATGATGGAAACATGAATGTGTTAATGATGGAAACATGAATGTGTTAATGATGGAAACATGAATGTGTTAATGATGGAAACATGAATGTGTTAATGATGGAAACATGAATGTGTTAATGATGAAAACATGAATGTGTTAATGGCAGAAACATGAATGTGTTAATGATGGAAACATGAATGTGTTAATGATGGAAACATGAATGTGTTAATGATGAAAACATGAATGTGTTAATGGCAGAAACATGAATGTGTTAATGATGGAAACATGAATGTGTTAATGATGGAAACATGAATGAGTTAATGATGAAAACATGAATGTGTTAATGGCAGAAACATGAATGTGTTAATGATAGAAACATGAATGTGTTAATGATGGAAACATGAATGTGTTAATGGCAGAAACATGAATGTGTTAATGATGGAAACATGAATGTGTTAATGATGGAAACATGAATGTGTTAATGATGAAAACATGAATGTGTTAATGGCAGAAACATGAATGTGTTAATGATGGAAACATGAATGTGTTAATGATGGGAACATGAATGTGTTAATGATGAAAACATGAATGTGTTAATGGCAGAAACATGAATGTGTTAATGATAGAAACATGAATGTGTTAATGATGAAAACATGAATGTGTTAATGGCAGAAACATGAATGTGTTAATGATGGAAACATGAATGTGTTAATGATGGAAACATGAATGTGTTAATGATGAAAACATGAATGTGTTAATGGCAGAAACATGAATGTGTTAATGATAGAAACATGAATGTGTTAATGATGGAAACATGAATGTGTTAATGGCAGAAACATGAATGTGTTAATGATGGAAACATGAATGTGTTAATGATGGAAACATGAATGTGTTAATGATGAAAACATGAATGTGTTAATGGCAGAAACATGAATGTGTTAATGATGGAAACATGAATGTGTTAATGATGGAAACATGAATGTGTTAATGATGAAAACATGAATGTGTTAATGGCAGAAACATGAATGTGTTAATGATAGAAACATGAATGTGTTAATGATGAAAACATGAATGTGTTAATGATGGAAACATGAATGTGTTAATGATGGAAACATGAATGTGTTAATGATGGAAACATGAATGTGTTAATGATGGAAACATGAATGTGTTAATGATGGAAACATGAATGTGTTAATGATGGAAACATGAATGTGTTAATGATAGAAACATGAATGTGTTAATGATGGAAACATGAATGTGTTAATGATAGAAACATGAATGTGTTAATGATGGAAACATGAATGTGTTAATGATGGAAACATGAATGTGTTAATGATGGAAACATGAATGTGATGGAAACATGAATGTGTTAATGATGGAAACATGAATGTGTTAATGATGGAAACATGAATGTGTTAATGATGGAAACATGAATGTGTTAATGATGGAAACATGAATGTGTTAATGATGGAAACATGAATGTGTTAATGATGGAAACATGAATGTGTTAATGGTGGAAACATGAATGTGTTAATGATGGAAACATGAATGTGTTAATGATGGAAACATGAATGTGTTAATGATGGAAACATGAATGTGTTAATGATGGAAACATGAATGTGTTAATGATGGAAACATGAATGTGTTAATGGCAGCAGCTCCTCACTGTTCTGCCTGCAGAACCTCTCAACAGCGTTTCCTCTCCGTTTTCCTGTCCGCTGGATTTGTTACAGTTTGATCTCTGTTCAACCTGTAAGTTCGTGTTGAAGAGAAAAAACTTCCTCAGTAGCGGTGAAGTGATGTTCTTGTTTCTGCGACGGTCGGCAGAATCACGTCCACTGATTCCAAATCCAACTGTTCCTGGACGAAATGGGAATCAGCTGCTCCGTCGTTCCTCCATCGTCTGCTGGGATTCTGAGGCAGTCAGTCATTTTACATTTTTATTTTTACAGTAATTTTGAAGTGTGGATCAGTAATTTTTTACAAGTTTGTTGTCAAGAGCTGCTGATAGTAACTAAAAGAGTAACCTGTAATCTAACTTAGTTACTCTCCAGGTCATATAACCAATAATCTAACCAGGTTACTTTTTTAAGGAGTAATCACTAATCCGATTAAAGTTACTTTTTCAAGATAACATTTCCTCATCCTGTTGTTCATGTTGTTCATGAGGAAATGTTTGATGATGTAGCTGTTGATCATAAACAGAAATGTTGGCTTCATTGATATTCTGCTGGTTGTTCATGCAGCAGCAGCTTCCATCTGTTTCTCTCTGCATCCATTCAGATCTGGATTCATCCACATGCTTGACTGACCTGAGATCCTGCAGCTTATCCCAGTCTGCTTCATCTTCCGTCCAACATATCTGGACTTTCCAGACGTTCCCTAAGCAGTTAAATACAGAAGAATGTGGTTTTGGAAACGTATAGAAAGATTTTACAGAAAACGGGTTTGGAGTGGCGCTGGATGCTGCTGTGGATTTGGATGTTTTCCCCCAATTAAAACCAGATTCCACAAACTTTTTCTTTCTATTATTTATTTTCTCACAAGTTCAAATTCAGTCTGTTGCTGCAGCTTTGAAATTTTTCAGGAGCGTCATTTTGGGATTCAGGTCCTTCCTGCTACATCTTCTGCAACCATCTGATTCAGTCCTCCGCTGTGGACGGACGGACGGACGGACGGATTGTTCCTCAGCAGAAATATATTTATAGTGACTGTTTTTGAGTTTCCACTCTGTGATTTCCAGCAGCTTCACTTCTTTCTCTGATTGCAAATAAATAAAACTTCAAGTTAACTGAACTGAGAATAATTAAATACCCAACATGGAGAAATTAGACGTTAACATCGTTTTAACATCTAATTAAATCATGGTTTTAATTAAAATGGTTTTAATTAAAACATGGTTTTAATTAGACGTGTTGGGAATCTGGAGCTAAACTGAAAATGGACAAATCTGCAAAGCAACTTGCATCATGCATTTACTCACAATTATGCATGAGTAAAATGCACAAAGGCACCTGTTGCCATGGTGATTCCCAAAATCGAGACGTTTTTCCATCATTGACTTTATTCCTAACGTTGCAGTGTTTTTTCCAACATTGTGACATTTTATAATATCGACTTTATTTCTAATGTCATTTTCCTTATTACTCAACATTTTGACAAAAACAGAAGTCATGTGGAGATGAAGCTGAGCTCATGAAAGGTTTAAATCTAAATATTTCAGAATAATTTAAAGGGTCAGAATATAAATATCTCAGCTCCACAGACTGGTTTTAAAACGTTGACACTGTTTTCCATGAATGTCAATTCTCAAATAAATTTTCCTTTCTTCTCCTTCTTCTTTAATTTTGGATGAAACTGAAGCTGGAATCTTGCAAAGCCTTTCAGTTTTTCCATCTGATGAATTGATTTCTCCCTCCAGCAGCTGAAGTCGGCCCTGTTGAACATCTGTTCCTCTGGTTTCCTCAGTTAAGTCCTCGTTTCACAGATCCGTCATTAATTTCTTCCATCTTCGCCGCCTTGTCCTTGGTCCAGGTCAGTCCTGCCGGAGTCCAAATTGATAACAGGCTTTAGATGTCGTTTTTAATTAGTCTCCAGGTGCCTTGTTTTTTATCCCGGCCCGGTGTCGTCTCTCCATGGCTGCGCTCCATTACTGCCAGCCTTGGCCTTCGGTTCTGCTGCTGCCCGGCCGGCCAGCCGGACCGGCCGTGATGGACAAACCCGGTGAGGTTTCGACTAACTTTTTTATTTTTAAATGTTGATGCTTTCACTCCCTTCACCTGTTTGGAGGAAACATGTCACCATAAATCCCAATATTTTGGTTTCAGGAAGTCAAACCAAGCTTTGTTTTAATCAATAATGGGCCTGTTGCAACAAACAATAAATCAATTAATTATATGAGAAATTAAAACGAGCTCAATAATTTCCATTTGTATTATTTTTCTTCTATTCTCTCTTTTTCTACCAAAAACTGGATGATAAAGTTTTCAGTCTCAACTGGGCAGTTTTGTTTCCAGAGACTTCATAATTCATTTAATTTTGGATATTTAAAATGTCTTTCAGTTCCAGTATTAAAGATTGATTAGAATTTAAAGTGTATTGATCTTTGAAGAATGTGTTCATGCAACTTAAAAATGACCTCAAAGCAACATTATGGTTTAACGTCTGGGACCGTTTGTTGTCCAGTAAAATGTGTTATTGTGATGAGAAGATGACACAAAGTTCATCACCAGCAGGGAAAGACAAAATAAAACCCCAGGAAAAGTGAAATATCACTTTAATATCTGGTCCATTCAGCTGTCCGGGTCGACCCGGGCCTCTCCTTTGTCCCTTTGATTAACAGTGATCCCAGTAATCGTCTGCAAGCTTCCCAAGGACCAGTAGATGTGTTTACTGCTGCTATTTACAGAGACATGACGCGACATGTTTGTCCTGCCTCTGGACCCGTCCTGAGATTTACTCTCCTGTCGTTTCTATCGTGGGCGAGCAGCGCTGCTGTCATCCCCGTGAGAGTTTGGTGCTTAAATCTCTGCTGATGTTTTTTTTCTCTGTTTGTGGGCAGTTAGCACTGGATGCTGGACGTCCTCTGGATCCGCTGCGTTCGGTTACGATGGATCCTGGATGGAGCCATGACAGTGAGAAGCGACGCTGAAAGGTTGAATTGTTGGGAGAAACACTGAATCCACACGCAGCCGTCAGACATCGGGGAAAACAAATGCATTTTTATGCATTTTGGCCTTTCATCCAACAAAAATGATTTATAAAAACTGCAACCCCAGTGGAAATTTGACAGAACTCTGTATTTGTGCTTGAGAAAACAGATTTTTTTGGATTCTGTGCATCACAACAAATATTGTGACAATATATTCTTGCTTTGACAGGATTCCCATCAATATCGTCTTACATTTTGATAACTTTGTTACCCATTCATACAAAGGAACCTCCTGGACTCCTAACAGGAACTTAGTTTTCTTTGAATCCATATAACTGATTAATAAAAAAAATAAAATAATTCATGTGAAGGCAGCGTATTGTCCGGTCTCTGCTCGGTGTAATTCCACTTCCTCTGATATTAAAGCCTGTTTGTCTCCCTCCCACTGTGAGCAGAATATTAATCCAGATCATCAGGCTCCCAATCCGAAGGCCACACTGTAAATCCACCGCCTGGTTCTGCCGGAGGACAGAGGTCGTTACTGCGGCTCATCGCGCCGCTAAGTGACCAGAGTCGTTTGGAAATAACCCAAACGACTTTCCCCTTTACCTTTTAGCTTCAGGGCAGCGAGGGAAACCCAGAGATGAGAAGAAACTTTAAGGAACCAGAACTGGTGAAACCAACAAACCACCCAACAAAGAGCTCAGCCTGAAATGAGCCTGTGATGCTAAGTGGGATTCATTACATCCAAGTTATTATCAGCAGCATCAACCCCAATGACAAGAAGGTCCGTTTGGACCGAGTCAGGGCAGTAATTATGGGATATCTGCGCCGGTTGAAGAGATTACAGCTGGAGACTGAAATATTTATAAACCTGAGAAAACTTTACCTGGACGATAAAATGTCCCAGAAATTATTACGATAAGCAATAATATTGGTATTTTGAGACAATTTTCAGCTAATTTAATAATGATAATGGCTTATTGTATCCCCAATTAAAGTTAAAATAAAACCCTTATATTTCTAAAAACATTTAGCACTGGATGAACTGGAAAACATTGTAATAATAATTAAAATGGATTAAGAAGACTTGATAACCAAAATAGCATTTATCATTCAGCATTGACAGGGAAAACAGGCAGGAAGTGAAAACTGGCAAAAGTTTACGTTTCAGAAAATGAATTATTTTCAGTCGAAGTGGAGCATCTCTGTAACGATTGTTGTCCAAATTATTTTAATTTACTTAACTGATTGCTTGTGTTAAAATGCAATACTGAACACAGAGATATCTGAAATCTGTAGCTGTTGAATCTGATGTGATGAAGTTTTTATAGAAACTAAACAATAAAAAGACAGGGTCTGAGGAATGAAGCCACACTGGAAGAGAGAACTGCTGTTTGCACAGAAAATGTGTTTTTGATTTGATGAAACTTCCTGCAGATCAAACAGCAACTGATGCAAGAGTCGGTCTAAATAACAATCCAACTTGTTTCCCCTCTTCTTCATGTGTTTTGGGATTTGTTTCTGGCCAGAGCGGCTCTGCAGCTCCTTTGGTTTCCTGTCAGTCGGAGTGAAACGGCGCCTGGTGCTTTGGGAGGAAAGACGGAGCGAGCCGGACGGAGCGGAGAGCAGACAGACGGCAGCTCCGTCCTGCCTGCTCTCTACTGGGAGGCCTGCTGCTAATTGTGTAGGAGGAAAAAGATTGTTTGAGCCATAAGGAGGAGCGGTTTGTTAACCTGGAGGCCAGACTGCACAATGGGAATTTGTCTTGCATAAAAAGTCCTTCAATTAAATTTGATTGCAGTCGTTCTTAGTTTTCACGTCTGTTTAATCAAACTTCTGAACATTCGACCTGCAGGACGATGTTTCAACCTGGGAGAGAAGCCATGAAAGGTCACTGCTGAAGAAGCTGGCTGCATTCCGGCATATTAATGCTGGAAAACCTAGTGGAAGGAAAAAGTGTGGTAGAAAAAGGAGCGGAAGTAACATGGAAATTCTCAAGGAGTGGATTTAAAGCATCAGATTCCAGCACATTGGACCAGACCTGTCGCAGAGAGCAACAAATCAATTAATCCCATAAAAATGAAAACAGAGTGAATATTTCTATTTGCATGATTTATAGATTTTATCGAAAACTGGATGATAAGAAGTTTCTTCTGGTGTTTTGGTCTCAAATGTCTTTTTTTTGGACAATTTTGTTTACATTTTGTTTATAATTTTATTTATTGTTTCTGTTGTTTTGTTTATTTATTTTGGATATTTAAAATGTTCATTAGATGTTCTTGCTTTATTATATTACTACCCTCATAGATAAAAACATTATCATCGTTTATCGCAATAATTTTTTTGTACAATTTATCGTCCAGCAAAATTTGTCATAAGAAATAACAACCTTTGTTGTTGAAGTAATATGTTTTATGTTCATATTACTTCAAAATGGTCTCAAAAACAATATTATCACTTATCTGTATATTATTATACAATTTATGGTCCAATTTATTTGGCATATTAACCCTGAATCCCTCTGATCTGATTTTACCGTCTAATTATGTCAGATTACTTACCAGGAAACTCAGATTTGAAATTTTGCAGACATTAGGGCTTGTGCATGAATCCTTCTCTGACGTCTCGTCTTGGAGGAGCCATCGATCCTCCATCGATGCTTCTGGGAAAGTTTACAGTGTGAAGACATAAAAGTGAAATGAGTCTCTGGCGCAGAGGGAGAGCGACTCGTTTTCAGCTGATAAAAAGGCCATTTCTCCTCTCCCCTTTTGCTTCTTTTATTTACCGCAAAGCATAAAGCGATAGAAAAATGTGTTTTTCATGAGAGCTCTGAGTCACTTTTATTGCCTGATAGTTTAGCCATTAGTTTTTTCACTCTTACGCTCACTTTCTCCCCTCGTGACTGCACCGGTTTATCGCCAGATATTTTTCACTCCTGACGTTAAACTGGATCGATTTTGTTGTTTATCCAACCCTGTTTGTCAGGAGTAAAACTTTCTGCCGGTCCGTTCTCTCTGTCTCATCTTACAGAGTATAACAATTTATATCAACACGGCTTCGTCGTCGCCACAAAATAAAAAGTCATTTTCATCCAGCTGAGAAATTGCTAAAGTTAAATAACTTTGTTTTTTCTTTTATACTTAATTTGCTCCAAGTTTGATCAAGAGAAGCTGAAGACTGAAGCTCTCGAGTCGATGATGCTGAAATGTCACTAAGACAAAAGTCGATCCTCGTTTCCGCCGGATCCAGCTGAGGTAATTGGATGTAGAAGAATTTAGTTAAGACTCCTTTTCTAATGAGATTTTCCTTCCTGCTTGTTGAGAAAAACTTTGATTTAAGGGGAAACTGTTTATCAAGCCGTTTGAAATAAAACATTTTTCTAAATTTGCACAACATCTGGAACAAATTTACGATGATTTTTCTGAATATAGATCAACATTTTCCTCTCAGTTTTTGTCGTTCTCATCTCAGCCAGTGAATGTGGGGCGAGCATTGAGCCCAAACACATCATCCACATGCAGGATGTGAATCCAGCTCATGAAATATAACTTGCACCAAATACTGTATCCAAACTCCCTGCAAAAACACACCGACTATTTTGTTTAGTTTCTAGTGCAAATATTTTACTAAACTTGAAGTAAGACAAAACTAACTTAATAGCAAGCTTGTTTTAAATCAATAATTCCTTAATAATGGTGAAAAAGTTTTATTTCCACTGGCAGATTATTCAAATATTATAGTAAAGTTTTTGGGGACTCTGCCCACTTCTGGTTCAGAGTCACCTGGTGACATGTTAATGTTAATCTGTGTATCATCTGCGTAGTTTTGGTAGCTAATCTCTTTCCTGATATAATCTGGGACCATATGGATGTTGAATTAGAGGGGTCCCAGGATTGAGCCTTGGGGTACACCTTGAGATTTTAAATGTAAACATTATCTTTAAAATCAGGAGCTGTAATTTAAATTTGGCTCAGAAATGGAAACATTGTGGTCATTTCCTCCACTGCTGTTCAGGTCGACTTTTGTGAGGGATGAAAAAAACCCAGTAAACTTCATACAGTAAACATTCAGCTTTTAATCAAAGCAGCAGCTGTGGTTTGCATGTGGACGGGGGATCAGGGTCTGGCCTCCCCTTTGGGTAATAAATTTGCAGAGGCAGATGCTCAGCAGGACACAAACGTCTGTGGCTCACAGCAGCTGCTCAGAAATATGCATCCAGGTAAATCCTCACACATCAGACACACATTTGACGACACTTGTGGCTCAGATCAAGATAACATTTATGAAACCAGCGGATGGCTGCTTGGTTTATTCGAGTCCTTGTTGTAATCTGAAGCTCTGACTCTGCATTGTTCTTATTTCCAACATGCAGACACTTCCCTGGTTCTTGGACAGGTGCAGACAGATGGTGCAATGCTGGGAGCCATTCAAAAAAAAAAAGTTTCCTCAATGCTGGACGATGATGAATAGCAAATAAAGCATCTGCAGCAGCACAGAAAGAAAACACCGTCTCTTCAAAGAGTCGCAGAGGAACAAGAAGTCAAGTCGTTTGAGTAAATGAGTGGATTTAATGAGCTGGAGCGTTTATCAGCTCACAGAGGAGAACCTGTGTGCACAAGAGCGCCGGTCCGGCATTTCAGGAATATCCCCAGGTTCACATTCATGAAGCTAAAGAAACATTTTGGTGCTTTATTACTCCCGGGTTAGAAACCGATTCTGGATGAATCTACACAGAAGTTTTTAGCATCCCACAGATTACTAACGCAGGAACCAACCTTTATCTTGACCTCCCTGTAGCGTATGGCTTTAGTTTAATATCTGAACATAATTTGCTGTTTTTCAAGTGCAAAAGATGGATTTTTTCCACAACAGAAAGACTAATTAACCTAATTAATTACAAATCCCTAAATTTTTTTAAGTCCCTCCAATATTTTAAACATTATCACCATAAACCAACCCAGTTCTTTCTCTGTTATCATTAACAAAACGTGTCTGAAAGCTGATATTTCTTTACATGATTGCTGATTCCTGAGCTTATTTGTAAAAAGCAAGCGTGAAATCGTTCAGATATTAAAACACCAAAAGAACCGCTGCAACATCACAAACCCGTTTCTTCAGGAGGATTTGTGTTTGTTGGCTGACTGTTGTTCAGTCTGACCTCTCCTTGAAGACTGTTTTCTTTTTCCAAAGTATTCCCAGGGGCAGTGTTGTAATTTAAAGAAACTTTTGACCTTGCTTCCCAGCGACTTTGTGATGTTTCCACTTTTTCTGCAAGAAATAAAATATAAATGAAGGAAAAGAGTCAGGAGGCCAAGCAGTGAGGGAATAGATTTGTGTGTGGAGCAGGACCTGTGGGACCGAAGGTGCAGCCAAGGGCCAAAGAGTTGGAGCACTCAGCTGTTGTTGCTGGAAAGCAGAAACACAAACGTTGGATCTATTAAATGTCAGCATCACAAGTCTGAAGTCTGCTGCTTTTAAAAACAGGAGCTCATCTTTCTACCGGATCATTTCAGTCGGATCATTTAAGTTGCATTTTGGTGGCCTACTTGCATAAAGTTTGGATTTTTCCATCTAAAACCCTAAAATGCTTTGCAACTTTAGGCGACAGGAGTCCCAGTGGACTTCCTGTTTCTTCTTAAGGAATTCATCTTAAAATGATTGTTACCTAAAGATGCTTTAGGAGGAAACAGAGGAGCTCCATTTCTTCACGGATTATTTGTGTCATAACAATCTGTCAGGACATGAAGGCAGTTTCCACCAATATGTAAAAATATATTTTTAATAAAAGTTACATAGTGTAGCTTTAATGTTCATGAAAGCAGCTGAGTTTTGTCACATAGTGCATCAGTAGCCATTAGAAGAATGGTGCAGTGTGGACATAAGCGGTGCAAACACAGCAAACAGCGCTGCAAATGCATGAATGACGCAAACTCCAAAATACAAATGCAACAGAAAAAAGCTGCAAACCAAAATGATCACCATCAAACAAAATAGAAACAAAAACCTACAATAAAAAAAATGCTAAAACCACAGGAAATAGAAGCAAAAGGGGAAAAGCTACAAAGAGCAAAATCAGAAAATCTGAAAAGCTGCAACTTGCTCAACAGAAGTCCTCCAGACCACTAGGTGGAGTCTGGAGCACATCAGAATATTTATCCTGACGTTCAGTAATAATGTAAAAGACGTGACAAACCTTTTCTTTTCCCCTCCAACCTTCTTCTAGACATCCTACCTATACTGAGTTGGTCTTCTCCCCCTAGTGGTTTGGAGGATTTCAGTTTTGTTGAGTGAGTGCAGCGTTTCATACTTCCTGTTTTTTTCACTAATTAGCGAGTTTTCTTCCTTTCTCCTATTTCCTGTGTGTGCAACTTTTTGTTTGTAATTGCAGCATGATTGTTCATTTTATGTTTTCATTGCAACATTGTTTGCAGCATTTTTCTGTTGTTTTGTTTGTTTGTTTTGCATTTGTGTGTTTTGGAGTTTGCATCATTTATGTTTACTTCCAAACCTGACAACAGACTCACCACAAATTCATATTTCCCCTCTCTCGATAACATTGCTCTTCCTAAATGACATTGATTTGTTGCATTTCGTCCGCTTTCTGCTTTTAAATTTGCCCTTTGAACTTTGGATTAATTTCGTTTGGATATTGTTTCTGTCTGCGATGTTTCTGAAGGACGTCATATTGTGGCAAGGCGTGTGCACCTAATTTCCAGGCGCTCCAGTTTTTATATCCCTCACAAAAAGTGTGGAAATTGAAAGTCTCTCCAGGTGGAGGAGTGATGAAGGTCACAGTGGCTCGGATGGCTGAGATGTGGGGGTTTGTACTGGATAATTTCTTTCCAATAGGGAGGACTGAGCACATAAATGGTTTCTACTCTCTCACTGATTTCCTCTGGGGAAATTTCCACTTCAGAAAAGAGCGTCCGTAAAGGAGAACACCTCCCCCAGCTCTCGTTCTGTATATCTTCATGTCTGCTTTGGTCTGTGGGTGTCTTTCATTATATTTCTCTTTGTGTTTCATGACTGTTGCTTTTTGTCAAACGTACAACATACAACCTTTGATATTTAAGGGCTTTATTTCTTAAATATGTCCTTTTATCTGTGCAGACTCATCAGTTTGCAGGGGAGGAGTTGAATGTTTGTCCTTGTGAGTTCAGCCTTTTTCTTGCATAGTGAAATAAAAACATCAGAAATGTTTATTGCTTTAAAATGGTGCAGTAAATAAAATGAACAACCTTAAGACTCAACATGCCTTTATGCTGCCTGACATGATTTACACTATAAATCTGATCTTGGAGGGCAAAAACTACGGTGGCCCTGAAGTGCAAACCACATCAAGAACCTCTTCCGTTTTGTTATGTGTTCAAATATATTGTAGTTGTTTTTACTTAAAAGCTACAATGAGAAATCAGTTGCATGATAAATCCATTTTTTTCTACCAAAAACTGGATGATAAAAATCTTGAGTGTTTTGGTCTCAACTAGCCTTTTATTTTTTGTACAATATTGTTTAGAGAGACTTCATAATTAATTTTATTTGTTGTTGCTATTGTTTTGTTTTTTTGATATTTAAAATGTGTGCAAGTGTTAAATGTTCATTAGAACTTATAGTTTATTGATCTTTGAGTGTTTTTGCATTAATTTGCCACCATTACCTGGAAATGGTTTCAAAACAACATTATTGTTTACTGCAATAACTTCTGGGACAATTGATCCTCCAGCATAATTTATTATTGTAACAGGCCTTTTAGTTAATTTGTTGTGTTTTTTTATTTATTTGTAGTTGTGTTCAGTGATTTGTTGATGTGATTTGCACTTCAAGGTCACTGTAAAAAAACTGACTTAATTATAAAGATGTTCATATCAGATTGTTTTGTTGTTGGGTCTCAATCTTTACTGTTTGTAGTAATGATTGAGGATACTATAAAGCTGCATGGACAAAGAATTTGAGCTGCTTTCTAAGTAGATAATTTGGAAAAGAATGAAACTTTTCCTTACAGATATGAAACTGTAAAAGATAAAACACCCAAACTGTCCCAGGAGGTTGTAGTTAATGAATGTGGTCCTTAATTACACATCAAAATGCAAAAGAACATTGTCTGCATGGCCCATTAAGCTCACTTGATTTATAGACTTGATTCACAATTTTCTTGTAAAATAATTAACATTTTCAGCAACCTGAGGAGGTAAAATGCAAACATTCAGGAGGAAGCTTCCCAAACATGATGGTAAATTCACAGAAATCTGCTAAAAGCAGAAACTGAGGGATTAAAAAAGGGATTCCAGGTTTGCTTGTTCAGATGACGTTCACATAACTTCCCGGTTGCACCGCAGCAGATTTATGTGACAATTCTCCCATGTCTTGCGCCGCGCTGCATTTGGCCTTGTGGAGAAAAATCAATGGCAAAAAATGATCAGCAGTCAACCATCTGTAATGTTTGTGGTGGTGAAATCTATAGCGGGGCTTCAGGATGAGTCGATTACTTGTTTCCAGACTGGAGGCTCATTAACTACGAAGAAGAAAACGCGTCACGGATCAACCAACCCTGATGAGTGTCTCCGTCTTCAGGGAGCAGGGAATATGCTTTATGACACTAATACTGTGACTGCATCTCCTGGCCTTGATGTGGTTTATTTTGTTGATGCAGGACGTCTGACTGATTTGCACTCAAATGGCTGCTGTTGGTTTTCTCCAAGCTTTTATTCATTCCGGAGACGTTTGTATATTTATCCCAGTTAAACTACAATCACCGACTGAAGGATGGAGGTTTGCATGTGTTTCTGCACTCACCTCTTATGTCCAACATTTTGGGGGTTTTTTCTCCCCTCCAGCATTACCAGAATGACATAACATTGTTATTATTATAACATATAACAATATAATAGTATAAATATCTGTCAGTGGTGCTGTAACCTGCCATGTTGTCTTAATGGCTTATGAAAACATACCTTGCTGGTCTTCCTGTGGACCAGGAGCTTTTACACCTGATAGTTTGGTAGATCTGGTTTGATTTGGGACCAAAACTTCAACATTTCTTCCACTTCCAGCTGCTGGGTGTTTCTTTCTCTCTGCTCTGAGTCAAACCAACCAAACTCTTTGAAAAAGAGTGTAGCGCCTGTGGGGGCGCTGCACCAAAAACCACTGAATGAAACAACATAGAAAAATCTGAAGAAAACACAGAGCGCAACTTCTTAGTGCATAGAATGTAGACAAACATGGAGTGGCATCGGATTTTAGTGGTTGTAGGATTTCTCTTTAGTCGAGCCATTTCTGCCACTAGCGCCAGAGTAACGGGTTATTTTTTTGTTGTGTTTACCCAGAATGCTCTGCGTCATAGTCCACTTCCTGCTTTTTGAGTCGTTTCTGGTCCACTTGGCATTCACATATGCATTCAAACTTCACCAGAGTTCACGTCAAGTGAACCGAGACAGAGATTTGTAGAAAACAAAACCACAAAATGAAGAAAAAGCCAAATTATCAACAAATATTTTGACTGAACTCTTTCTGAAGAAGAGCCTTTTTTTCCCAGCAGCCATTTAAAATCGGTACTCCATCCATCCATCATCCTCTCAACCTGCTGAACCTTTGCAGACCTGCCAGAGAGCTGCTGCTCATCTTCAGCAGGCTAAGGCCGAGAGGCGGGGAAACCTTCGACACGTCGCCACTCCATCACAGCGCGGCACATTTATTCAACATCTTACCAACAGTCCTGCCATAAATTTAAACATCCAGCATCCCAACTAGATTTCTCTCAGCATTTATGCAAAGCAATAGTTGATCTTCTGAAATCGATAAATACAGATGTATTTTTTGTCCTGTTTGCAGCCAAGCAACAAACTGCCAAAACTTCAGCTCATAATGCGACTTTGTTCTGAGAAAGAATGGCTGCTCAGCATCATTCTTTTACACAGAGACTCACTGATTGATGGGTTGCATAAAGCTTTTCTTTTATTTGAATGATGTGTGCTGAAAGGAGAATGGCTACAATGGACAAACATGTTGACTTTGGAGTTTCTTCGAGCTTGCATTGATTTTCCTGTGATTGCTTACAGACTCCTCACCTTGCATACAAATCCAGCTTCCACTGTTCTGCAGAAACTGGCTGAAGAAAAGGAAAATGAATGACTGGTTAAATGAATCTTGTCCCTTTTTTCCCAGCCTGACCTTGACTGTGTGTTTTTACAATGGAGGAAAATGATTTCCGTAATGATCCGGCTTGTTCCTCTTTCAGCCGGTTCTCCCGTAGGCATGGGGGAATAAAACTTATTAAAGCACCCTCATTGTCCTTGCATCAGCCGCCGACAAAGACTAGAATAAGGATTGAAGATGAGAGGAGCCATTTGGACTATATGAAGGTGAAATCAGAGGAAACCGATATGATAAATGAAAATGTTGTCATTTACAGACAATTTTTAACTAATATAATACTTTCCACAATATATATCCTCTCTAAAACAAAAATAATAATTTCTTTAAAAAAAACAAAAAACATTTAACACTGGAATCAAAAAAAATATTTATATCCAAAATAAATAAACAAACAACAATAAATAAAATGGATAGTGAAGTCTCAATAACAAGAAAACTTCTGAGTTTGAAAAATCAAAATTCTTTGACTTGAAAAGAAATTTCTAAAAATGTAATCTCAAAATTTCTGAGTTTTTTTATAAAGTTTTTCACTTTTAAAACTCAGAAATTTTCTTACGTTTTCTTGAAAGTTGTTGAGACTAATCTCAAAATTTCTGAAATCTTTCTGACCTTTTGTACATTTTTTATATAAAATTTCTGACCTTTCAGTTTTCTAGCAAATTTTTGACTTTTCAAACTTAAAAATGTAAATTATTTTTGAAAATTTCCAAGATTAATTAAAAAATTTCAGAATTTTTCTAGAAATTTTTTGAGTCTTCAAATTGAAATTTTTTTGTTTTTCTAGAAAATCTGATTAGTCTAAAAACAAAAAAAAATTCTAGCTAATTTTTGACTTTTCAATCTCAGAACCTTTCATGTTTTTTCTGATTGTCTAAAACTTCAGTTTGTTTAGTGGAAATTTCCTTTGTGGTATATTTAGGCAGCTTATTCAGCGTAAGGGATTCGGTTCTCGAGCAGCTCTGGGGACGAGTGAGCGGCTCAGAAAGACATCGACCCAGTGCGTGTGTCTAGTCAAAGGCCTGCTCTCTTCTTTTATAGATAGAGGTTGGATCTCTGTACCAGTCCAATAAAAACGGAAAGCATGGGGATTATGTGCTGCTGAAACATGTTGGTATGAATGCAAGTGGGTGATCTGCACTGCAGGCGAGCAGCTAGCATGAGTAACTCCAGCAGGAGGAGAACAAGTAGAGGTCATAAAATCTATCAACTGTCTTCATTCTCTTGCTTTTTGTGCTAAAGGATCAAACTTTAGCTTAATTAAAGACACACCACTGTACCTCTTTTTGTCACTTTCCATGAAAAATCCACACTGATCCAGCAGAGTGGATTCAATCTATCAAATCTTTTTAAGGAAGGAGCTTCATCAGTCCCTAGATTTTTGCTCTTTTTAACATGAAAAAGTAAGACGTACAGATGGTTTCTTAATTTGATTCATTGAGCGGATAGCAAACATCATCACCATCATCACAGTGAGCAGAGGTGTTTGTGAACAGCAGGTCTCCTGTCTGAGTGGCTGATCCAGATGGCTAAATGTGATTGGAGATGGTCGGTGATTAAAGGCTGGTGCCAGAAGTAAAGCCATATGGGCCTGGACTTTTCTAACACAGAACCATGAAGCAGATTGAAAATACATTTTTATCCCAACATCTCCCAACACGCTGCAGAGCTGCTGAATTTTCTTCACTCTATCAAATCCTGAAGCTCACGATGGAAAAAGTTTCGAGCGTTCATCCTGTCCCTCTCATGCTGGAGGAAATCCAGACTGATGGCGACACGTTCCCGTCTTTATGGAGCAGAAGTTGAAAGATTGAACCCAAAGTAGAGTTTCCTGCACAAAAGATCCAGACATTTTGGAACTGAAAAATATTTTAAAACTGAATTAAAAGTTTGAAATTGAAAATAATAAATAAATAAAAATTTTAAACTGAAAAAAAGTCTGAACAGTTGCATTTTTTCCATTTCAAACTTTTTTGACAATTTAAAATCTTTTTCAGTTTCAAAAGTTTCCAATTTCAGATTTTTTTTTGTCAGTTTCAAATCTTTCTATTCAGTTTCTTTTTTTTTCAATTTCAAACTTTTTTTCAGTTCCAGATGTTTTAAGTTTCAATTTCTTTTCAGTTTACATTTTCTGACTTTAGAACAAACTCATTTAGCTCCACAGATTTAGAAAATAATTTTCTTACATTATCAAAACTTCTCCTGCTCAGAATTGAGATACAAACCAAATTTAGTTCAGAAATGAATTTATGTTAACTCTTCCTGTTGTCTTATTTGTGGTTTTTGGCAGTAGTAACATCCTGCTATTGATCACCTGACCTGTATGACTAAAAAAGTGTTTCGATATGGCTGTAAAACCACTTCATCTTTGTGCAAAAATGTTTTATCAAAAAACCTGCTTCTAATCAAATGTATTTTTGTAATTTAAACTTGGGCAGTTCTATGTTTGATGGAAATGCAGCCACTACAGGTCCGACCATCGCTGCTGATCTGGTTGCATCATGGTTCTGGCCCCTCACATGTTCTCCCACCGGCGTGCCGTGACAGTGAAGCTCCTGTCTGCTCCGCCCTGTGGGACCCTGATGATAATAAATGTCTAAAGTCCAGATGGATCATATTCCCCAATCTGCTCGGCTCAGACCTCGTGGCCCTGCAGCCTGTTGTTTGCCCTGCAGCGACTTTCACCTTTCAACTCCGCTTTTGGAGCATCTGCTATTTCGTCTTTGGACTTTGGTTTCTTTTTCAGCCATTTTCTGTCCTGAGATGCTTCAAAAGAATATATACATAGATTTTTTTTGTTTAAGAAAACATACATACGTTGGATGGGTCCTTTTTTTTACATTAACTGCCTTTTTGCAAGATTTCAGGACTCTTTGTTCTGTTATTATCTTCTGTTACTTGGACTTTTCATCTCCTCCTCTTGTGGCAGTTTAGCTTCACCTGGTTCAAATTCTGTAAAAATAAATCTTCTTTTAAGCACATTTAATATCTAACCAAAAAATAATCATTGTTTTGCATGTTAAGACATTTAAAAGGCCTGAGCTTTTCACAGATTCACTCTTTGCTCCAAACAATAAAGTGGAATGTAAGATTATTGCCTTTTTAGCAATAAATTGTTTATGTTGTTATTTAAAAGAGGAATTAAATTCATTGTTTATTTGCATTTTGTTATACATTTTTTAATTTTGTGTAAAATAAGCTTAAGTGGTTAAATAAAAAAATCTCCAGAATGTACCCATTTTTATATGATTCATCAGAAGAATCGTTTGTTTTAGTCCTTAGAGCTGCAATATGAAATGCAATGCAAGAAAATCTGACTGCATGGAAGGAAAATATAAAGAATCCGGTTAAATTTATCCTTTCTTACTGTGAATCATTCAGGTTTTATTCAACAGCAAGTTAATCCCTTGCAGTGACATTCATGAATTCATTAGTTTACCTCTGAGTAAAGTGGCATTAAATGGAAGATGACCCATTTTATTGATTCAGTGCAGCTTTGTAATTAAGGCTGTTTAAACGGAACCAGTTAATGTTGAATGTTTGGATCGAACACATGAAAGAACCTTCAATGCTGCTGTTTTTTTATCTGGATAATCTAAAAATGCATTGCGTTTTTATGAATGTGATATTTTTGTTTGAGTAGTTTGAATTAATTTGAGTTGCAGCCAGAAATGAAAGCAGTAAGATGAATGTGAGCCATCTCCTGAGAGGCAGCTGGTTTATTTACACAGAGACACTCGCTCTGTCCTGGACAGTTTTAATCAGAATATTGATCTGTGTTCACTTTTAAAGTCGGCAGCATCAAAGTGTTGCAGCATTATTTTCTACATCCATTAACCTAATCTGCTGCCATGTCTGACCTCCACAAACAGCTTACGCTCCGTTTTCCCAGAGCTTCATACTATTAAGATCTGCACTGTTCTTCTAATGAAATGGGTCCAATTCTTCTCTCCAGCACTCAAAAAGCACAAAACCCTACAAAATAATTTTGTCTAGTTTCTAGTGCAAATCTCTTAGTAGACTTGAAATGACAAAACTAACTTACAATTACATTTTCATCAGGACATTGGAGTTTTAAAAATAAAATGTTTAGTTATGAGTGATATAATCTGCCAATTGAACTAGAACTTTTTCATCAATATTAAAAAATTGTTTATTTGAAACATGTTTTTTTTTTATCTTGCTGAAAAGTTACCTGTCAGTTAATTTAGTCTTATTTCAAGTTTACTAAGATATTTGCACTAGAAATTAGTTTCTAAGTTTCAAAAATTGTTGACATTTGGAACTAAGAAATTTAAATTTTTTTTGGAGAGACTTTATGAGATTAATTTTTTGGAGTAATTTTACAACTTTTTTCAGAAGGGCTAAATGTTATTTTGAAAAAAGAAAAGAGAGATGCTTTTCAAAGAAAATCATCTAATTTTCAGTTTATTTTGGGATCAATTGAAGAAATTTATTTTCAGTAACAAGAACAGGATTCGGGCCACTTTCTTTCAAACTGTTCTCAACATTTAGTCAAGTTTTACAAATTATATGAAAACTGATTTGGATGATTTAATTTTAGTATGCTTGAGTAAATGTGTTTTTTCCTTTTGTTAAACCTTGGTTGTAAAAAGACAAATGCATTGTGTTGCACTTTACATTTTCAGTTGTGAGAAAATTCCAAATTTGTATCATTTTTTTAATTGCAGTTGGGGACCGCAAAATATCCATGGAAGGGCAACTAATGGCCCCCAGGCCACACTTTGGACACCGCTATCCTAGAGAATATAAAAACAATCATTAGAAATACTTTAAAGGTGACTTATGGTTGTTCTTTACTCTGATCTGATGTGGTGAGATTTTAAAAAAGTGCAGTTTTGCTCCTGTGTGTCCGTGGTTTTTCTCACTTGCAGCTGTCATTCCTGCAGTGAAAGGAGAGTTCAAGGATTCGTCAAACCTCCAGGCGGGCTCAGCTTCGCTTTGGGTTTTCCCATCGCCACCGAGCCAACATGAGGGGCTTTAACGGGTCAGCTTGTGGCTCGCTGCCAACGCCTCCAGGTTGTTTCATTAAGCTCATCACTATCATGCTAAACGACAAGGTCTTGGACAAAAACGGAAGAGTACAACCAAAACTGAACTGCTGAAGTTATTTATCGTGATTAATCAATTATTGAAATAATTGTCAACTAATGTAGCAATTGATTAATCATTAACTGGATAATAGACACTCAACAAAAGCTGAAAAACAATATATTCAAAGCAGTAATTAAGACAAAACTGTACAAAATATATATACTTCTCCATTTAAGATAAAAGCAACCATAGTTTTAGTTTCACTTGGTTCAAACTTATTAAAATAATGCATTGTTTTGGCATTTTAGGCAATAAAATGTTTAGTTTTTATTTTAAAAAGAAATGAAATTATTTGCATATGTGCATCTTTTAGTGTATTTCTAATATTTTCCTATAAAAAAACAGCTGAAATGGTTAAATGACAAATCTGTAGAATGTGCCAAATAATTTAATCGCCAGAATAATCAATAGAATAATCGATTTTTCCTCTCCACTGTCGCTACATGCATGCTCACTAAAATACTCAATGCAGTGAGACTGGTTTACTTAGGTGGAAACTTTTTAAACTAATTTGAATCATTAACTGAGCTTAATGTACTATTTGATAACTTTTTTTTACAAGGTGTCTCGAAACATTGAATCAGAAAAAATAATTATTCTATGAATATATTTTAATTATTTGATGTTTTTTTGGGATCGAAGCCAATATTGTTTTCCCCTCTGTACCTAATCTTGAGTAATGGAAAGACAGGAGTCTCATATAGCTCTAATTAGAGTTTTTCGACGCCCATCAGCAGCTTATACACCTGCTACCATCTGATTTTAATGTTTTCAATGTTCAGAGCAAATGAAGAGTGAAATTATATTCATAAACTAGCACATTTCCTGACAGTAAATATAATCCTGTCCATTATTTATGTGGTGAAATTGGAAAATGAATCATCTTGTCTCTGGATGCACATCTTCTGTGAATTCATCCATTTCAGAAAGGACTAAGGAAAAATGAATGTGACACGTTACAGAGTGCACACATCAGAGAATAAGTCGTTAATTACCCAGTGAATTTAATGGAGATTGGTCTGGTCAGTGAGCACAGCAAAGAGAAAAACGTTCACTTTACCCACAGAGATTTACTGCATGATTCCAGAAATGAGTTAATTCAGCTGAGAGTCAGTTCTCACACTTATTAGATGCTTGTGGCGGTAATCTTGCTCTGTCCAATTAGAAGCCATGTTTCTGGACGACACCGCGCTACAGCGAATGCCGCTCATCAGTCACTGATTTAAGTGGGAATACAGAGTCTATCACGCTGAGATGGAGCTGCGCAGAGGATTTAACCTAGAAAAGGCCCTGTAAGATTTACAAAGAACAGCAATTTTTCACATAAAATACTGAAGTTATGCTGGAAATGAATGGAGGAGAGATATGGTGAAAGAAAGTTCCCGTATATTAAAGTACAGCAGGAACAAGATGACAAAATAACATTTGCGTTGTTTCCATACAAACTAAACTATCTAGCATGTCAGGCTACAACTACAAATTTAAAAGGTGATTTATTATTATTCCTTGAACAGGTTAGAATAGATCTATGTGATACAAAACGTATTCATTATGGTTTTTTTGCACAAAATCATTCTGAAATAATGAGATTTTAGAGTCAACAGTGGAAATGGCTGCCTACAAATACAACAGTACATCTTTGAAAAGCCGAAGTGGAACTTCCTGCACAACCAACCAGATTGTAGCAAGTGGTTTCTGGATGCTAAGCCAACAATAACACCCCTGTCTTTCCCAGCAGTCATTGTACAGTTCACACTTCGGGAAAACCAGCTGACAGGCACAGGCGCATTTCTTCAGGTATGAGACAGATTATCTGTCTCATATTGTAAAGTCACAAGATGGTTTTTTTATTTAAAAAAAATACATACTACACCTTTAAGGCAGTATGTTTCAGTTATAATCATGTAGCACACTCTGTAAAAAAAAAAAAAAAGTCTCTAATTTGTGGCAAAATACTGGCAGCTGGGTTTGCTAGAATTTAAATTCTGGGAACCCTGCTGCCAGAATTTTTTCTTTTTTACAGGGAAGCAACAAACATGGCAGAGACATTTTGAGATACAAAAAATTCTAATAAAGTTTTCTACATTTTGAGAAACATAAGCTCACATTCCTGACTAATCAAATGTCTCATTCTTAATGTGAAAATTAGATAGAGCCTTTAAAGAAAACATACCAATCATTACTGATGTTTTCCAGTGTGTTTCTGTATTTGCAGAGAACCAAATAGAGCTTTTCTTTATAACTGTGTTAAATTTCCCAGCAGTGTTTGGGACAGCAACAGGACAGCAGCTAAGTGTCTGTTGATATGTTGGATGTTGGACAGCAAATTGTCGCTCATATTTTATCTGCATGTGCAGACTCATTTATCATCCCTGCTGCAATCAGCCAGACCTCCCATCAGTTCAGCAGTGAAGAACACACGTGTCTCATTTCTGCACTGCTGTGTCGCCTGTTGGTGTCTGAGACAAACTGAATATTCACACCACCAACAGAGATATCATAGCAAAGTAATGCACGACCTACATTACAGCTGCTAAAGCTTTAACATCTTCTGAATAATTATATCTTTGGAAATGTGCTTACATGGCAGCTGAATCAAGAGATGTATGAAATAATAAACAGTTGTTTTTTTCTTGTCATAATTTTTAATTTTCTTTATTCTGTGAGATTTCAATAAAAGATTTCTGTTGATCAAGTGGTGGAAACACATTTCTTTATTATTCATAGTACATTTATTCTGTAAAATTGGTCGTTTTGCATTTTCTTCCTTTTCTATTTTCCTCTTATTTTGTGTACTGTTCTATTTTTATGTATAAACTTTTAGATTAATAGTTAAAGGTACAGTGGTGATGAAACATTTGGGCAACATATGAGTAACAAGGTTTAACACGGAGCAAAAAACACATTTTTCTTAACAATATTGGAAACACTGTAACCTTGATGATTAAGGTAAGACTTCACCATTAAACTTACTTTCTAAAGTAAGGTAAGGCAATGTTATTTATATAGCACATTTTCAGCAACAAGACAATACAAAGTGCTTCTAATATCCTGTAAGATAAAAACTGCTACTACTACTAATTTAAATAAGTAAATGAAATAGAGGGTGACATAGACAGCTATATTTATTAAGAAGTTAATGGTGACTAAAATTTACATTTAATTCAAACTTTAAGCTTTAAAAATAATTTTTTTTCTGGACCATTTTATGCTGGTTATGGTCCTCCACAATTACGGTATATGTCTTGGAAAATAAACAATTCATAGCTGTATTTTTCCGGCCCCTGCAAACCTGAGTAGTGAACCCCGTATTCCTTCATCTGTATCAGTTGACGTACGGTTTGAAGTTCGTCACTGATGACAGAATAAAAATATGGAAGCTATCGTTTTTTGTGGTCAAAGGTAAGTTTTAAAGGAGTTAATTAATATATTTAATTTAGAGATTTATTTTTAAAGTAAGAAATAGACACACATCAAAATCCATATAGGGTGTATACTGCGATGTTTCGGCAGATGTTCGTCAGTTAGCTAGCTAACCTTTGCAGCGAACTTTTCCTTCTCGAACATTCTGACTTCGCGACCGCTGGTTTGACCGAGACATGTTTCGTAGCTCTTTAATAATAGACTTGTTTGTCTGCTTATATTTTCATCAAACGAGTTTATTTTCTTCTTTTGATAATATTATAGTAATTTTGTCAACTGCCGTGAAACACTGACGGTTTCCAGCTGGTTATGTTGGTGAATGTCTAGTTATTTTGTGGTTTAAATGGCAACAACTGATCAAAAATTCAAATAAGCATTCCCTGGCTCTTATGAATATCTGTTAGTTAATAGTTAACTATTAACTAAAAATTAACTAACCCTAACCCATGTTGTTAATCCAGTTTGGTTCGATTAAATTACACACTTTAGGTGTGTACACACTGTTCCTGTTGCTCTCATTCCTTTTATAGGTTTACTGAACATATAGATTTTTCTGATGGTAAAAATAACTTGATTCGACAAGAATAATCTGCTTAAGTAGAAATGTCTTGGTTTAAAAAAAATATCAGGAATTAAAACTTTTTACATGTCATTAAGGCTGTTGCTCATCTGTTACATAAGGTAATCTGGATGTAAGCAATCACACTTCACCAAAGTCCCAGTGTTGTCTCCACTGGAGGTAAGTTGATAATTTTTAAACCATTCAATCCCATTACGTTTTTGTTGTGAGACAACAGTGATACCAACTGAGTACCCAGTGGGCTTTCTCTGGGTACTCTCTCCAAAAACTTGACTGTGTACTGGTCTCTCTAAGTTGTCCCTATTTGAAAATACCTAGCATTTTTAAGACTTCTTCAGGAGACAAATCCACTCATAATAGCTAGATGTTCTCAACCAGAATTATTGATTCTGGTTGAGAACATCAATTATTGACGTGCCCAGCCTCCCAGGAAACTTTGCATGGAAACATAGTTGTTTTACCCTTGTGACGGAAACATCAGTGTCTTGACAGTGTCCTTTACATGGTCATATGTAACACTCAAGCTTGACAATGAGTATATTCTGTTTTTTTTGTTTGTTTTTTAGTATTGTGATGACCTTTTCCAAATCTGACCACCTGATTATCAATAAACTCCACAAGGTAAGTGTATTGCTTTTTTTATTCTGTGATTATAAATTAACATGTTTGCTATGAGCTTGCAGTTGTAGATCTAAACTGGTGTAATAAGGTTTCAGAAACTCCTGTAAATGTTGAATTGCAGATTAGAAATAAATCTACAGTAAGTACATGGGGTGAGAACTAACTGTTATTAGTCATTTGATAAATTAGAGATGCATTCATATAAAACGAGTATTGTTATTGTCTGTATTAATTATTTCTATTCTTTCCTAAATGGTTGCTGAGGTTGTTTTTTGTCTGTGTTGATTTGTGCTTTTTATCTTTAAAAATGTATGTGTAATATGTGGCTTTTTTAGATGACATTGGTGTGATTTCATACATCAGGTTTTTGTACTGTTCTGAAACGCTGATGTATATTCTTGCTGTTATATGCAATACCGAGTGTTTGGGAAAACATAAAATCTTTAAATATTGGTAAAACATAGTTTGTGTTTTTCTTCAGTAAATAGGTGTGAAATTTGTTTTTGTAGGTAAAGACCTTTGTCTGCATTTCTTGTTCTCCTGGTTTAATTATTCTGAAACAGGCGTAATCCTTGTAAATTAGAGCAAACAGTTTAAAAAGGTAAAGAAGATTCCAGATGACTCTTTACTTGCCTTGTTTATTAAAGGGTATAATAACAATGGAAATACACATGATACTTACTATGCTTTTCCCTTGCTTTAAAAGTGCAGCAACATTACATTGATGATCTGAAAGTCTTGGTGCACCCAGTGTTGTAGACTTACAAAATTTACGGAAGACATATCAGTTCTTGAATAACAAAATTATCTTTATACTTTGCCTTTAAACATGGGTTCTGAAATGATGTCAGAAAGAAAAATACAGAAATATCTCAAGTTGTAATCCGACTGAGAATTTGAGAGACTATAGTATATTGTCTCCCAAAAGATTTCAGCTAGTAACATAAATTAAATCCTTTTAAACAACCATCCACAGGTTAAATTCTTATGCATTAAATACTTTTCAATATTTCCATTTCTTCTAATAATTCAATATGTCTGGCTTACAAAGTCCCAGCTTTTTAGGCTATATTTTTACTTTTTGCTGCCCAGGATATTATTGCACTGATAAATGAGAGGAACCTCTCTCAAGTACACTGTTGGTGTAGGGTTTCATTTTTGCTTTGACTGAAAGCTCAAGGAAGAACCTCCAGACATATTACTCCTCAGAGGGACGCAAGTCAGTGGGCCTAACAAGGAGAGTGGTTCAGACCTCAGACTCCAGACTGGAGACCCTGCCCCAGGGCTTTGGCACATAGGGACTGTTGACTCTTCTCGCCACAAGGACTTGCCTCCGATCTCGGCTCCCTGAACCCAAGTCCTCTCGCTTTGGGGCATCATAAGGCCCAAACATGTTGTTGTGGTAAACCACTGGTCTGTTCGCCATTCTAGAGAGCATTGCTGTGTTTTCTGGGCAGTGACTGGTACACGGAAACAAGTGGCACATGTCCTTTGAGCTGTTGTAGAACTGGGACGGTCCTTGTGGGAGAGGCCCCACATATACTGGTAAATCTGTGTACGAGTTCAGGTATGTGGAATAATGTCTGTGCACCACCGTAGAGGAGGAGCGGCGCAGTGCAGCTGCGTTTTGCAGGATAGCTTCCCTGTACGAGGGCAGCCGGGTAGAGTCAGCGTACTTTATCTTTTGCTTGTAGGGGTAAGAACCCATATGGGCTGGATCTAAGTAGGCTGGCTCAGCAGCCAGGGGGTAACAGGAGAGGTTGTGCCCTAAACTACCGTACAGCCTGTGAGGCTTTGGATTTGGCCCCACCACCTGTGGAAACAAATCAGGCATGTCTGTTCGGGTGGAGGGAGCTGTGGATGTGGAAGGCTTTGTTTCATCTACCTGACGGATTCTATCATTTCCCCACGTGGCCTTGAGAAATGAGGCTCGTCGATTTAACTTGTCCTTTCCTAAGAGGGGGATGTCGTCCATTTGTGGCTCCAGGTAAGACTTCATGCAGGAGTTGCAGCTGGTGCTGCTGCCGGGGTAGTGTCCTGGAGTGCAGGCCATGGCCATACCATCAGGGGGCTGGTTGTTGAGGAGGTGATTGGCTCTCAACTCAGCAAAGCAAGACCGTGGTTCATCGTAGTCGACTCTCACTCTTTGCTCTGGATTGTTAAGCAGATAGCTAAAAGACCTCCGTCTCCGGCTTACACAGTCTGGGGGGTAGCTGAACTTCCTGCGCAGGGGTCCCTTGTGCTCCACATAAATGTCAGGTACCTGAAACTCCCTGTAGGAAACAAAAGGGGATGCTGGGTGCCGGCCCTGGTTTTCCACATACAGCCTGCTGCTGTGGTGGGGATTGGACGTTCCAGAGGGAGTTGGATCTCTCATGGCGATGTGTGGGCTGCTGAGACTGGAAATGGGCAAAGTTCTCTCCAACAGATGCTGACTGCTGCGTGTAGGCAGCGTGTACCGAAGAGGAGTGGGTCGGGTTACCACCCTGGGCTTCTCTAGAAGCGGCTGGGTGGATGTGTCCCCGTAATGAACTGGGAACGTTGGTGTAATGGCCCTCTGAGGGTAGGGGGAATGATTGTCTGTTATACTGGAGATATAGGGTAGCCGGCTGTGGGTCACATCTGTGGTTGTAACTCTGGGAGGCAGGCCAGCTCGCACATTGTCGGCTCCACGTCTGCTCCAGTTTTCTATTGTTTTGGTGGCGCTATCGAGAGAGTTCTCAACTCTGGCAGAGGACACCATGTCCTTGGCTGTCCTCAGCATCTTAAGCATGTTGGCTTGAGTGTAGTTGGTGGTGACGTCTGGACTCTGCAGACTCCCATTGCGGTCACTTTGCTCTACTCCGTTAAAGCAGCTGTAGATGCCCTGTAAATGGATGGAAAGGTAGAATTAAATAAACCTGCAGACTATTGAAGTCTTGATTACGTTTTATTACAGTCACAGATTATTTCCCCATTAATAAAATCTCCTATGAACATCAGACGTTAATTAGGTGAAGGGCTTGCTGCAGAAGAATATTTATTTTTGTTTATGTGACTGTCTCTGAGATTGAAAGGACATTTTTATGGTGCAGGATATTGGACATCAGTCCTATAAATGTTATTTGCTGATCATGCACTTAGCATATTAGTTTCTCCATTTCACCCCCACTAGCTTTATTTTACTTTCAAATTGTGTATTGCTCTGGAATGCAGAATCTCACCTTTGACCACAGTTGATACAGAGATGAAGGTTCTTAATGGGGTAATTTAAATTCAGTTTCTCAGGCATCATGACCATTTCTTTCAGCAAACAACCATAAAATCCTTTTCCAGTATGAGGGTGTTTTATTCTCCTTTTGTTGTCATCTTTTGAATATTGTAATTAAGGAATAACTTGCTTTATTAATGCCTGTTTGATTTGTTTGAAGTTGTACTTTTCGGTAAAGTTTCCTACCTGTTAGCGTTACTTCTCTTACTATTTAAACACTGCATGAAGGCAAGAAATTATAATAGAAATTCACCAAATCAGTGGGTGATTAGCATGTCAAGTACTGAGTGATTTAATACATCAACACTAAAAAGTCAGTTTCTTTTTTAAGAAACCTGAAAATCATATTTTCTTTTTAATGTGCCATTAGAAGAAAAAATTGGAATAATAAAAAAAATCTAAATACAGCCAGAAATGATGTTAAAACAACTTGGTCCATTTTATTATGTGACAATTACTTACTCTACTGATAGCCAGGAGAAAGTCCAGACGGTCTGATTTGTGAACTGAATGGCGAAGTTTCCAGTAGAGCAGATGTTCCCAGGCAAATACCAGTAGGCTTAGGCCCATGGCGACAAGCAGCATGTAAAAAACTCCGGCCATGTTGTCGATGTCCAGCTTACTGCTCATGACTTCTTTCTTTTCGTTTCGACAGATACCTGTGAGCCAGACGGTTTGCAACTTTTGGGTGTCACCTGTGTGAAAAAACAAGAGAGAAAACATTTAGGTTAGATGAAATGTATTTTTATATAGAGTAAGAACATTTCCTCAGTTAGTTAATTTGTGAAGCTGAGTATTTTTACTGTGAAACAAGAGATTTTACTGTAAAGCTGCATGCCAAGGAGGGTTTCTTCAGAAGACAGATTGATGTGTGAAGTAAAATATTAGCCATACCAGTAACCTCTCTGGTTGGCATTTATGTATTATGCATTACGTGTTATCATTTCTCTTTCAGTTTTATAAATTCAACTAAAGGTGAATAGCAGAATAAATCAACTTCTGATTTAGTTTCACTTACATGTTCTTTATATAGTTGCTTTTAGCTGTTATCTTTATATGAACATGTTGTATGTAATTGCATCATAATATTGATGTTTTTGAGTAGTAGTTCTAATTTATGAAAGCACAACAAATACCATCAGCCAGGAACTGCAGCAGGGCCAGGTCGATGGGGCGTTTCCAGCGTGAATCCTTCTGCAGAGCAATTCCATAACCAGTAGTAGCAAACACTTTCCCGCTGCCAATGGTTACCAGTTTGCATCCTTCGTCTTTGCCAGCCATGTAATTCAGCACAGCAGCATCATAGATAAAGGCATCCAGTTTCCTAACGTTGTAAAACGGATTACACAAGTAATTTAGTTGTTTTGCTCATTTTCCATTTCGACATTGTGTGTTCATGTCTCTCTTGGCAGAAACCTACCCTGTTTTAAGGCTGTTGAGAGCATCCTCTACTCCTTTTTGGTTGTATTTGACCATGTGGGAGTGCATCTCGGGGTAGTTACTCCTTATGTTGCGCTCCGTGCTGCCATTTGGGACGGTACCAAAGCGGAACGGAGGATACTGCTCCTGTGGCTTTTGAAACTGTTGATGGATGTGGAATAACATTTTATATTAACAAACATAATTCTTGTGCTTATGTAGCTAAGCAAAAGATATCTTATGTCGTTTGCTTATTGTTCCATACACATAGTTTGACATACTGTATACAGGTAATAAAATAGTTTGACCCATCATCTTTGATTTTTTTACATTTAGTACTCTGTTTGATCATTAAGACGTACTACAAAAAGGGCTTAAACAGAAAGCACACACAGAGTTATGGAAGACTGATCCTGCCAAAGCTGGAAATTAATTAACAAAACAGAAAATAAAGGAGTAAATAAAACTGTAAATAAATAACTAAATGAGGAATTAATAATGTATTAAGTGTATTCGATAGGGACAGGCACACAATAACAGATGAACAGAAAAAACAGCAGCCACATTCCTGCATATTGGTGCTTTTAGCTTCAGCTAATCTGTCTCACTTTATCTTAGCTGGGCTTTTCTTAACAATATAAACAATTATAATTAAATAAATAACTATGGCATAAATCAAATATATATTTTAATCATGTATTTCCACATTTAGTGGTAGAAACACCCACCTCATTACCATAGACTTGAGGGACAAAAGGAAAATTTAAAATAAATCCAATAACAAATGTGGAAATGAATCATCATATATATTTTCCAAAAATATTTATTCCAAAATATATTTTTATAGTTATATAGAGAAATATATTTTTTTACATATTTTATTTCCTCATGTATTAATTTATTTTAACTTTTATTTGTTCATTTTATCTGCTTAGTTTCTTCCCTCTTTTATTTATACATTTACTTCCTCATTAATTTGTCAGTTTTGGTAGGATCAGTCCTTCATAGACTGGATATAGTGGGATCTGTTATCTTTCCCCCACTGCTCTACTGTTTATATTGTTGTCCTGGAGGCTTTGTGTTGTATTAATTGACACAGCTAACATCGGTATTATAGAAAGGAACGTAAAGTCCAGGATGCTGTCCAGGGGGATCTAGACTTCTTTCATCCTCCTGTTGTCTTCTCTAAAGAAGAACTTATTTCATCCTTTTCCCTTTGGCAGTACTTTATGGTTTTAATTATCAAAGATTGAAAGTAGGACAAGGGGGAATACAAGATTTGACTTTTTCATTAACCTTATGCAAATGCTTTCAGAGTCCATATGTTAAATAATTAGCACTTATATAATGGGAAAAAAACTAAATAAAAGCTACAAATCAGCCATTTCAGGACTCTTGAAAGTCCAATTTCTGCCGATCTCTCTGTGAAGCTTTCAGTGCAATAAAAATGTAAAGATTTATCCTTTCAGGTACATCTAAATACAAGAGTTAAGACAAATTGCAGGTAGCTTTTGGAGATTAATTTCCTTGGATGGAGGTATTTTTGTCGTGTCGCTTGACAACTGTGGTTGTCAGTCACTCACTTACCATGGAGAAGTTATTCCCACACTTTGTTATTGACTAGGCATTCCTTTAAAACAAGGTCACTTTATCTGTCTTTGTGTTGTACCTTATTTCCATACTCCTGCCCTAAGGAGCTTAGCGCAGCTGGTCAAGCAGCAGCAGTTCAGTTCTACATTCCTATGGCGTTGCCACATACAGAGAGAAGTAGAATAATCTATGAAGTCCCTGTCAAAAGAGCTTTGTTTCTTGCACTGCATTGCAGAATTGGTGAATAATGAAAAGAGAATTGCTAGTGACTTTCCTAGAATCGTAATGAGCGGTGGACAGCTTGGTCTTTTTCCTCAAATGCCTCTTTAATCTCCTCAGTTGTCTGAAAGCACAGAGACTAAAAATCACTTTTTGTGCTGATGGTTTAACACAGATTTCCTCATCAATACCTCTATGTAATGCATCCCCCGGGCAACACAAGTATGGATAATAATGCCAGGAAATTATAATCACAGTCTATCCGGAAAATTCACTCGGATATATCTTCTCGTTTTCAGTAACATCCTTCTCTAAAAGATAATGTAATTTATTTTTTTCCTGTTTGCATTACCACTTTTAGATTGTCCATAATTTATAGCTGCAGCAGATGTAGTTTACAGTACGGTGGCCAACAGCTGCAAACACACAACAAACAGCAAAACACGCTGCATTTTGCCCATGATTGTAGCAACTTTATGTGGTTGTTTGTTTTGGAGTTTGCAGCATTTATGTGTTTACAGCCACTGTATTACTCAGCCAAAATAGACATCCTTGTCTTTTAGGTTGCACATCAACCACAAAACAGCGTCTAAGACAAAGGTTTGTACCTTTTTGTCACTCAGTCCGGAAACGGTGTCGATGTATTGCTCCTGGATCATAAAGGCAGCTAGATTGGCTGTGTACGAAGCCAGGAAGATGACAGCAAAGAAAGCCCAGACCAGAACCATGATCTTACTGGTGGTGCCCTTTGGATTCTCAATAGGAACCGAATTGTTGAAGACGATTCCCCACAGCAGCCAAACTGATTTTCCAATAGTGAATGTGGGACCTCCGGGATCTAAAAACCAAAGAAAACAAAGTTAAGAGTCAGTTTTAGTGGGTTGTTTTCCAAACCGAATTCTGAAATTAGAAAAGGTTTTATTTTGTTTTGGTTAATTTGTTCATTTTTGGCATAGATCATTCCTGGTTCATATTTCCAAATGGTAGCTGTGGGAACCTTTGTCTCTCTCAAGCTGTTAAGGATAAAAATCTGAAACTAACAGTACATTTAATACTGGGGTTAACAAACTCTATGTTCAACATTATTATAACTAAGATAAAGTAGATGTGACTGAAGCAGTGATTAACTCAAAATTTTCTCTTATTGGGGCCTGCCCATAGCAATGCATAAGGAGAGCAGTGACTGACTTGCGAAGCAAGTCAGTCACTGCCTCCATGCATTGCATGGCAGGCACCTATTGTTCTACACCCAATAGAATGTTTCTTTATTATTATTGGGGCCTGCCCATAGCAATGCATAAGGAGAGCAGTGACTGACTTGCGAAGCAAGTCAGTCACTGCCTCCATGCATTGCATGGCAGGCACCTATTGTTCTACACCCAATAGAATGTCTCTTTAAGTATTATTATTTATTATTCTTCCGTCACCCGGAATGCGGCTCGCACGCTCGAGCCCACCCACAAATGTGGTATCAAAACGTGCGGCTCGATCCCGGGGGTGTGCTATTACTTCTGGTGGGATTTGGAGTTACCATGGCGACGTAAAAAGCAAAAAACGACCCCAAAATCACTAACGAGCTCACCAGGTGAAATCTCGTCGTCAAGGGGACGAAGCAACCTCTAAATCTTAAAAATACCCTATTTTTGAGGATTTTCTGTGTCGTCATAACTTCATGTAGAAACGCCATTCAAACTTCATTTTGTAGATACGTCCGTGATCTCTTTTAAAGTGAAGACAGCACGTCAATATGTATTATGGTTTGTCCACAACTTCTTTCTAAGCGACCCAAAGTTTTTGATTTTTGGAAAAATCAGAGTGTGAAGGCTCCGCTAGAGTGAGAGTCAGAGCGACATTTTGACCCCAAATCATTTTTAACTCGCCCTCACGCTCACAAATATTGCATGATTGGTATGAAACTTGGTCATGACATTGATACGCGTGCCTGCTCCGGTCAAATGTTTTCAAAAATTATCTAGCGCTTACAGTTTTCTCTCCAGGTGCTTCAGAGCAAAGTCATGCGCCAGGGTAGCAGACAGATCTCACTGATTCACTTCCATGTATTTCTGAAAAATTACAGACCTTGGCACACACTTTTTTTATCTCATCGCTGTTAATACTGTGAGTGAGGTAGAGATATGAATGGCGGGACTATGTGAGACGACAAATAGCCCTCTCATATGCTTCAAACGGTTTTCGAATATGTATTACGGTTCCCGAACGGGAAACAGTTTTTTGCAATGCTTTTTTTAGTCAAACTGGCTGGCTCAAACAGAGAATTGTCTCCCCCTGGATGTCTCACTCACAGCTGGCAGAGAGGATTATTTACCATGGCAACGGAACACATGAGGCCAGAGCAGCTGATTTATGGGAGGACACTCTGGAATGAGCTGGCCTTTAGAACTACTTGTGTTTTGGGCATTTTATAACTGATTTTTACAAACCATTGTTACACACAGGATTAATGTGTCAATTTTAAATAAAGCTTAATGGAAATTTCCCAATAAAAGCCCCAATATCTCTGTCAGGTCAGTGCCTAGGTCTCTGCCTATATAATCTTTTCCTCTCAGGTTATGGCACTGGCTTGCGCAGCAAGCCAGTGCAATGGCATTAACCTTTGACCTAATGATAATAAATAGGACTATCAGAACACCATATCTGTAGTTCTAACTAACACTCAGTTAAAACAGAGCTTCCATTTAGAACTACTGGCTGTTTAGGCCAGTAAATAAGGAATTTAACCCAAACACTGTTAGGCATTGGATTAGTGTGAGCATTTAATATGAAGCTTATGTTTATATTTCAAAAGAAAAGCCTTCATATTGCCCTCAGGTTAATGCATCGCCGTAAGGCGATGCAATAAAATTAGAATGCTTTATATTCTTCTCTCAGGTTAGGGAACTGCCTTGCGCAGCAAGGCAGATCATTAAGACAAGACTTTTACCTTAAATAAACTATTAGCTATTTTACTTACTTATTAGTCATTTTAAATATACTGAATTGAGTAAATCAATTACAGAAAACATTCTAATGATACCCCACATGCTATTGGCAACACTTAGGTAAAGATATGTTTGGCCTGCTTTGATCAGAAAAACTAACTGCTTCAAACTATTAGTATTCCATCTCTCCCTGTGTTTCATTGTCATGACAGTTGAGCTGCTCTTTAGAACTACAAAGACTGAAGGTTAGAACTACAACATGGTGGAACTGTCAGTTACTACAGAGGAGGACTGAGCTGGCCTTTAGAACTACTTGTGTTTTGAGCATTATAGAAACGATTTAACACATTCACTGTTACACATGGGATGAGTTTGACCATTTCTTATGATGCTTACTGAAAATTTCAAAATAAAAGCCTTGGCAATTTTACATCAAATATTTAGTAATTTTTGCTTGACGTGATTGGTTTATCCAAAGCACTCTTAGACACTGGATTAGTGTGGGCATTTAATATGAAGCTTACTGCGAATTTCAAAATAAAAGCCTCAATATGCCCCTCTGAATAGTGCACCGTCGTAGGCGGTGCAATGATATCATTCTGCATTATCTGGTTCTCTCAGGTTAGGGAGCTGCCTTGCGCAGCAAGGCAGTTCATTAGCATTAGCCTTTTAGCTTAAATAAGCTATTACCTATTTTTCTTACTTATCTGCCATGTTTAGTATTCTGAAGGAATTAAGTAAATTACAGAGAACATTCTAATAATATCCCACATGCTACTGAGAGCATTCACGCTAACATTAGCATTTTTGCTCAATTTAGCTAATACACTTACTTTATCATACTGAATGGTGCATGTCCAGTTTACTGAACATTCTACTGATTCTATTGATTACATTGCAGCTTTCTTTAGCATTGATGCAAATTCTTAGCATCAGAACGCTGGGTCCAAACCGACGGGCACACTTTGGCAGGCCCCAGTTAAATTTCTTCAGGAATTTTCTAGTTGGGGCCTGCCCATAGCAATGCATAAGGAGAGCAGTGACTGACTTGCGAAGCAAGTCAGTCACTGCCTCCATGCATTGCATGGCAGGCACCTATTGTTCTACACCCAATAGAATGTCTCTTTAAGTATTATAATTATTTATTTTTCTTCCGTGACCGTTAATGCGGCTCGTACCGCTGCGAGCCCATCCACAAAAGTGGTATCAAAACGTGCGGCTCGAACCCGGCATTGGAGCTATTACTTTTGGTGGGATTTGGAGTTACCATGGCGACGTAAAAAGCAAAAAACGACCCCAAAATCACTAACGAGCTCACCAGGTGCAAGTCTCTAAATGCGTCAAGGGGCGAGGCAACCAGTAAATCCTGAAAATACCCTATTTTTGAGGATTTTCTGTGTAAATCATAACTTTATGTAGAAACGCCATTCAAACTTCATTTTGTAGATCGTCCGTGATCTCTTTTAAAGTGAAGACAACCGTCAATATGTATTATGGTTTGTCCACAACTTCTTTCTAAGCGACCCAAAGTTTTTGATTTTGGAAAAATCAGAGTGTGAAGGCCTCCGCTAGAGTGAGAGTCAGAGCGACATTTTGACCCCAAATCATTTTTAACTCGCCCTCACGCTCACAAATATTGCATGATTGGTATCAAACTTGGTCATGACATTGATCTGGCGTGCCTGCTCCGGTCAAATGTTTTCAAAAATTATCTAAGCTTACAGTTTTCTCTCCAGGTGCTTCAGAGCAAAGTCATGCGCCAGGGTAGCAGACAGATCTCACTGATTCACTTCCATGTATTTCTGAAAAATTTCAGACCTTGGCACACACTTTTTTTTATCTCATCGCTGTTAATACTGTGAGTGAGGTAGAGATATGAATAAGCGGGACTATGTGAGACGACAAATAGCCGTCTCATATGCTTCAAACGGTTTTCCAATATGTATTACGGTTCCCGAACGGGAAACAGTTTTTTGCAATGCTTTTTTTAGTCAAACTGGCTGGCTCAAACAGAGAATTGTCTCCCCCTGGATGTCTCACTCACAGCTGGCAGAGAGGATTATTTACCATGGCAACGGAACCCAGAGCAGGGAGAGCTGCTAAGGACTACAAATACGCATCACTGTAGTTCGAACTACTAGTTCAGTTAAAACAGAGGAGGACTGAGCTGGCCTTTAGAACAACTTGCTGCTATGGGCTGTATATAACTCATTTAACCCTGTCACTGTTACACATGGGATGAGTTTGGCCCTTTGAAATGAAGCTTACTGAAAATTTCAAAATAAAAGCCCTTGAAAATTTTTACATCAGGTCATTGCTTTTTTGAGCGTTATATGACTGATTTAATCCAATGACTGTTACACATGGGATGACTTTGACCCTTTCAAATGAAGCTTAAAAATTTCAAAATAAAAGCCTTGGGAATTTTTACATCATGTAATTGCTCATTTTTGCTTGACGTGATTGGTTTATCCAAAGCACTCTTACACATTGGATTAGTGTGGGCATTTAATATGAAGCTTACTGCAAATTTCAAAATAAAAGCCTCAATATGCCCCTCTGGACAGTGCACCGCCGGAGGCGGTGCAATGATATCATTCTGCATTATCTGTTTATCCGAGGTTAGGGAACTGCCTTGCGCAGCAAGGCAGTTCATTAGCATTAGCCTTTTAGCTTAAATAAGCTATTTTCTATTTTTCAGACTTATTAGCCATGTTTAGTATACTTAATGGAGTAAGTAAATGACAGTAAACATTCTAATGATACCCCACATGCTACTGAAAGTATTCATGCTTACATTAGCATATTTGCTCATTTTAGCTAATACACTTGCTTTATCATACTGAATGTTGCATGTCCAGCTTACTTAACATTCTTGTGATTCTCCACATGCTATTGATTACATTGCAGCTTTCTTTAGCATTGATGCAAATTCTTAGCATCAGAACGCTGGGTCCAAACCGACGGGCACACTTTGGCAGGCCCCAGTTAAATTTCTTCAGGAATTTTCTAGTTCTTAACTTATTCTTCCGTCACCGTGAATGCGGCTCGTACCGCTGCGAGCCCACCCACAAAAGTGGTATCAAAACGTGCGGCTCGATCCCGGGAGGTGTGCTATTACTTTTGGTGGGATTTGGAGTTACCATGGCGACGTAAAAAGCAAAAAACGACCCCAAAATCACTAACGAGCTCACCAGGTGCATCTCGTCGTCAAGGATGAGGCAACCAGTAAATCCTGAAAATACCCTATTTTTGAGGATTTTCTGTGTCGTCATAACTTTATGTAGAAACGCCATTCAAACTTCATTTTGTAGATACGTCCGTGATCTCTTTTAAAGTGAAGACAACACGTCAATATGTATTATGGTTTGTCCACAACTTCTTTCTAAGCAACCCAAAGTTTTTGATTTTTGGAAAAATCAGAGTGTGAAGGTCAGCTCCGCTAGAGTGAGAGTCAGAGCGACATTTTGACCCCAAATCATTTTTAACTCGCCCTCACGCTCACAAATATTGCATGATTGGTATCAAACTTGGTCATGACATTGATACGCGTGCCTGCTCCGGTCAAATGTTTTCAAAAATTATCTAGCGCTTACAGTTTTCTCTCCAGGTGCTTCAGAGCAAAGTCATGCGCCAGGGTAGCAGACAGATCTCACTGATTCACTTCCATGTATTTCTGAAAAATTTCAGACCTTGGCACACACTTTTTTTATCTCATCGCTGTTAATACTGTGAGTGAGGTAGAGATATGAATGGCGGGACTATGTGAGACGACAAATAGCCGTCTCATATGCTTCAAACGGTTTTCGAATATGTATTACGGTTCCCGACGGAAACTGTTTTTGCAATGCTTTTTTAGTCAAACTGGCTGGCTCAAACAGAGAATTGTCTCCCCTGGATGTCTCACTCACAGCTGGCAGAGGATTATTTACCATGGCGGAACCCAGAGCAGGGAGAGCTGCTGAGGACTACAAATACGCATCACTGTAGTTCTAACTAGTAGTTCAGTTAAAACAGAGGAGGACTGAGCTGGCCTTTAGAACACTTGCTGCTATGGGCTGTATATAACTCATTTAACCCTGTCACTGTTACACATGGGATGAGTCTAGCCCTTTGAAATGAAGCTTACTGAAAATTTCAAAATAAAAGCCCTTGAAATTTTTTACATCAGGTCATTGCTTTTTTGAGCGTTATATGACTGATTTAATCCAATGACTGTTACACATGGGATGACTTTGACCCTTTCAAATGAAGCTTAACAAAAATTTCAAAATAAAAGCCTTGGGAATTTTTACATCATGTAATTGCTCTTTTTGGCTTTATGTGACTGGTTTATCCAAAGCACTCTTACACATTGGATTAGTGTGGGCATTTAATATGAAGCTTACTGCAAATTTCAAAATAAAAGCCTCAAAATGCCCCTCTGGACAGTGCACCGCCAGAGGCGGTGCAGTGATATCATTCTGCATTATCTGTTTATCGAAGGTAAACAGATAATGCAGCATTAGCCTTTTAGCTTAAATAAGCTATTTTCTATTTTTCAGACTTATTAGCCATGTTTAGTATACTTTATGGAGTAAGTAAATGACAGTAAACATTCTAATGATACCCCACATGCTACTGAAAGTATTTATGCTTACATTAGCATATTTGCTCATTTTAGCTAATGCACTTGCTTTATCATACTGAATGTTGCATGTCCAGCTTACTTAACATTCTTGTGATTCTCCACATGCTATTGATTACATTGCAGCTTTCTTTAGCATTGATGCAAATTCTTAGCATCAGAACGCTGGGTCCAAACCGACGGGCACACTTTGGCAGGCCCCAGTTAAATTTCTTCAGGAATTTTCTAGTTTGCTCTTATTACTCTTATTCCCTTACTGGAGACAATCGTTCATTTTCTCCAACATAAAATGCAATTCTTTTAAGTTGTACAACAGAAGTTAGTTTTATTATTAACCTATTTTCTGTTATAAGTTTTTTTTTGAAAGTAGGTCCTTCCTCATTAATTTACTCAATAATAGTGCATGATAGAGATAGTGCACTTGAAATATAAAATCTACACAGCAGATATCATCTGCACTAACATCTCTTAAGGCCAAAGCTGATCTGTAACATAAAATATTGGATGAAAGTAAAGACTTGTCCTATAGAGATTAGTTGACAACCCATGACTTCTTGCTCTTTCATCCATTACTGGGTATTAGTGGACCACATGGCGATAAAATGAAACTGCAGTATCTTGATTCAACAAGAATTGATCTATTGTGTGAACACTGTAAATAGGCTTTCATGCTACATTTTCTCTTCAACCTTTGATACCTTTTCAGAATCCAGTGTAAGGAGTACAGAATTACAACTTTCTGTAGTTTCAGCTCTGACAGTATGATGCTTTTAGTAGCTTTGCATTACAGGAAAAGTTGTAGAACCGTTGTTAGGCAACCTATGTCTACATGCATGGTTTTGACTACTTCTGTTTCTTTGGTCAACATTACAAAAGGAAAACATTGATAGAGGTTTATTGTGGTGAGATGAGGCTTTTTGATTAGGTCAGAAAAATACCACACTACTTGTAGATTTGTCTGTAGTTATTTGCAGTCTTTTTCGTTTCACTCTGCCTGTCTTTAGCTTCTATTCTCCTAACAAACCACATTTGTGACTGTCTTTTTGTGCATAGAACTACCTGAAGGAATGTAGATGTGTTGGGTAACATGAGATTTACCTTTGGCACTGACCAAGCTACGGTTATACCCAACTGGACTGCAGTATTCAAAGACGAATACTGTGATGGCCACAACGGTCAGACACATGACGAACATCATGACCCAGACTGCTGGACTGTATGGTTCTGCAGAGACACACAGCTTAATTAGGCAGGGAAAGAACTCATAATGGCCTTTTTAATAAACAATAGTAAAAGAGGTAGGCTATTAAGATGGCTCTAAAAAGTTATACTGAATCATTTCTGATGCAGTCTTAGTTGGTAGCATGTTCTCACAGTTGTTTTTTTTTTTTACCTAAAAAAGCTGATGGAGAGACTGTCCCGTTACTTCTAGCCACCATCACACTTATTCCCGTCTCAACAAATGGCACCGAAAAATCAATGATTTCTGAACGCTCTTCGTTTATGGTCAGTGAGCCGATAGCCATGTCCGCTCGTTTGTAGAACACCTGTTGACAAAAATAAAGCATTGTCATTAGATTTTTTTTTTTTGTGTGAAGTAAGCAGTCATTCACCGCTGACTTTTGTTATAAACTGCCACATTGTTTTAAACTGCTGTCAGTTATTTTTCAGCAATTACCTCTAGGGTTGTCAAAAATAACAAATACCTTGTAATAATCAGTACTACAACAATTAATTATTAAAAAATACTAATTTACTTCAAATTTGCAGAAAAAAAGCCTCTTTAGCTCAGCTCTTTAGCCCAGCAGCGCTAAAATTATAAGCTATTTAATTTATTTTAAATGTCCAATTGAGTGTAGTTGCCAAATCATACAACAATAACACAGTTAAAATTTAACAAACAAAAAAAAAGTCATCTGAGTAACTTAACTTTTTCAGACATCAGTATCTTCATCAACACCTAAGGTCAGTTTACGTCTCTAGATATCTTCAAAAAGTGGCTGATTTCTTTAGAATTGATGTAAACTTTGTAAAGAGAGTTTCACAACACAGTTGCAGTGTTTCTTTCTTTCTAGTTACAGTTGATTTCAATAGATCCACATTTTCCTCACCACTTTCCTTTTCTTTCATCACCACAGTGTCTGCACCACTTTACAAAAATTTTAGTATTGGGTCACTAACGTCTTTATTGTTACAAAAAATTTATATTTTCTTGACGATTGTTAACCAATATATTGTGCAGTTTGGTAGGATTTGCAACAAAAATACTTTTCATCAACAAATCTACATGTATTAAGATAAACATTTTATAGTTAAAGCGGACATTAGGGTTTTAGTTGCCCCACCCAAATGTAATTTGTAACTCTTTTTGATAAATGTGGTGTTTTGTAACTTAGCAGTTATAAAAACACATTTAATAAGGAACCCAACTCATTTAAATAGAATATATTATATGGTCTTTGCCATCCCTACCTCTCCAATCATCCCGTTCCAGATGCCTCTGACCAGCTTGCCGTGCTTGCCGTTGGTGACCAGGTAAAGGTCGTAGGAGAACTTGATGGTGCGTGAGAGTTTCTTCAGAATGTCTATGCAGAAACCTTTACAGCACAACTTGGTGTATGGCTCAGTGTGACCCACAATACTGAAAAGCAAAAGACAGTGTTGTTTTAAGGCAAGATTCTTTGTTCTCTCGTACAATATGTAATAATTTATGGTTTCAAATCTGCGACTTCTGGCCTGAGTTTTATACATTTTGTATAAAAGACTTTTAAGCCCCTACTGCTGATGCAGCATTTTCTTTGTAATATAAATATACTGGTTGGGTGATGTCACAGCAAAAACACTAAATCTTACCATTTTGGTCCAGTTTCTGGTGCAAAAATGTTCGTACACTTAAAATAAGACAAAACTAACTTATAAGTAACTTTGCAGCAAGATATGGGAGATATTATTAACTAAATATTCTTTAATATTGATGAAAGGGTACTAGTTTCTCTAGCACATTATTTCACTTAGAACATAGAAAAATGTATTGATATAAGTAAAATAATCTGCCAGCTTAACTTTACTGCTGTAAAGTTACTTAAAAGTTAGTTTTGTCTTATTTCAAGTATACCAAGATATTTGCACTAGAAATTGTACTTGGTAAGATTTTGTGTTTTTGCAGTGATGCCCATAAAGGCGTTGTTCACCTCATGTTTTCTCGTAGTTTCTATCACATTTAAAGCAAACTGTTTCATATTTTCTTATCCAAGAAAAGAAATCCTGTTTCTTCCAAGAAAAGAAACAGGATTTGAACATCTTTGGCTTTCAGAGAGGTTCAGAAGTAAGAGACTGGTTTCTCAGAACTGAAAACATTTTAGTTTGAGCTAAAGTGGAGTTCATGGGAGACAACTCAGTAGGAGAGCCTCCTGCTTATGATGCACGGTGTGGTGTGTTAGGTACCTAGTAAGCCATGTATTGAAGGCAGAGAGCTCTAATGATACATCACCCCTAACCTCCTGCAGACCCCCAGTCTAATGGCCCCTGGACTCACACATGATAGGCCAGGAGGCGAGACAGCAAAGAATAACCAGAAACAAATGAATCCTTGCCAGGAAATCAGCCTGGCAATGCAGACCATATGTAAACACAGAGCTTCCAACACACTGTCTCACCAGCTGCCAGGGTTCACGACTCGCCTCTAACTTGGTCATTAGCAGTAAATTAACTGTTCGAGCCCAACTTCACAAGCCTGAGCCTAAATATGTGTGTCAGTGGTGTCTTAGGAAACCAAAGTTCTTGTTTGTAACTGTGATACACTTTTTATAATTTGATCTCAGCCTTTAAGTGTGAAGTGTTACTCGTGTAACTATTGTTATTTTTGTGTAAATTATTTTATGCTTCTCGTTTTGAACTTTTGTGTGCTGTCATTTTCCGAGCTTTCCGTAGGAAGCGTCATCTTTAGGCCGTTTCTGTCGAGCAAAGAGGGAATTCAGTGGACCTGACAAACAGCAGCACGTGTACACTTAAAGGCAAATTCAAAGTAATCAGTTAATCTAACGTGTGTTTTTATAGTTATGGGAAATGAAGAAGAAAAAGCCTGATTAAATCTCCTGACAGATAGAGTTACAGCAATTATCAAACATTACTTTAAAAAGCTTTCAATATTCAAAGCTGCTTAGAGAAGATTTCTGGTGCTGATCTTATTGCTCATCAACCGTTGCACTCAGTTACGTCTTTTATTAAATCAATTATGATTTCATTCCTATTGAACACTGTTAATTTTTAATTATCTCTTCAGCTCAATGTCATCCTTCAGCAGGACATTACCTCTGAATGAATCATCCCCAGAGTGCTGTGAGGGAAAAGCGTTATTTATTATGGTCCTTCTGAAGAACTTTTTTCTTTTACTTTGCGAACTGAATTTGCTGAAGTCTGCTGTAGCCTAGTCAAAGCCCACAGTGTTTCTTGCAAAACTATGGGATAATTTAAACATCTAATTTGTCTGTGCTTTCTTTAAATTTAAATATTATAATTTATTGCTATAACTTTTGGGACAATTTATTGTCCAGTTAAATTTTTTTTTGTGACCGGCCTATTCATGCTCAAAGCTACCAACAGTGATGTATGAACAGATTAATAGTTCTGTGAAACATTCGATTTTCTTTTAGAAACCAATATAACCGCTGAAGAATAATTTTTGACATCATATCTTTTTCAAATGTAACTAAATACTACAATACCATTTGTAAAAGAAATTCTCTTAACATTTCCAATAAAAACCAGCTTCTCTGTTGTTTGAACATGATCTTAATCTGCCACAGATATGATACATTTGGGTCTCTGTAAATCTTTAGGACCTTTGTAAATGACATGCTATTTTCTCTTCAAGAGCTTTCAATCATTATTTCCAAAAGCACTTTTGCTCAGAGTCGATTGTTGGCAGTCTTCGGCAAAATCTTTTATCATGAAAGAAAATCTCTGGTCTTAATCTTAAATAAGCCCATGGGTTGAGGTCGTTCAGCGCCACACGTGCGATTTAGTGTTTTCCCAACCAGAAATGACCGACAACAAATTTCAAGCTGTGTCTGATTTCCAGGAACTGCTCTTTCTGTATATGCTGTTGTGACAGAAATATGATTGTTATTCTTTGTAATTTCTGTTACCTCTGGCTCTTTCTTTCTCCAATTTCTCTTTCTCTTTTCAGCATCTAACCCATAATAAGCACAGCAACACTCATAGTCATATCTCAGATTCTGCTGGTATTTTCATCATACAGTTTGACAGGATTTCATATCAAGATTTTATATTATCTATATTTCACAGTTTCGCATTTTCAAGTGTTCGAGTGTACCTGATTTTAATCTATAAATTAGGTCCTCAGGTGAATAAAACCTCTATGTTGATAAAGTCCAGATTCTTCACCAGCAACCTGTTTGTTTTGGCTGCTGCTTGTCTGTCTCATTATAAATGCATTAGATGTTTCTGCCTTACACTGAATAATGTCATGTTTAAACATAGGAAATTTTCCTTCCAGTTTTACAAGTCATAGGTATTTTTACTTGTGCAAGAATATTTTAAAAATATAGAAGAGCAGCTGTGTTGTATTAATAGCTTTTGCGTTTGTTTTATTCAGAACATTGATGCTTGAGGAATGAGTAGGATCACTGCCATGAAGCATTGATCAGCATCCAGATTTACAGATTTGAAGTGAAGAAAAGCTGTTTAAATCACTTGCTTTGATTTATGATTCAACTCTGGATGAAAAACTGTTGTGAACTTCAACTGCTTTAACAAAAGAAGTAATCTTCAAACCAAGAATCAGATAAAGTGATAAGCATCAAATTATATAAACAGTGATGTGTTTTCTAGTGATTCAGGACATGGACCTTACCAGAGGGGCCGCTTTTCATTGGCTGATGCACATTCTACGTGGTCACGTGGGTGGCCGTCTCACAAACACACGCTTCTCGTTAGCTAAGTACAGCATAATAGCAGTTCTGATACAACTTCTACACCTTGAAGCCTGTCTGCTACACAGTCTTACGTTAGCTAAACAGATCAATATGCAATGTGTACTGTATCTGACACACACTAAAGATTTTATTTTAGCAGAAAAGGCTTTGGACTAAACTGTTACTCGTGTTAGCCACTCTAGCACCAAGTACAGCTGGTCAATCAACCATCGCTGTGTTCAGGGAAGCGCTGATTAATAATCCAAAAATAAATATCAAGCCTGGAAACTTGATATCGTAACGGACTGAATGTTATGTTTTTAACGTAATCTTTGCTCGTCTTGCGGGGCGCAGGCGGTTGCCACGGTAACAGGTGTGCTTAAACCACAAAGAGAGAGAGAGAGAGTAAAAAGGTACGAGTGGTTTTGAGTTTATCACCTGTTCGGGTTATTTTACTTTTGTTTACCTTTGCTATGGCGCATTACAGCCGCTGTAGTTTCTAAACGTTGGACTAATTACGTCGTTCGTTTGTGACTATACGTCATTCACAACAAACATCAAATAGAACAAATAGATTTCATAAACTTTTAACAAACAAATGGCTTCTTTACCTTAACAGAGCTCTTTGGTTCCTCCTATCAGTCTGTAGCTTCTCATATTGAGGTCATCAAACCAAATTTCAGATCTACCATAACTGACTGACTGACGCCTGCTGGCCTCAGGTTTGCAACCAGCTTGTGACTGAGAAACCAGTAACCTCCTCCCAGATGATGACATGAACTTGATATTTCCTCTGTCCATTATAGTAGCTGATATGTTGTGAAAATCCGGTAGAAATGATGCACTAATGGAGTCATGTTTACATAGAAACAATGCGCTACGAGGCTTTGCTTGTGAGACTTGCGGTCACGTGAGTCGGTTGTGGGCGGAGCTTGGTAAGGTCCATCCTCTGTTGGTTCATGGTTTATGACCTGGATCCCATCAGCTGATTAACTCTTAACATGCAGTCCAGTAAAGCTGTTTTGACAGGTATGGTGGTTGTTAAGCTGCTTTTTTCGTTTCTTTTTTTTTTTTACTAATTACTGTGAAATCATATTGTTGCTGCTGTGCACGCATAAATGTGTAGAAGCCATTCTTGATTGGTTGAAAGCTGACTGGATCATTGACCTTTTATTGACTGCTTCTTTAAAAAGAAAAAAATGCAACTCAGTGAAAAGGTTCCTTTGTCTGACAGGGATTTTTCCTGTAGAGGCTGGAAGATTCAGTCAGCATGAGTGATAAAGCACCACAGTTCTTCATAACACAGAAGGGGTGCGATATTCATCTTCTGTTCCCTTCACCTCGTTAACACCATTGTCAGTAATGGATAATGGCCAGTGCTTCTCTCCCCTGTTAATGAACACCAATATCAGTCTTTAGGTGCTCAGGATTGATGACATGGCCTAATCATCCCATCTAGTTGATACCCCACCATTCACCACATATATTTCCCTGATTGGGTCACAGGGTGATCCCTGGGATATTGCACTCTGGCCAAGCAGCCTAATGAGTATCTCACCTCATTGAGCGATAAGAAGCCATGCATGTGCTAATGGCAGGGGAAGAGCCTCTTAATCTCATGGCTAATGGCACTCTCAAGTTAGATGCAAAATCAATTAAGATGACTCTGCTAGCACATAAGGGTGTTTGAGGGACTCTACAGTGATCAGATGTTGGTTTGTTTTACTCAGGATGATTGAATGATTGACTCAGTCTGCCAACAGAGAAATACCAGTGCAACAGAGTTCTTACAGAAGCTCTTTAAGTTTTATCAGTAGGTGCAATGACAAATTCTGCAAGACAACAAATTGTCCCTGAAATTATTGCAATAATGAGTAATACCACTTTCAGGTAATGCATTGATAATACAATAATAATGCAATTTTGTACATAACATTTCATACTGGAACTGCAAGATATTTTAAATATCTAAAGTAAAACACAACCAAAACCATAAATAAAATTAATTATGAAGTCTCTACAAACAAAATTGCCATCAGAATGGAAATTATCAAGCTCACTTTAGTTTTAATGTGATTGATTAATTGCGGCAATCTCTGAAAATAAGCCACTGTCCCCGTTTGCTCTTCTGTCACAGATAGCTAAAAACAGTCGTCCCAAACGTAGTTACAAAAATTGATCTGCCAAAATCGGAATCAGCTGGTCAGGCTTTTTAACGACTGGTGATTGGCCAGAAAAGTGCAACCTGTCAGCTTCCTCTTTGTAATTTGTTTGGTTTCTAATTGTTCCATTCAATTGTATGCTGAAATTCATTCATTCATTTGTAGTCATGTGGCCTGAAAATAATATCATTTAAGAGTCAAACATTTAAGATTCATTTAAGATTCACAAAGTATTTCATTATATTGACAATCAGATTTTACCTCAATTTTAAACACTATAAAGCAATAGTGAGTAATATTTGGGGAAAACCCATGCTTGTCTTAAATAATAAAAACGTAACATAAAATTTGTAAAGTTATTTTTATCAGTTAACTCACGCCTCTGTCTTGTTGGACTGTCGTCGACAGGGTACAGTGTTGCTAACACAAGTACCAGTCACAGGGTCCACTGCCTCCACAATAACAAAGGGCCGCTCCTCCAGTGTAGCCACAGTCAGGTGTCTGTAATCTGACACCGGCTCTAGGTAGGAGCCAAACCGCGGCCACACCGGGTATCTCATCTGCAAGATTCCCATCTCGTACGTCCCCACCTGAAGGAGTGAAGACAAGAAGGGTGAATCAGCAGGAGGCAGTGAAACACTGCACCAAACAGATGGCACTCATAACACTCAGCTGTTCCAGAAAAAGGCCAAAGACACCAATAGCTTGTGGAAGAATGCCTCAGATTAACAGCTTATGTATTGAAGAGAAACATGAGAAATAAGCCAGGTATTAAACTAATGAAACTACTTAAATCATCTACAGTGTTCATCCTTAGCTGTGAGCTGAGGTTTTAAAGGGTTTTGATTTTAGGTCACAGAGTTTGTAAACTGTATAATTAAAGATCCAAATGAAACTACAGCAGTTCCAGCCTCTTCTAAATTAACAGTGAGAGGACTTTAATTGGACGGTGATGTTTAATCAACCAGATTAACTCAGAAGCTTTTACTTTTTAGTAGCTGTAGTAGCTTAGGAAATGTATGTCATTCTGATTTCCACACATTATTTTAAACTAAGCAATCGGATATAAAGTTAGTTATAAAACAGTCAAGTGTAAAAATAGTCACACTTAGTTGAGGAAATTGACCTATTTCATATGTAGATTGTCACATGTGGCGTTAATTTCATTATAATCTGCATGTTCCCAGTTATTCTTGTTGTAGAAAGAACTGTGGGGATAATCAGCCATAAAACAAAGAGCAGCTGTTTAGGATGCTTTTAGAGAGCAGTAACTGTTTTTCACTGTTTGTTTATATCAGAGCAATATGACATCATTGTATCTTCTTCTTTTCTACAAAGCATTTTAAACACTAGACTTAAATTTCACCTTTACATTTGTGATAATCAATGTAAATGTGAACTGGTTCTACTATTTCACATTAAAAGACTGCTTCTCTAAATGTCAGTAACTTCCTGCAGATAAACAAAATTGTTTGTCTTCCAGCATAATCTCTATTGTTTGTGCAGGAAAAAAGCAATCCTGTTTCTACACTGCAGCGAGTTTGCTTGTCACAATGAAATGGAAAAGGGTGGAAAAATGAAACATGGGGGAGAAGTGCAAATATTTCATTTCTCCTTGGACTTTAGTTATTTTTCTCTGCTGCCAGTCATATTGACCATTCTTACGGTTTGACTGTTGCTCCTCTTCTGGGTATTTTGTTGAAGAAATCAAAATTTTAAATTACCAAAATACTATGGGGTGAAAAAACGGCTCCCATTTGATTCTCAGACTTCATTGTTTAGTAAAATATCCTCAACTTCATACAGTGAACAGCTAAAGTTAGTGTTGGTTATTTCTAAAAAAACAAAGCCTGTATTGTATATGATGCGACCCGAGTGGTGAACAAAATTGTAAACAAAGCCTATAGTAGCTATATAAATTTAAATAGATAAGGTACATGAAAAGTTTATCGTTTTTTCCCACTTTTCAAAAATCCATTTTCAGCAAAGAGACAATAATTTCCATTTCTGTGTTCATTACAGATAAACATGGAATGGCAGCAGCTTCTTATTGCCTTGTTGGATATCCAGTTGCTAGATAACGGGTCGGTTAGGACTAATTCTCCTTTCTCTTTGCTGCCTTTTTACTCCATTTTGTTTTCTTTCTTTTCAATTCCCCCATCAGTCTTCACAAGTCACTTTGACCTTTTGATCACCTGAATGGTTTATTGTGGAAACCTGCCGGGCAACAGAAACCGCTAGTGATAAGAACATTGCATTAACACAGATTTATTAGATGAAAGGTGAGCCGTATGGTATCTCGTTTTTGTATTTGTTGTGCAGCAAAACCTGGACTGAAGCAAGATATGAATGAACTAGAGATGTAAACAAATAATTGAGGAGTATTTATCGCATGATGATTTATTAAATTAAAATTTGTTTAATTTGATTGATTTAATGTCCATTTAAATAGACCTTCTTTTAGTATTATAGTATGGCCACCATCCTATAGAGTGAGTCGCTGCTCATCCTTCATGAGTTGATAGTTATTAAACAAAGGTCCCTAAAGTCGGTCCTCAAGGGCCGGCATCCTGCATGTTTTAGTTCTCTCCCTGGTGGTAGTAATAACCTTCTCAGCATGTCAATATTATTCTTAGGCCTTCTCATGAGACATCATTTGATCCAGGGGCGTTAAACCAGGGAAAGAACTACAACATGCAGAATGCTGACCCTCAAGGACCGACTTTAGACACCATTGTTGTAAAAGAAATAATAATGGTGGAAGCATCCCAGAACAGGAAAGTGAAATGGTCCAAACACGTGTGGGATGCAAAATGCACATGTTGTGTGGTTCTGTTTGGAAATGTAAACAGAACAAATTGTTGATGCGCTAAAAAAAGTGGAGTGCATAATGCAAAATAACCCCCCCCCCCCAAAAAAAAAAAAAAACAACAAAAAACTGTAACATGATGAAAAAAGACATCATGGTTGATTTTGAAGGTTTTCATGAGTTAATTTACTTCATGGAGCAGAGTTTTAACATTCCTCTGAGAGCAACCACAACCAGGTGCTACAACAAGAAGGAAGCTGAATTTGAGGCAAGACGAACATTAGTTATCATCCCATGAAATTAATCACCACTGATTAGAGTTCACTGATGGCAAAGAGCTAGATCACAGTTTCTGTTCACTTCTTTAGCACAGATTGGACAGTAAAGTCTTTGGTCCTGAACATGTCTCTTCATGTGGGATTAAATGTTTCACATATTCTTTTTATTTTAAATTTTTCTGTTTAGTAACCTAACATTTTGTTATATTTTGTAAATAAGTCTAAGATTGGTAATGTGAAAAAACTACTTAATCACGCAGTATTTAATACACCTGACACAAAATTAAAATAATATGTTATGGAAACATGGTCGGCCCATTTTATACAAGAGAATACTCATTTTTTAAGAAAATGGCAGTTGTCAATGAATTGCTTTCGATTAATACACTAATTAATAACTTGCATCCCTAGTATGAAAATTATATTACGATTTGGTTGCATGGCAGTGTGTTGAGGAAACTGGATAAAAAAGGCAATCCAAAGGTGGAATTGATTTTCAGCTTGCAGTGAAAATAAGCCCAAGGCAACAGAAAGTTAAACACAGAAAATAGATTGCCTTCCACAGCTTGGCTGGAATTTAGTGAAATGAGCAAAATATTGTTCTGTGCAAGAAAAAGATTTTCTTTTTCTGGCTTGAAAGGTTTACGTAAAGGTCAGCATGGTGGAAATAACGAGAGGAGAATCAATGAAGCTGCAACTTGGGTTTAAATCTTACATTCATATGAAAGAGATTCACGTCCTTCCCACAACTTTACAGTTCAGTCACTTTATATCTTTTGAATGCTACACAAATACAAACTGTTTTATTTGTAGCTCTCTCTGCGGTGGGGAAGTGTGATCAACTAAAATATTTAATTTGAAAGCTTCTTCACTCCATTCTGCTTCTTATATGTTTTTAAGGGAATAATTACAATTTGGTGTAATTTTTCATGATCAATTAGTAGTGATTTTTTTGTCAGGTGTACAAATATTGGAAAGAAGTCGTCTTCCTTTTGGAAAGAATATTGGAAAGTGTTAGAAAAAATAATCTAGGTTCATTTACTTATGAGTTTAAGGTAATGTTTTCATATTATTATTTTGTGTGTTTGTTTGACGTCTTTCTTTTGTAGTACATCATAAACTGTTTTAGGATGTTTGCCTGGAGGCTAGAAACATTTACACATTCTTGCGTCTTCAGCTGCTGTGGTCATTAGCTGATTGTTTTATTAGCTTCCTGTGAAACTGATTGGTAATGGTCAGCCTCGTGTCCTTGTAAGGGCACGTCAACAGAAGGTTCCAGATCATCCTGTAGTAAAGGTCTTTGATCCATTGTGTGAAAAAGCCAACCTCTTTCTTTGTAATCATAATAAAAGGCAGTTGGGGACTGAGAGCCAACGGAGTTGACCACAGACAGTGTTTGACGACGGTTCTCCGTGTCTGGCTCAGCTTCCCTTTTCTGCAGAAAAGCAATTTGTGTCTCTGGTTGATTCCTTGCAGGTTAGGAACTAAAATAGACCCAACAGAAAGAAACTCAAACAATCATGTTTTTTCCCCAACAAACTGTAGAACAATTGAAACACACACATTGCTCCAGTATTTTACTATTTTACAACATTTTACTCAGGATTAATGACTTGGTTTTAACAATAAGCCAACCTGTCACAGAAATGGTTGAATTGAATTGTAGTCATTATCCTAAAATGGTAGATTATTAATCTGTTTTTTGTGGCATTTCATGGTCCATTTATCAGTTTTGTAGCTTGTAGCATATTTTAGTTTATAAAACTATATGATATGTTTATAATGCTACTGTACCTATAATCCCATAACAAGAAAATTAATTGCTTCTCTTTGGAGCATCGATTCTCACAGTATTTCTTTTGTTGTGAAAAATTTTCTAATTATGTGCAAGTGGTTTTGGTTGCCATTAGCGCCTAATAACTTGTTGATGTTTAAGAAGTATTGCACCTTAAATTATACATATAACATAATATGTTTTAAATTACCAGTGAATGTTATGAGTATGTTTCAAGCACCTTGTTCACCACTTTGGCTGCATTTTGCACTCGTCTTTAAACAAACTGATGAAGTGCAGTCACTTGATTCTGTTTTCCTTTTAGAAAGGTTGGAGTCTGAGTGTCTAAGTGTATGTGAATGAAGCATGTGTGAGAGGGAGACGATGCTCCATTAGTTTTTTTCATTGGTATGAGGAAAGCCTATCTTCTGCTTCAGAACCAATGGGCTACTGCTGCAGAGTAACTCCTCTGCTTTCCTGTTTTATGAGTTGAAACTCATTACAGAAGTTATTTTGAAGAGAAGATTCTGGGAAATGAGCACAAAGCTTACCTTGTCCCACTGTCTCTCTCTATCCAGAGTGATGACTATCATGGCTGGGTTCACCAGGTAGCCATTACTGTTGAAGGAGAAATCATTGTGCTCCCATGTTACATTCAACATGTGTCTGAAGGAACAAAGCAAACAAAAGAAGATGATCAGTGACTTTAAAAAGCTGATAGATAAACAGAGCTAAGAGTGCATTCTTACATTTCATTCTTGTAAATATAGGCAAGATATTAACCTTCAGCTGTAGTAGAGTTGTGAAGCATTTAATCAAAATGCTGCACATCGAATAAGGACACAATCCCACTAGCCCTGTTCGGCCTGCTTTAATCAAACTCTGGTCAGTTGTCTAGTAGGTCCAGTTTATTTGGGGAGGAGTGTATCAAACTCTGAAGCGCACTAACTCTATCCTACCTACAAACCTTGGTCTTGGTTCTGTTTAAGTGAACTCTGGTGTGGTTCGAATGCATATGTGAACTCCAAGTGGACTGGAGACCGCTCTAGAAGCAGGAAGCGGACTACAGCTCAGGGCATTCTGGGTAAATACAATTGAAACAAATGTGAGACTTGCTTTAGCGGAAAAAATGGCTTGTGGTCTTTAAAGGTGAAAGAGAATTCCTCCAACTGCTAAAATTTGACACCACTCAATATTTGTTTATGTTTTGTGAAGATGGAAATTGTGCCAAGTGTCTTTTTAAGAGATTTTTGTTATTTCCTTCAGTGGTTCTTGGTGTATTGCCCCCACAGATGAGGAGGGGATCAGGTTGCTCAAAGAGTTTGGTTGGTTTTACACAGTGCAATGTGAAAGAAAACCACAGCAGCTGGAGATGGAACAAATGTTGCAGTTTTGGTCGCCAACAAACCGAGTCAACCGAACTCAGGTGGGAAAACTCCCTAAAATTAATCCCTATATTCTCACTCTAAAACATAATTCTTCCCCCCACATCTCATTCACTACAAAGTCTATCAAACCAGACAAACCCATTGTGGACATGCAGAATTTGTCTGCATGTGTCTTGCGACGCAATATCCTACCAGTTGTTACGTCCAAGCTGTCATTTGCATATGGTAATAAGGCACACATTGATATTGAAGTGACAATTAGGAATTGATGTATTTTGCAACTTTGGTGTCTGTAGTTTCACTCAGACTGCAGGTAAAAAAGGAAAATAGTGAAAAAAACTGGAAAAAACAATCGCTTCAGCATTAAGCTATAACTGTTTTATCAGGCAAATAGGGAAATTTTTAAATCCTTAAGTACCAACCACTCAACGCACTTTACACTTTCACTCAGCACAGATCACTAGAAAACTTTGGATTAAGTGTCTTTGCCCAGGGGATCACCAACAAGCAACAGGAATCAAACCCACAACTTTCAGGTTGTAGAAGTCGCCATCGGATGCTGTCTGCGGCTGTTTAGATTTAATTAAAATTTTTATTATAATTTTTGCTCTGTAGATGAGTGCAGACTCAGATGTTTGTTATTGTTCAGGGTAAGACATTGTCTGAATTTGAATGGTTCTGATTTCAATTCTTTGTTTTGATTCTGGTTCCTAATGAGAATTTATTCAGGTGCACTATTGAGAAATTGGTCTCAATAGTGCACTCCAGTTTTGGGTCTACTAAGGTTTATGTAAATTAAACACTTTTGACTTAAAACACCTGAATCTACTGTTCAATAACTTAAAGAAAATCATGTTTAATTGCAAAAATCAACAAATAGAAAGTTGTTCATCAGTATATAAGATCCAAATAACATTTACACTTAATGATGAAATATTAGTTTTCATTTATTTTTAGTTTTAGAATTTTGTCTAGTAGACTTTACATCCTGTGGCAAGATTATGGTTTATTAGTTCTGGCTTTACTGTGAACCAGGCTGGTGTCAGACTAGTAAAATTGATCAACTGCTTCTCTACCTACAAGTTTGCTGTTCAGTTTTGGAGTTCATTTGGGACTCTTTACCCATTTCTGAAAAAAACTCATCTCAGTTCCCTGATTGATTTAGCAGCTGCTTCTGATCCTCTTGTTACATCACTCACATCTTCTGTTGCGATAGACGTGTGGCACAGGGCTCTCACCTCACACACCACTCCAGCAGAGGTGATGAAAGCCCAGTGGGAGGAGAACAGCCCACAGCCCGGTGTGTGTGTGAACAACGTGTTTAATCTGGCAGTGTGCGATAATCTTACTAACAGGTGAGCTGACTCATTATCAAAAGATTCTCTTATCTAGAGAGCAGAAATCCAACAACAGAGGATGCTGCTCACGTTTGATCTGACTGCAATGAGATGAGATCTGACGATAAAGCTAATTGAAAGCGCTTTGTTCTGTTTCGCTGACCCATCGTACTCATGTTTCTGAACACGTGCCTGCTGGGTCTAAATGTGTGAACGATATGGTTTGTACTGTATCAAAGGTAGTGATTATGTTCAGTTTTTCATGAAAGGTTCAAGTTTTATCTCCACAGACTCTGTTGACCGAAGTGAAAATTGCTTTTGATTTCACAGGGAGAGAGTGATCCTCCGTAATGAAACACGAGCCTCTGATTATGGTCGATAAATGGCCCTTGATGATCATCTATAATAGATCATATAAACATGAGCAGACAGCACTGTCCATTCTCCCTGACTATCCTGAGCTTATATGAGTCAAAAGCTGCTGCTGGGACTGTTTTTTCCAACTATTCTCTTTGCTGATTAAAACATTTTTTCCAGCAAAATAGGATTTTCTCTGTGCTCCACGGCACAGATGGCGTCATATTGCTCTTTTGGGCATGGCTTTACTGATGGAAAGCCACACCCCTATCCACTTTCACTACCCCTCCCTCTGACTAAATTACCTCACAGTCTTCAACAGACATGCAGTGATTAGTGCTGAAGAGATGGATGACAGCAGTGCAGAGGACACCATGAAATATGCTTCACCACAACAAATGGATGGGAAATCCTAAATCAATATAGGACTGTTGACCACTTTTTACCTGTTTGTTTCTTGTAATGGCAGTGAAATCACTTCAGCTCCATGGAGACGACTCCTGATGCTTTATGATTCAGCTATGCTTTGCCCTGTGCTTGCCTACCAAGATGGCGCAGACCACTATGTATATTACAATGACAATATTATCTTTGTTTTCACACTTGCTGTGATATTTGGCGTCTTTAGCACTTTAACTCATCAGAAGTGTGATCATCTGCTGCAGGGAGGCTCCATCCAGCAGCCCTGCAAAGTCTGAACCCCTGACACCTGGAGCATCTATGCTGATAATTGTTTCATTCCACTCACTCACTTTTCAACCTCTATTTTGGATGCACAGATATAATCTAGTGTAGCGTGAGTGTGATCATGTTAGGACTTTGTAAAATAAAATAAAATAAAATAAAAATTTGCTGAATACTCAGTTATTAGTTGTTAGTCAAAGGCAGAGTGTTTTTGAAACATGTAGGACAAGGTACCAGCTTGCTACAAATTTGTTTAATAAGTAGTTGGTTTTGTAGTGACCTCAAATATTTAAATATTTCTACTCTGCACTTTATACATCGGCAGTAATAATTTTACTGTTAGAACAACAAAATAAAAAAGGGATTTCATGCTGCTTTTATTACCAATACCTTATGCTACATTATAGTTGAAATTGTAGGAAGTTGCCCTAAAGCACTACTCAAAAAAGACAGTGAAGTCAGAAGTACAGAAACCTTCAGGTTCATTACTGTCAGATGCATCACTATCCTCTTCAGAAGCGTTACATCTGCAGCTCCAGGCCAATGTAGATCAGAGAAAACAACGTGGCCATGGAGGACTAAATTCCTTACCAAAAACAAAACCATTTGGCCTGAGAGCAAAATGCTTCTATGGGTTATATAAGTTGCAGACTCCTACTTTATGCTGTGAGAAGACACTGAAGTCTGGAAAGCTTTAGTCAGTGTCAGAATGATGTTAGATGTCATTTAGTGATTAATTAATGAAACTTGTGGAAACCTCTGCTAGACAACAACCCAAAGTAAAAAAAAACTCAAAGTCCTGGTTTTGAGTCCAGCCAGAGTGAAACTCTGTACTTCAAATGTAATCAGAAGTCTACTATACGGTTTTACATGGAGTCTGAGTGGACCGTGTTCCGTGCCTCCATTGTCGAGGCGGCTCATCTGAGCTATGGCCGCAAGGTTGTCGGTGCCTGTCGCGGCGGCAACCCTCGAACCCGTTGGTGGACACCTTCGGTGAGGGAAGCCGTCAGGCTGAAGAAGGAGTCCTATCGGGCCTTTTTGGCCTGTGGGACTCCGGAAGCAGCTGATGGGTACCGGCGGGCGAAGCGGCATGCGGCTCGGGTGGTTGCTGAGGCAAAAACTCGGGTGTGGGAGGAGTTTGGAGAGGCCATGGAGAAAGACTTCCGTACGGCTTCGAGGCGATTCTGGTCCACCATCCGGCGTCTCAGGAGGGGGAAGCAGTGCAGCACCAACACTGTCTACAGTGGGGATGGTGTGCTGATGACCTCAACTCGGGATGTTGTGGGCCGGTGGGCAGAATACTTCGAAGACCTCCTCAATTCCACCGACATGCCTTCTATTTTGGAAGCTGAGCCTGGGGACTCTGGGTTGGGCTGTCCAATCTCTGGGGTCAAGGTCGCCGAGGTGGTCAAAAAGCTCCTCGGTGGCAGGGCCCCGGGGGTGGATGAGATCCACCCGGAGATCCTCAAGGCTCTGGATGTTGTAGGGTTGTGTTGGCTAACGCGACTCTTCAATATCACATGGACATCGGGGGCAGTTCCCCTGGATTGGCAGACCGGGGTGGTGGTCCCCCTGTTCAAAAAGGGGGACCGGAGGGTGTGTTCCAATTATAGGGGGGTCACACTCTTAAGCCTCCCTGGCAAGGTCCATTCGGGGGGTTCTGGAGAGGAGGGTCCGTCGGATTGTCGAACCTCGGATTCAGGAAGAGCAGTGTGGTTTTTGTCCTTGTCGTGGAACACTGGACCAGCTCTACACCCTCAGCAGGGTCCTGGAGGGTTCTGGGAGTTCGCCCAACCAGTCTACATGTGTTTTGTGGACTTGGAGAGGGCGTTTGACTGTGTCCCTCGGGGAGCCCTGTGGGGGGTTCTTCGGGAGTATGGGGTACCGGGCTCTTTGATACGGGCTGTCAGGTCCCTGTATGACCGGTGTCAGAGTCTGGTCCGCATTGCCGGCAGTAAGTCTGGCTCGTTTCCGGTGAGAGTTGGACTCCGCCAGGGCTGCCCTTTGTCACCGATTCTGTTCATTACTTTTATGGACAGAATTTCTAGGCGCAGCCAGGGTGTTGAGGGGATCCGGCTTCATCAGGTCATGATCTGCAGCTCTCGCTGGAGCGGTTCACAGCCGAGTGTGAAGCAGCTGGGATGGCGATCAGTGCCAAAAAGCCAAAAAGCGAAGCTCTCGATTTACCGGTCGATCTACGTTCCCACCCTCATCTACGGTTATGAGCTTTGGGTCATGACTGAAAGAACGAGATCAGGGATACAAGCGGCCGAAATGGGTTTTCTCCGTAGGGTGGCTGGGCTCTCCCTTAGAGATAGGGTGAGAAGCTCAGTCATCCGGGAGGGACTCAGAGTAGAGTCCCTCCCGGACTCTCCTTCATGTCGAGAGGGGCCAGTTGAGGTGGCTCGGGCATCTGGTCAGGATGCCTCCTGGACGCCTCCCTGGTGAGGTGTTCCGGGCACGTCCCACCGGGAGGAGGCCCCGGGGAAGACCCAGGACACGCTGGAGGGACTATGTCTCTCGGCTGGCCTGGGAACGCCTTGGGATTCCTCCGGAGGAGCTGGTGGAAGTGGCTGGGGAGAGGGAAGTCTGGGCCTCCCTTCTGAAGATGCTACCTGCTACCCCCGCGACCCGACCCCGGATAAGCGGAAGAAGATGGATGGCTGGATGGATGGATGGTTTTACATGTATTTAAAATAAGTTAATCACATTCATCAAACATAGCTGTGAGAGAAATGCAAAGATACTTTATTTGATCATATATTTTTAATTATATGTTTTTATGCTTTCATCAAACAAAATTAGGGAACAAAATAACAAAAATAATATTTTTTATTAACGGAAATTTAATGTGGCAATAATAAACCCAAACCTTTTATCCTGAAAAGACATTTTCACAATAAATGATAGATGTGATAAATTACCCCCCCTCCATTTTTGTATTGTATGTAAATCTTATTAACATAAAAAATCTGGGGTTCAGATTAGTCTTTAAGACAGTGTCTTACCTGAACAGCGTGTCGTTGATGGCAGATTGTTTGACAGGGTTGTGACAGTCGCTGTGACCCTCAGGAATGAAGCCTCTCTGCTTCCTGAAGCTCTGGACCCCTTTAACCACAATAGCTACCCCGTCCCGCACCCTCTTCCTCAGACTCATCCTCCAGCGGTCTGTGATGATGCTGATCAACCCCACTGGGAAGCTGTCAGGTGGCGGGATGTCTGGGTTTCCCACGGCCATGCTGGGGATAATCCAGATGTAGCCCGGTCCTATTAGTCCAACTTCGGTTGCTAATGAAAAAAGGTACTGTGCCTCTTCGTGGGAGCAGTAGACCAACAGGACCTGGGCATCAATCTGCTGCAGCAGCCTCCGAGCTCGTATGTCGTTTGTGCTGTCAGCCGACATGTCGAAGGACAACACGTCCTGCAGGTCCCACATGAAGTAGCTGGTGTCTGTGAAGGACTTGATATAATCCACGTAGGCTTCATAACCCGGGTACAGGCTGGTTATGACCACAAAGCTGTCCCAGTTGTACTCCTCCATCACCTTGAACATGCCGTTAATCTGCTGCTCGATGGAGGAACCCAGTTGGAGGAAGTTGGAACCTTCACCCTGTAGTAAAGGAGAGAAACAGGACACCATTTTCTTCACTTAACCTGTTGGTCCTGTACAAATAAATACAGTGGTTTTTTTATACACAGACTCTAGAATAAAATCTGGAGGACCTTTTTGAAGACAACATTCTTTAAACCTCTTGCGGTTACATGCAGTATATTGGTAGGGAAGCCGACATATGCAACCGTGTAAATGAGCAACAGGGAAAGGGGTTGTCCCATCGGACCGTCAATTCCCGAAACACACAAAAAAAAATTTAAAAGGGCATCGGGGATTTGTGCACAATGTAAAAAATCTTGTGGGGTCCAAATGATCAAATCTCTTAAGAAGGTTAAACCCAGACAGATCACACATTTTGAAGTGTGCAACCAATCCATTTGTTTTGGTAGCAGGTAAGCTTTCTCTCACTATTTAATCACTGAATGGCTTATCAATAGGCCTGTTTAAGTACAAATAAACTTGACATAAACCTTCATGACATTTTTCAAGCTGCAAAGACGGATGATCAGCGCATGTTTTATCTGTCTGTTCTGAAAATGTTTTCATCTTGGAAGATGAATTGCCTTTACTCTGTTCAGAAGTAGAGATCAGACCAAAAATGTGATTTCCCTTCTCTTCGCTATATTTTCAGTAAATCTCCTCCTACAGTGTGAACAGTCACAAATCTACTAGATCTGTTACTGTGTAATCAGTGAACTAAAAATTCAGACCAAACATTTTTTTGCCTTAGAAAGTGGAGTTTTTGTCCTGGTGTTAAATCTCTAGAGTAGCCCGTCCTGACCCGTTTTCCTCCCCAGGGAGAACCCGAGCTACGCCGCGCGCTGAGCCCTCGCTGCTCCGGTGGTGGAGGGGTCAGGTGTTCCGAGACTCCTGGCAGCCTGTGATCGTATTCTTTCCGACTCCCTGTTGTCCTTGACGGGTTTAGCTGTCTTGTGATGAATTAGTGTCTCACAGTTTCAGACGACACTGCTAAATCCAGCCTCTGACTGCACCATTGTTTTTCTGTCACTGTTTCCTCAAACAGCAAGGGAAATTATGGAATAAATACACCTTTCATGCACAGTGCATTTTCTTTCATCCAGAAGAATTCAACTTTCTCCCCTATAAAAGCAAACTGGGAATTAAAATAATCAAATTTCTTTGGCATCCATTCTTCATTTTTTATTTCATTAAATCAGCCCAGAGCTCATATATTTTCCTTAAAATGGTTGCTCTTTCTGTATTCGCCTATAGGACACTCAGTTATCAGCGCATTTAGAGGGAGCTGGTTCTGCCTGGTGAATCCGCTGTGGACAGAGATGGATGAGGCGAACATTTACGTTTGGTGCAGAGATTTCATGCAGGTTTGTACAACCTGAGAAATCCACTCCTCCTGCTGCAGATCTGTCAGTGCTCCAGCCTCAATCAGGCTGTTCCCTCACTGACAGGCGCTGGGCTGTCTGGTAGTGTCTACGAGGATGTCTGGTTTTGTTTTTCTTACTGATTCCTTCATGCTCCCTTGCACATGGAGCCACAAAGTACCTTTAACTCCTCAGACCCGGACAGCTCAATTAGCAGAGGGCAGACAGATGGCTTGGTCCAAATGAGCCTGGGGCATTACTGCAGGCACCGCTGCAGCTCAAAGCCACAAGTCACGACTGTCTTGTCAGAGTGCAGAGCGCAGTCCGAGGAATCAAAGGATGCGGGGAATCATTTACAGAAATTGGACATTTAATTGTCCGCCAGGGATGCTAGCTCGATGGGAATGCAAATGTTAAGAGTTGGATAGACTTGAAATGAACAAATTGTGTGACATTTCTGTTTGGTAAAAAAAAAGTCTAAATATCCCCCGTTGAAAATGATATTCAACGGGGGATATTTATAATCCCCATTTAGTAGATCCCACGAATGCTAATATTAGGCATTTGAAGGGATATATTTATCAGGAAAATATGCATGTGGAAACTAGCTTTCCCCTTTTAGAATAAAATAACTTTGCAGGGGTGCTGCTCATATAAACATGGCACTTTTTGATTATTTTGTAACATAACAACCACATGCTGGGAACATACAGCAGACTGCTTCGTGGATATTCATATCCAGGACATAATACATGTTTTATTTTGGAAACAATTTAATCATCTCTATTTCAAATTTTACTGTACCTTAAGCTCTATTTCTCCAACCAATGCTACTGCGCTGCATGAGGTTGAAACCAATTTAATAGTAAGTAGTTACACTGTTTTTACCTTTCCCAGTATGTCTCTATACTGTAGATGTGATCTTTATCTGACTTGCATACATTTTTTTTCCTTGCATCTAAATTATTACTCTGATTAACAACGTAAGTTCTATTGAGCAGAAATTTCCTGCTATTTCTCCTTAGTTGGGTAAAATAATAAATTTGCCAGCTTTCAACTGGACGTTTTTCCACTTAGAAGACATTCGGCCCTGCTTTCTGAAAGTGCCTACTATCACACATAATGCAATAAATAATGAAAAACCTTCAAGCAGGAATTAAGAAAGTGAAATATTAAACATTCATAGTTCCAAAGATGAATTTAGCAATATAGAGTTATGTTTGTTCACAAACATTTAAACCTGATGTTTGCTTTCATGTTTGAACATAAAACAATGTTTCAAAGCCAATCCCACAGTCACACCCACACACACATGGCCCTTCGTGGAGAGAGTGACTTCTGGCGACGTCTCTTGGTTGTGACATATGTGTGCCTCCGCCACGCAGCAGGAAGTGCCCTGGCAACAGCTTCCTGTGCTGCTGACGTCACACAGACCCTGCATAATGACAGATTATCCTAGGCATTTCTCACTAAATGTTAGATTTTCTCTCAGTTTGTCAATAATTAAATTAAAATTGATGAACTATAAAGTTACAGACAGAAACTTGCTAAGCTCCAGAAACTCTGCACCGACCTTCACAATAACACTTTGATTTTTAGTATTTGTGACATTAAAGGTGGCTAACTCTTTTTCAATGCCCTCTAAAATGAAGCACTCAAACTTATCTCAACTAAAGGCAACAGTGTTAAAACACTTCCATCCTCTGTTCACATCCCAGTCTTTCACATTTCAGTGCCTGCAGAATGAAGCTGGACTTCATGCATGTCCACTGACCGCCAACACTGCTCCACGCTCCCTGTTGGCTGCTGCTTATCAGTGTTTGAACACTGTTGCCTTTAGTTGAGATAAGTCGGGCTGCAACAGTGCAGTCAGTTTTAAAATGCAGGATGTGGCAGCGGAGAGAAGTGAGTTCAAAAAGTAGAAAAGAGAGATAAAAAAAGAACTGCTCTAGTTTAGAGAACCGCCTCAGGCTCTTGTTCTTGCAAGACTTACATTTTGTTCTCTTAAAACTCTCTGGTTCGCAGGATGGGATGTGTCAGTCTGCAGAAAGGATCCATTAAAGAATGCTTTGAAGTTCAACTTACAATATCAAGCTAATTTTTAATGATTGGAGGAAAATAGTTCATATATATATACCTGCAATTTTGACTGCTAAATTACATTTGAAGGACACCAAACGTCTGTGTTTCCCAATCACATTAGCCCTGCCATTTTATGACAACCCTACTGGCAAAATCAAAGCTTCCTCTTTCACCTTAAATTGACGTGTAGCTGTCTGGTTGTTTTAACCTCTAAGACCAACAGCCTGTAATCTAATGTTACAGAACAAAGTAAAATGGCTTAAGAAAAGGAATCTGATCAGCCTGTAATATCCACCCGTCACTTTCCAAGATCAGAATTTACTTCTAGTGATGCATTTAAAAGTGAGTGAGCTCCATTGGTTTAACTGCTTCTGACAGCGTCACATAAATCAACTGTGATATGAAGATAAAAGCTGTCAGATAAATATGGTAAGATGAAGAGGGCAATTTTAGTTTTCTCTGAAATGTGCAGTGGAGTTAATATCAAGCTAAGCAGACCTTAAAACATTATTACTTTCATACTGATGTTTATTTTTTTACATTCACATATTGATGCTTTGTACTTAAAACAGCCCCTGCACCTGCAGGATATTTACATTACTATTGAACATCTGTGCTTTATGTTGGAGCTAAAATCTGTTTAGCACTCTGAACAGCTGTTGAACCTACAGTTCACCCAGAAAATTTTCAAGCACCTCACTTTTTCCGCATTTTATGTTACAACGTTATTTCAAAATATAGCAAATGACACTCCCTTGTCAAATGTCGTTACAGAAAGCCCTTGTTATGACAATTTCTCATTTACGTCAGTATTCACAACCTTTTCTTGACACTTCGTTGATCCACCTTTGGCAGCAGCTCCAGCCTCGGGTCTCGTTGAATCTGATGCCATTAGCTCAGCTCACTAATCTTTAGGCAGTTTGGCCAACAGTTCTTCTCAAACTCCATCAGATTGGATGAAGACATCCGTCAGTTATTTTCAGATCTCTCCAGAGTTGTTCAAACAGATTCAAGTCTCTTGTTTGGCCCATCTGGATTTTTCTCCAGATTTGTACCTTGAGACAATCTTGTCTTTGAAATCTACAGACAATTCCTTTGATTTCATTCTTGGTGTTTGACCTCTGACCTACCTTGTCAACTGTGGGAGTCCAATCAATTCAGTTGATTGGACTTAATTCAGTCCAATCAACTGAATTCACCAGAACTGGACTAAATCTACACTTGGCTATCATGCACACCAGGATTTCTTTCAGTGTCAATCTGTAGGATGTTCTTGATTTGTGGAATTTAAACTGTTAACTTGCCTTCTTGCAATACATGTTTTATTTACACATTTTATTTAGTATTTCATTCATTTTATTGTTGAACTCACAGTTCTTGATTTGGTAACTTGTTACTAATTGTAACACAGTAAAACTGTCATCTCTCTGTGTTGTTAAAGGTCAGTGATAATAACCTGATCCTTGCTGCCTGTTGTGTAGATGTAGTGAATATAGAGTGAATGATTACCCAGGACCTCACAAAATTAGGAACTGATCTGGTGAGGCATGTCAGTCTGGAAGCTGGTGCCACAGCGGGGTGAGGAGATTACGTTCACTTTCCAACAGGGACACTCCATATTAATAACACGTTCAATACTTTTCTGACAGGCAGCTTTAATGCCTTCACTAGACGGCATACATATTAACAGCTTGAAATTCTTTTACTGTCTAATTACCAGTAAAGAGCAGTGATTTATTTCAACATCTACCATCTTATTTCTTATTACACGTGTTTATTCTGCAAGTGATTATGATTGATTTGCTCTGTCTGCATTTGAGTTAGAATTGCTTCAGTGTAAATGAGTGTAAACTCCATCAGATTGGATGGAGTCAGTTAATGTCTCCACATTAACTGATGAGTAAAACCTCTTTCATTACCTTGGAGGAGCATGTTGATGGCTACATCACACAGCAGCTCTGCTAAAATGGCTGCAGCTGATGAGGGAGATGTTTGAAAACACGTGAATTATGGAAATCATAAAGATCTTACTGGTGTTTACTTGTTTCTAATTAAACAAATGAAGGGCAAACACTAACACTACAGGAAGCGAGGGTTTGAAATTATTTGATGATGATAAACTGAAGCATAAATTTTTTGACTAAAAATGAAATAAACTTACGTTTTTCACTGAGAAATGTTCACTGAGAGGAGAGTGCTTCCACCTTAACCTTTCATCCAGACTGCTGAAGGTTCATTTGTGACTTGAGGAAACTCACCTTCTGTTGGAAAACCCCATTAATGCAGATTAACTGCAAAATCATCTCAGTGCTGTATGCAGGACAATATATCTCTCCCACTTAGAAGCAACTTCTCTCTCTCTCTTTGTGGCATATGCTGTGAAGGGCAGATTATGGGGAGAAAAACAGAAACTAAAAAAAGGATTTGGTTCAAATGGGTGTGGATTACAACTCTCACTGAGTTTCTGGAGGGAAAAATCCCCCTCAGGGCTGAGCTGTCTGGATACAGGCTGTTTAAATGCATTCAGTTTGGAAATAAACATAAACTATTTAGTCCATTTTATCTAAAATCAGGTGATTAAAATAATGAGATACTAAAAAAAAGCCCAAAATACTTTCTCTGAATTTTATATCTACTAATTTCACATTTAGTTAATTGGACTAAATTTCAGTTTTTATTGTTTTTAACATTAAAAACATTACTTTTCAATGTTAAGACTTATCAGGCGAGTTTATTCATACAGCTGATTTCAGCAACAGCGTTCATATTGCTTTAAATTGCTAAAACATAAAAACGTAAAAATCCATGTCAAGCAGCAAAACAATTAATTGAAAGAAGTAAAGAAATTAAACATTCACTATTTTTAGTACATTTTAGGGTTAGGTCGACATCTTTTTAAATTTATTACCACAAAACCATGGGTGCTAAAAATGTAAATTTTTGGAGAATTTAATTCTTTAATAAAGTTAAACAAAGTTTTCCCACTTTGTTAAATAAACATTAAATAAAACATTAGCCTGTCAAAAACCAGCCACTTGTTTTACGCTTTGCTTCATACGGAGGGTCTGGACCCTCAGATATAGAGAGACTATTGATTACTCAAGGGTTGGATCTGTGTTTAGCTAGTTGCTTGTGTTTGTCTTTGACAAATATAAAACGCGAAACTTAAACATTTCCCGTTTCACCTCTAAGTGCTCAGTATTTGGAATTGTGAGTGGCGTCCTTTATTTTCTCTGTTGCCAAACTACAACCATCGATAGGTTGCAATTCAAAAGCCACCCTGAAATTCAAAGTCATTGTTCGCAACGTGTGATCACTGATTGGCCAGTATGAGATGCATCCTGAGAAATTGAGCTCACTGGGTCAAATCCCAGATGGAGCACTGGAAAAAAAACAGCAGGATGAAAACAAACCTCCACGTAATCTAAAAGTAGAAATTATTTTTACCACCCAGTTTGGCTCCTTTGTTATAAACATTAGATTGGTCTGACAGATATTCAGAAAAACAACCAATACCTGAAACTTTGAGATCAATAATCTGCCCATACAAAGTGGGTTTGATGACTGATTACCAGAGCACAAATGATCAACCACTAAATGACAAAAAGCAGCTAAACAGAAGTGAAGCCCTTTAACCTGACTTGGCATTTTATTAGGACCACTTACAGACAGATGTTGTCGGTTAAGAGTAGATGCAGCTCGGAAATTAGATAAACAATCAACATTTAAAGCAAAATAAGCCGTAAGGTCAGACACAGCCTAGCAGACGGCTGCACAAAGACCAGAATAAAAGCTGCTTTACAGAGAAGCTGGATTCCTTTTTATGGAGGATAAACAAGTTCATCGTTTGACTCGGTTGCCTTTTAAAAGTTCTTTGTAAAACTGAAGACCAACTCTGCTCCTTGTTTATCAGCTTAGCTTCTCTGCTTAAAGCCAAGTTTCAATCGTGCTGCCTCCAGCCGTCTCCTGAGTCTCCTGACTTCTTTGGTCAAGATTATCAGACAAACTGCAGATGAAAACGGATCAAAACAAGCTAAAATCTCTCTCCTCCAGTGTAACTCTTGTAAACTCCCTTATTCAGAAGGTTTTAAGCATCCTGGAAAGTTTAGGGGTCACCAAACTTGCAGCCAGTTATACAAAGTAGTCTAAAGATTTTTTTGGAAGTTTAGATTGAGCATAGTAATGTATGCATATCTTATGGTGCATCAATGTTGATTATTTTCACTCTCAAAATTGATATTTCCTCCAACCTATTCTATAATATGACATCCACTGTTTCCTAAATCTTTTAAGATCATCAGTTTGACCAAGCATTTCCCGTGGTATTACATTCCTCTGCCAGCCTGTCCTTCTGTACACATCTGTAGTAGACAACCAGGAGAAAGCTATTTTGAAAGGATTAGTGTCTGTCCCTGTGGCTGATCCCTTTGTGGAGAGTGTTTGTGCCTCCTTGATGGATCACGGCTGCTACACCTCCCAGCTTCAAACCAAACAAAGTTTAAACACTCAGATGTCTCACAAGCATCTCTTGAGTCCTCTACCATGACTCCCTTCTCACAACATTCGGAGCTGAGCTGATTTCAAACTCCACATTGATCACAGGGTCAAAGGTTAGATTGAATATGAGAGGTATCTGTTTCCGGTTCCATTTCCTGATTTCTATTAATGCATTTATCTGCAGACGGAGATTGTTTATGATTCATTATGAAAATGATAGAATCTAATGTCAGCTATTTCAGCACATTTGCTGTCCATATGGAAATAATAATGTTTGATGACATACATCATTAGTTTTCAGGGAAACTGTTTCCTTTCTGCTTTTGGGAGTGTAATTATAGTGTAGTAGGCGTTAGACTGTTTGGAGTGATTGACTAAAATACTACAAAAGACAGAACCTGAACATCAGGTTCTAACTGAAATGTTCCCATAAGTAAAAAGGTTCTATTGAACTGAAACACAAAGTAATTTACAGGTTATAGATTCATTAATTATATAGAACATAGTCATTATATAAGAATATAGTGATATTAGCAGAAAGATGTAATTTTAGCATTAAAATATACCTTAAAATTATGAGAAAAGTCATTTTGATGAGAAACATAGACAGTCATGAAGTCTGTTTCTGATAATAATTTGATGCTGATGTCTTAAAGAATAGGTATTTTTTAAGTATTAGGGATTATATAAAAGATACTATTAAAATGTTTTGCTGTTTTTCACATAGGCCTTCTTCTAATATTACAGCTTTATGTTGGTAATAATAGAACATTATTCTCATAATTAAAGAAAAAGACTTAGTTTGCCCCTAATACTCTATTGTTGAGTTGAGCTGAATTCAAAGTCCAAATAAATAGAAGCTGTAAAACAAAATGGTAGGCCTTGGGCATGCTCATGTCAGTCAACCCATTGGTAAAAAAAAGTTCAGATTTTTTAAGAATTCCTCTTCAAAAATCAAAAAGTTAATTAACAGATTGAATCAACTTATCGGCCAACCCTAAGAACTAACACTAACATCCACGCTGCTGAAGTATTTATGCTAATTGCTGTTTTTAACTATTGAGGGAGATATGCCAAGAAAAAGTGCCTAGAAAACAACAGAAACCTCAAAAGTGAGGAGACATTTTAAAACAGCAACTCAGCACATTGCATGCAACCCCAAATGGGTCTTTATTGGTCCCGTTCCTTCCTTAAATTTGACCCTGACTGACCTTGTAAGGCAGGACCACTGCAGAGCCGCCGCTGATACCCACAATGGGCACTGCTGTCTGTGTGGAGATGAAGTCCAGAATCTGTGCCACAGCCTCAGAGCCAACATTGTCCTCAAACACCACGCCGTGGACCCGGTTAGTTGACAGGGTGTCGCAGATCCGGGTGAGCAGAGCGCGTGGGTTAGTGTTGTTGACCAGCACAGTGATGGGGTTCACCTCCAGCGGCAGGTCCATGAAGTTTTCCCGGCTCAAACGGCCCTTTATCTCCGTCTGGTAGGCCGGGCCGCTGAACACCACCGCTACGTTCACAGAGGGCACGGGGAACCCGAAGGGCCGACCCAAAGAGGAGGGGGTTGTGCAGAACAGCAGCAGCAGCAGCAACAGCGGCAGCGGTGGCGGCCACCACAGGGAGTCACTCCAACTGCCCAGACGAAGGCCCATCTCCGTCACCTACTGCCTGTAGAACAGGTTGGAGTACAGAGAGGGGATCAAAAGAGGGTTGATAGATTAGATCATTTAAAAAAATATATAAATTACAATATTTCTTCACTTTGATCAAAGAGGCTGGCTTTTATTTCTTCAAACAACATTTTGGCTTTGTTTTGGTCCATGTTCTAGTCTGAAATGTCCATTAACGAGGCCCTGAGTGATACTTTCAGACTACATCCACATACAAGAGGGAGCTCTGGCTGGGTTGTGGCGTCTCAGGCCGGCAGCTGCCACCCTGCTGTTGCTGCATTCAGCCTGCCAACCCAACAGATGGCGTCCAGTGTTTAATGCAACAAATGGAGAACAAGGGGATTTAGAATATTTCTCTCGTGACAGTACTTTTGATGCTGTTACTTAGTTTCATCAGCAGTTCCAGGCTTAATCACATAAAGGTTCTAATGCATGCTGTTCACTATCCTGATTTTTGAGATGTCTTGTGTTGTGACAGATTTTTGGAGTCACTTTTCTGCTTTTCTGATGAGTTTTAAAATTAGGATTCCTACTTTTTGAGCAACTTGTATTTACATTAAAAGCTTGCAGCGAGTGGTTTATATTGTAGCCAGACAGCAGTTTGTGTTGAGCTCTCAGACAGCACTGAGCTCTTTGTCAAATCTGTCACAGAAACGTTTGTGGCTCTTAGGGAGAGCTCTTCAATGGTCCCCTGTCACAGGACTCTGATCCACCATGTGATGGAATCCCATTGGGGTGAATATATTGTAATCCCTTGGTAATCCCTGCCAGGCGTCATGGCTTGCAGCTTGATTGTAGAGTAGAAACTTATCGAGATCCGCCTGCTGCACAAGGTAAACTGTTGTTTAGCTCTGCTGCTATACCTTTTCCTATGTTGCCTTTTAGCTATCTCACATCCGGAATACAAATAAAACAGCCTTAAAGGCATGTGATGCTTCTATGCAGACGCTTCTTTATAAATGTCTTAACTTTTATTATGCACACACAGAGAGGACACTGCAGATTTATAAAACCTGGCACAAGAACAAATGGGTTGAATATTTTCCAGCAGATATAACAAGCACAAAAGCTCACAGAAACCAATCAAATCCCAGGAGCAACAGTTTGAATGTATTCTGAGCCATGCAGATCTTTGAGGCGTATGTGAATGATTTTATATGCAAGGAACTGGCAGATCTAGAGGACATAAGTGGTGGCAGTAAGAATGAGCTAACATGATTTAGGGCTGAGGGATAAAATCTAATTCTGAATGCATCGAGGTGAAGAAATGGACGGTTCTGAATCGATTTACAAATGACAAACTTGATTATCTTGACGCTAATTGATAACCTAATTGTGAAGAATATACAGAGAGGAACTCTGAATCACACAAGTGTAGCACCTGGACAGTTTATTAGGACATGAGCGACTGCATCCTCTGCACTAAAGGACACGTTCCTTGGACAAGAGTTGTACATGAAATAAGCAAGAAATATGTTCAAACATGACAAACTTGAGAAAGCATAATAATTCTCCCCCATGAACTTGTTTTGTCTTGCTGTGGTTCATGTGGTTCAGTATTTCTGTGGAGGATCTCAGAAGTGGGATGGCGGCTCCATATCCCAAAAACTCCGACTCTTAATGACCACATGGCTGCAGAACCTCTGTGGTATCAGCTGGAATGAGCTCAGTAATCAGTAACCACCAGATTGAACTGTAAAATATTAGTAATAACCTTTACCTAACCAGATAAAAACCTGGAGATATAAACTCTCTTTTTCAAGACTCTTTCTATTCCAAGAATAGCAGCACCATTTACAAACATCAACAATAGGACTGTAGCTAATGATTATTTTAGTAATTGAGTATTCTGTTGATTATCAAATAATCTTGTAATTGGACAATAAAGGTTCTGCAGAAACTACTTGAGCTTATTTATGAGTAATGCAAATACACAAAAAATAACATCAAATCATCCTAATGCAATACTAAAGCATTTCCAGCGGCCATTACCAATATGCGTGATGAACTTTACTCTATTCATAGAAACTAAAAACAAACATTAGCTATAAATAACTTAAATTTCCTCCTAACTGCCCTCAGCTACATAGAGTTGTTTCTATTTCACAGAAAATCTAAAAATAAAGTGTGACAGATTACTGCTCAGGGGTATTTGTACAAATAAATTCCAAATAAAAAGGGATTACAGTTTATAAGTCGTTTTTTCTTTCTGCTTCAGTGCCAGTTAAAGTACAGCAGTGTCAAGCAAAACAAGCTTATTTGGCTGACAAGTGTTTTTTCCTCCATTTGACTCCATGCCAAGTGAAGGATGGACAAGTTGAGCACTGAATGGGAGTGCATATCCTGTTAGTTAGCAGCAGAAACAGGAGACAGGTTGTTGCTGTCGTCACAACGCTGGTCCAACCTGGATTCACTGTGAGTCATTGTGTTCCTGCTGACGCAAGCTGTGGAGCACTCTACCTCCCAAACACTCATTTACACACACTTTCTTTATTATAAGCTTTGACTCAGCTTGTGTTATTATTAGTTACTATTATAAGTATTGGCTTATGATGTGAATACAGTAACATTTACTAATAATTAAAAAATTGATCTAATGCCATGGTAGTTTAGTTCTGGCAAATAATTACATTAGTTTTCTTTGTAAATTCTGATTTAATGAGCTAAAGCCACAGAAACATTTTGTAGTTGGTTGCATTTATTTCTTTCTCTGAAATGTTTTCATTTCTTTTCTCAGTGACAAAGAAGACATAAATTTTCACTTGCCTCATATCACAAATTTTAATTCTAATTTGAATGAATTCATGTTAATTTTTCATTTCCTAGTTTTGCTATGTATATTTTCCATCAAAAGTGATGAAAAAGGAACAGCGATGAGCCAGAAATGTACAAATTTCATGTCGGGTTCTAACTAAAATGTGTCTAAATTCCATACCAATACAAAGAGAAATCCCTAATTTTCTATACTGCTGATTTTTCAGGGCAAAAGATAAAATAAATCTAACCATTTTATATGTTACTGCAGGTAATTCAGTCCCCATTGAGTAAAAACATTAACTGAAGTGTTGCTTTCCTCTGTAGCATTATAGCAGTTGTGATTGACATGATCAATATCAATTGAAAATACGATAGGAAGTTAAATAATTTCACTGAGCTCTTATCTAGAACCGCATGGCATTCTGGGTAATGTAAGCAGAGAGACATGAGTCAGGGATGGTTGCTGGATGGATCACTAAGATTGCCCTCTAAATATTGTCCGTTCCTCCAGGTCATAATGTTATGCCTAATTGAGAGCTACATTTTGTTGGGTTTCATGTTTTATACAACGAGGACAGTTATTTTTGTTTTTAGTAAAGTAACGGTCAAAGGTGGTAGTTGTTTTGTTACCTGTCAGCCAGTGAAAATAACCAGGAAGATCAGCAGCTGCTTCTTACTAACAGTCTGCTCTCTGTCTCAGACTCTGACTAATGAACATTGAAGATGTGCTTAACCCCCTCTAGTGGGAGACACACAGAGGAAGCAGCCTCTTCACAGAAGGAGCTCCCAGAGTTTTATCATGAATTATTTACCAATATTTTCCCCACTGACATCTGGACACCTTGATAACTCCAGCAGGTGAATAATAACTTTCAGCTCAGATAAATTGAAATCTTTTGATCTACAGAATTTGGTACACATTTTGGCATTGAACATTGCATGTTTTATAACCCGTCATCAAAAGAAACCATCTTTTTCTTCCTCATGTGTATTTTTATTTCAAACATGAACCCATACTCCCATATCTTGGTCTTCCAGTATTCTTTATGTTTTCTGTAAATCGCTAAATGAAGCTGCATTTCTTCTAACAGTGTGACTTTTACTAGATGAGGTATGACCTGTCATTTATTAGTCACTGCTGTCATTCTCTTCTTGTGATGCCGGCGGCTAATTATCGAGTCCCTGCAGCGGTAAAAACATCTGGCTCAGAGGTGTGGTCTCATCTGCGCAGTGTTTAATGCCTGGCTTTGTATTCTGGGCATGAAGCCTGTGGCCGCACCTGTCCCATCCCGCTGTCACGTGAGCAGATTCAGCCACGCGTCTGCAGCCTGTTAGGGCTGCGGTTCACATGCTGACAGAGTCATCCTCAGTGTCGTTATCAGTAAAGCTGCAGATCGGTCAGAGAGTCCACAGAGGCTGAGGTCATTCCACAATCAGTCTACTGCTGCCACGTCGTGACCTTTAGAAATCTGATTGAGAAATATGAGTTTTCTATAACTTAATCAGCCTCTTACTCGATTTTTATTGCTTGAGTTAAGTTAGCCAAGTTATGAGAACAGTGAGTTCATCATTTCTCTTTAAATGCTAAAATCACTTGGATTTCCTTACAATATGTCTCTAATAATTAGTCATTTTTAAACCAAGTACAAGTACTTCTATTTAAGTACTTGCCAACAGATCTGTCATAATAACAAAGTTTACCGGACAATAAATTGTCCCAGAAGTTACTGTAATAAACAATAATATTGTTATTTTGAGATTTCTTTAAACAATATTGTCCTTCAAAAAAGAAGAAAAGCACCAGTCTGAAGAGTTATCATCCAGTTTTTGGTAGGAAGAGAAAAATTATAAATTATACCAATGGAAATGATTGAGCTTATTTAAATTTATTATGTACATAATTAATTTGATTATTGTGACAAGCCTTCCTGCCAATGCCAATTGCCAATAAGAGTTTTTATCTGTAATTTATAGATCCTGTTTCATTTCAAAGTAGTCATAAGATGGTGGACATATAAAAGACATAACTTCAATATAAAAGTTATATCTTTTATATTAAAGCTTTCACACATTTCACACCTGATTTTTAAATATTCCATTAATAATCCAGTTCAGGTTTGAAGTGTTAAACATTTAACTTTTTAAACTAGAGCAGATTAAAGATGCTTAAGGGAGTGAAAAATTCGGTGGAATCAGCCGTTAGCCATTTCCCAACTTCAGCTCCATGAAAATTTGTCTCTAATGTGGTTACAGACAAACTGACCATGGTGGCGGCTAGAAATCTCATACTTCGACTCTAACACACCAAAAAAACATCGAAATCCCACATTATCGACATCGGATGATAGCTGGTCATCAAGAGCAAAGTATTGGGTAAGAAAGTCTGTGATTTTGGGTATCTTTTCCCATTTCATGGTCTCCTAACAGCCCTCCTCTGACCTGCTTCGTGCTTGAATCATACATAGATTCAGTTCTTTCCTGCACATGTTAACTTTCAAAAATTCTGTTGGTATCACAACTTGATTTTTGACAACAACAAAAACTGATGTTTAGGTTGCCGTCACAACCATCACGTTAGCTGGTTCTGAAGCCTTTTTGATTTTTTAAAATATTTTTAAGCGTCAATCTCTATCCAGCCATCCATTTTGTGTTAAAGCCATGAAATGATGTGTCAGAAACACACTGCAAAGAGCGGTGTGTGTGTGTGTGTGTGTGTGTGTGTGTGTGTTTCTAGCCTTAAATCCCCACTTCAGCTTGCTGCACAGACTCTCTGTAATTGCTACATCACATACTTGAGCCACAGCAGTGGTTTACCCCTGCAGAAGTCAGCTGATGGGCTGCAACTTCATTATTTGATGGTCAGAGGCATAAAATTGAATTCATTCCTTTCACCCCCTTTCACAGAATACATGGAAACATCAAAAAGGCCTGCCCTTAGTTGTTGTATGTTGGTAGCGATTGACCTAAAGAGGGAAAACCAAAAACCAGGTTATTGTTAAAGAAGCTTGTTGTTCATATTGTTTTATCTAATCATGTTAATGGAAAGTAAACCTTTGGTAGTAAATGGTTAACTAAATCCTTGTGAATCAAAGTTCTTTTAAAGGACTCTGGGAGATTTGCAGGATATGAATCCAGTCAGTTCTTGACTTTTGGTCAGTAGCCTAAAGTCTTCTTCAGAGAAAAGTGAATTATAGCTTTATTTTGGAAATCCAAAGTCCTGGAGTCTGGAGGAATATGGGAGAGGCACAGAATCCAACGAGCAACTTTTACAGAACGTCATGCTTCCCTCTGCTGATGAATTTTATGGAAATATTGATTTCATTTTTCAGTAGGACCTGGCACCAGCCCTTCCAGCGAATAGGACCAGTACCTGCTTTAATGACCACTTTATTTACCAATGTGCTTGATTGGCCAGCTGACTGGCCCGACTTGAACCTCATGGAAAATCTATGCATGATTGACGAGACAAAGATGAGAAACCCGAGCTGGTCATTGATACAAATTAAAGGCTTTTAAAGACCAATGGGAATCTTTGGGGACTTTACAATTTGATTTGAATACAGTTCAGAAAATTATAACTAGGTCTGTTACAATTCATTAAATGATTTGAGTACCTCAATTTTTTTAATTCCTTGAGGCAAATTATCTGACTTGAGGCTTCGTTAAATTATGTTTTCCTATTTAACACACTGCGTTCCAGCTGGTGAACTTGCCATTTTCAGTTTCTTACCAGTGAAAGTGTGCCACATCAGTAATAGTTGAATTGTAATTGTAAGATGAAAGGGTGGTTGCACGTTGCTTGGAAACATCAACATCCAAAAGTACCATCTGTTGCAGGTTTCAGTCAATGTGACATAATTTCCCGTGACGCCATGAAGTAACTAGCAACCCTTTCCTGGTAAACTCCTGACTCTATGTAGATGTGTAATATCTCTAGCCCAGCACTGCCTGTCAGGAATCCCCCCTGCAGGAACGGACCGATCAGTTTGCGAATGCTGAATCAGATTATAACCTCTGGACTTAAGCCAGATCATCATAAAAATGCATCTCTGTTATTTCAGTTATCCTTGTCTGGTCTTGGGACTTTTGTCCAGAACTGTCAGATTTAGCTTAAGTTAAAATTTCTGACATCTTGTAGCCGCTGTCAGCAGAGCCTCATTGAAACGGGCTACAGCGTGGCGGTTCATATAAACATATATATATTTTTAGCTGTGTTGGGATTAAGAAAACAACTGTTGTGTTTCTTAGTGAGGCTGTGTCTGGCGCCGCTCTGCAGTGCCTGGCGCTGCCGATAATTAACAGGACCGAACCAGTTCTGAAGTGCAGTCGACCAGAAGCCAAAAATTTTAATGTTTACTTGAGCTGAACGCAGCTTAGTAAAGTACTCTTATATTTCCATCAGATTCACATTGATGCTTCATGATGTAAACTGATTTAAAAAATCACCTGGAAGTGCAGGTGAGTGGATGTTGAAGCTCTGTGTGAAAATAAGGTTGACGAAGAACAAACAAAACCAAGAAAACTGGGTTTTAAAATCTTGACGGATCAGTTTGTTCACAATGGTTTATGTCTTGGACGTTGTATCTTTTCTTTATGGGGCAAACTCCTCTCTGGTGTTGCTGGTCTTCACTCTCTATCTCCAAATAAAAAAGACATCTGCACAAAGCCAAGACTCCTAGGAAACAACTCCTGAGTCCAAAGCTTAATTTAGCATGCCTCTGAGGGGCAGCAGTGGACAAACAAGACTGAATCTGTGCCACTCCGCTGGCAACGTTCCATACAGCATTCTCCACAGATCACCTGCCAAACAGACTAATGTCGCCTCTCTTTTCTAATTATATGTTCATTAAACTGTCTGTTGCAAGGAGAGCTTCTCATATTCTGGTACCCAAATCTTCTTGCAGTGTTAATTAGTCATTTCTATTTTCCTTGCCGTTAATCTCCTGTAAACATCTGATTAAGTGTGGCATGGTTGAATTGCTTAAACCTTGAAGAATCAATGCATAGAAACAGTTAAGAAAAAAAAAATCAATAACAGTTTCACCTATCTAGCTCCTGTAAGTCATTCACTAAAGCAGACATTTGGCTTCTTGTCTTTCAGAAAAAGACCTTGATGACATTGACACAAACACACTTCATTAAAACTAACAGTTGAAGCTTCTACTTGGAAACAAGCTAGCATGTTTTCTGACAGGAATGATAGAAAGGCAGAGAAAACTAGCAACAAAATAACCTGAAATCAAACAACAAACAGCCAATTTAGGTTTCATTCTAAATAGAGCTGCACAAGATATTGAATTGGAATGGCCGTTGCATTATTGATGTGTGTTATATGTAGGGATGCACTGATCTGAAAATTTGATTGATATAGATATCCGAAAATAACATTACTGTTATGCCCGATAACTGAGACCCATATTTATTTTCCAAGCTCTTCTACACTGTGGAGAAACAATCACACTTCTGTTCAGTCAAACTCCTCACCATCCAGCGGTGCATCACTGTCACATGACCAAACAATTACCACATGACCAACCATCTACGCTCCTGAATCAGAAGCAGCAAGAAATTGGAGAAAAAAGTTTTTTAATATCAGCCTAGTTTTAGTAATTGAACTGATAATAAAGTTAATTTTGATTTCTTATGTATTTCTAGTTATATCAGTGTTTATGAAAACGTTTGCCATGCAGTCAAACACATAAAACAATTTACTTGCATTCTACAGATTTGTCTGTTTAATACACTTCAATCAAATCAGTTACATTTCAGCAGCAAGGAGTTTAGATAATTAAAACACAAAATTACAAAGTTATAAAGAAAACACCATTTGGTCAGCGATTGCCATCACCAAAATTAAACACATACTTCCATATATTACTCTGTACTTTTAAACATGGTAGATAGGAATTTTAGAGAAACAACAAATTCCATCTGCTGCTGTTACCTGTGCTATCAAAGACAAATTGATGGAAACATTTACAGAAGTACAAGTTTCAGTTCAGGTCTACTGGTTCTGGCGATGCCAAGCAGACCAGAACCAGAACCAAACATGGAGAAACAGCATTCAGTTTTTATTGTCCTTCAATCATGAACAAACTTCCAGAAACCTGCAAAACCTTTGAAACACAGAGTTCCTTTAAATCAAGGCTAAAAACAACTTGTTTAGAGTTGCTTTTGATAAATAATATCTGGAACATTGATTAATATAGTTGGTGTATATTTCCTTGCTGATTTGATGATGGCATTTGACAAAATGCAATGTTTATTGCTTACTGTTATGTTTTCAAGGTGTAAAACACTGTTAACTACTTGTTACATAAATCTGCTGCACCATTAAACTTAACTTGACATCAGTGCTTGTATCCAGGCCACAGGAGAGCCACAGTGTATTGACACGGTACCAGCAGTGTGTCCGCTCTCCCAGCTCTCTTACTTCCCCCGTGAATCAAGGCGTAAAAGCAGTTGAGGGATTGTTTGGACTCATGAACACAGACAGTTTATCTAAGCCATATGAAAGCTCCTCCAGCGACTGGTTCTGCTGCTGCCAGTCAGAATCCTCCTCATGGTCATCCTGTGAGCTGTGTGTTGATTTACTGCTCCACTCTTCATGAAACAGTGTGCTTTGAGATGGCCATCTGACAAACCCAGTCCGCCATAAGAAACGGTTTAGGACCAAGTCTGAGTCTGGCATCGTCTGTTCGTGGCTCCCAAAGGGGAACTATGATGGAGGCTCTTCAGCCTAAAGCTCTGATGATTTATCTGTCCCTGCAGACTCCTGGAGACACATCGGCATGGATCAGACTCCATCAGATATTAGTTTCTGTCCCATGCTTTACCTTCGCTGCTGCCCAGAGCACTACAGAAATATTTAAGACGTGGGCTCCACATGGACTATACGCGATTCATGATTGAGCTGCCTTTTGATGGAAATCCTGTCCAGGTGAAATCTCAATAAATCCCAGATAAGCTGCCTAGATGTCTCCAAGGTCTGGGTGGAGGGGAGATGGGGACCTAAAACTTCTCATAAATTTTTGCATACTGCTAGAAGGAATCAATCAAAGGGCGTTGAAGCTTTGGTCGGTCTCTCCGTGCATTAAGGGATTTAAATACGGAGGAAGGAAATGGAGCAGCTGGATTTTCTGAGCTGTTATCAGCAGCTTTTAAATGCCACAACAGATGGAAAAGTGTCCACTTGTGCTTTGACAATTTTAACTTTGATCTACACCCCAACCTGTTTGGTCGAGTTAATATAACAAGACGTTATGAAGTGGGATCAGTGTGTGTATGCGCATATTTTTACACACAATTATTCCATCAGCTGTTCCTTGGATTTATGTTTAGTAGCTAAAAATCTTTAGTGTTGTAGCTGTAGAACGTGTTATGTCTGAGGGCTTGACATGATCCTCTGGTAATAATATTCCTGCTTGGACCCGGTGTTCTGACCTGACAGTGAGCCCATCATGCCAGGTAACTTGGAGGTCCTCCGCTGATGTTTGGCGGCTGCTCTGCCGTATGTAAAGCAGGGATCAGTGTAAACCCGGTTAAGCTGAAACTGTGCCCACCGGTGCAGAACCAGAACAACCCCCGCCACCTCTGCCGCTGAGCCAGCTGTCACCAGCCTGCTCTCATGGAAGACTCGCGCTCTGTCCACGCATGCAGCCGACCTCTGACCTGCACACACAGGCTGTAATCCACGTGTGAGCAGACCACTTTGTTCATAATCTGTCCTGTCTGTGAGTGTGGGGTCTTGTGCTTTCAATTACTCTATTTTTCCCTGGTAACTTCCACTTCACTGTCATTAACACATTTTCTGAGATACAACTGATGGTAGAAAGGAGGAAAGAGGTCATGAATGGATGTTTTCAGCCACATTAAAGAAATGCACTATGACTTGAAGGGAACAGTTTTGTTTTATCAAGCTATATTTTAATTTGAAATGTAAAAAAACGTCACCACTTCAACTCTGTGGAGTTCTGGTACAGAGTACAGTTTGACAATAAAATTATACCAATTTAGATCACAATTTAAATTTTTTTTCTTTTCAGATTTTAGGTTGATACAGACCTTAAATATATAGAAAAAATTTATAACCAATGATACTAAGAGTTGTCCAGCACTGGACCAATCATGACTACAGAAGGGCTCCTGTAAAGTTACAGGAGACGGTTAATGTCTGTGTGGCTGCAGCTTCTTATTACCAATGTGCTTCATTACTTCTGTCGTAAGTAAAAAGACAGAAGACATAGTTTACAAAAACGGTCCGTACAGTTCAATCATGTGGAGGTATCTCCACTATTTTATATACGGACAAAAAATTAATTAGCAAACACTGCAATTCATGTAGCGCTCATGTTCCGAAGATGTCTGCTAATACCACAACACTGAAAAGCAAACACAAAGCAATCTTCTCCATAATCATTTTTGGGTTTTAATTTTCTGTGGAAATGATGTCATTGATTTTGCAGAAATTAATTTGCATCTAGAGATGGTGAAGTAGTCCTTTATCTTACTGGAGGATTGTTTAAAACGTGTCTTAGACCCACACTGCCTTCCAGAACCATCTTTCAGGCTTTGTTGATCATTTTTGGCTGCAATTCTGAAGTGACAATGGCGCATGTGGTAATACTGAAGAAGTGTGCAACAAAGAAAGCCAAAAAAAGCCCAAAGTACGTCACGATCACAAGTCACCTCTGCCAGCTGAGACACCAGAACATTTTGTGTCACTTTTTGTTGGCCTGATTCCTTCAGATGATTCTTGCAAAGTCGAACGCCTCATTCTCTTCGGACATTTAAAGATGTCTCGTGGGCCAACCTAACACACACACACACATGCACTTTGCCTCTAAGGTTATCATTGTCATCATTCTTCACTGAGATGCTCCACACCGTGTCGTAGCTCAGGGCTAAATATGACAAATGAAGCGGCACACATGCAAAGGCGAACAGAAAACGATTAGACTAATCGATTTCCTGCATGTGCACACGCTTGGACCACACATGCACCCTCAGGTTGGATCCGTGAAAGGTAGAGGAATGACAATAAAACAGAGGCGATGCCAGCACCACCCCCGTCCTTCGTTTCTCAGCCCACAACGTGTCAGTTTTCCCTCTCAACAGGGACAGGACGGTAGACGGCAAGCGGCGCTGCGCCGTGAATATAAATGGGTCTGGAGTCTCTGTTGTGCCTGCGAGAGCAGCCGTAAACTTAGAGCAACACAGCCTGCTACAAATTGTCTGCCACATATTTAAGATCTCATCTCAAAGCTTGCAAAAGCGCTCTCAGCACCGCTGTGACAGATCAGCGCCGGAGCGTCTCCCCGGATCCTCAGGTTTCTACAATGTGGAGACGAATAGATCATGTGATGATGCACCGTCACCTGATTGGGAGTGAGATTTACAACTCTCTGTCATGACCTTGGGTGGATGGCTCTGATATCCTGCAGCCATCCTTTGCTTGCAGTAACAGGTTTACTGTCCTGGATGCTTGCAGCTGCTTGTCAGTCAGTGTGGATAAAACAGATATCTGTGCAGCCAGGTGTGCCTCTTGTTTTAGTTTTTCCATTTTTCCACACATGTCCTGCCAGTCTAAGAGGAACTAAGTTCCTCTTAGTTTTTCAGACAGAGAAGAGAGTGTCAGGTATGAAGACAGCAAACATGTTACTATTGCATTATAAATTAGAGTACCATAAAAAAACTCATTCATTTCAGTAATTCAGTGCAAAAAGTGCCTTGGCTGATACTTGTGCAAACAACTTAAGTTCAGTAGACTCAGCCCGATTGGGAAATAAATTGTAACATTTGACACATTTTTAGTTGGTGTCAAACGTACCAAACCCTTGAAAAGCTCTTTAGCGACAAAAGCAAAGGAGGTGGATTAGCAGAGCTGCTATCAACTGATAGTGTCATCCAGGAAGTGTTACTGTAGAATATTGTCTCTGCTGCCTGGATATTGAGCTGTTAGGAGCAACTGTGTTCAGTCAGAGGTATCTTCAGAATCGCTGGAAAACTGACTACTGCTAGTGGAGAGTCAGTCCTGCCTACAGCATCACCATCCCCAACGCATGTTGGAAGATACTTGGACAATATGAGTTACAACAACATTTAATCTACCTAAATAAAGAATTTTTTAACCAAATTTAAGTTTTGGTTGTTGAACCTGGTAACCGGTTACTAACACCAGCATTAAATAACAGACTTCTTTGCTTTGTGAATAAAACATGCAGCTGTTACAAAAAGGACAATTTGTTCTGTCCTTACTTTGTTTTGCGTGAATTAAGTCAATCCTTGTTCTTATTGCCGTCAAAGTACAAATGTGTTGTTGTGTCATAAGGGCATGAAATTGTAAAAAGGACAGAAAAAAAAGGAATTTAATCACAGCATGTATCAGTTGTTATTGATCAGCCTCTACTTCAGTCTGACATCCAGCTGCAGATTCCTCCATCATGCTTGTTGGTGTGTTGCTCCTGGCAGCGATCTTTGTGTGTGTGAGATTATATGGTGGTGTTTCGCATTGGTTTCTTTGCTCTCTGATACCCACACACACAGACGAATGTACGTATGGATGTTTGAATTGCACACGCCCGTGTACATCCAATTACTGAAGCCAAGATATGGTTGGCATAACATAATGAAGAGCCATTTTTCAGCAGCCTAACTGGTGCTGCGGCATCTCACCCCACATTCTGCTTTATTCTGTGAAATAAATGGAGGGAAACATGTTTTCACCTGTGGAACGGACAATTTTGTCCCCATTTCTATATAGGACATTAGTTGAGTTACTTTTGTTGGGTTTTGAAATATTGGTAACCATGAAATAACCCTGTAAATATTGAATTAATCTAGATAAATTACTTAGAAGTAGAAAAGAGCATTGCCACTATTATAAAATCTAAAAATGATGGCCGGGACTTTATTGCATTCATTTAATTTAATTAATGAAAGTAAAAAGAATTAAAGCAACTAATCACATTTTTCTATTTTATGTGCAAAAGTTTAGAACCAGAACCTTTGTATTGTGTTTCTAGTAGGCCAGTAAATTTGACGCACAAACATCTGCAAAGAACAGCGACAAAGCTGACGGTGGGCTAGTTTCTACTTCAAGAAAACAAAAAAGAAGACGTTGGAAAAGACTATTGTTGTGTTCATGTTAAGCTAAAAGTAGTTATCCCATCAGCGAAACTCCTGAGGCCTGAAATAGCAGCTCAATGCTAACCATGCTGCTAATGCTAACACGTTTCTAAAGAATGATCAGGGATTCCTCAAGCACTGGAAAGCTGAACTTTACACCAATCTGATGGTTGAAGAACCAGGATAACTGATTAAAAACTCTAAATATCTTTATTATTAAGCTCAATAATCTATAATTTAGAAAAAAAAAGGTTTTTGTATTGAGTGTTGCTTATTTTAATTAATTGGATTAATTATAAACAATTAACTTGATTAAAAAGTTCTGCCGCTGTTGAGAACAAGCCAAGCTTTTTTCTGTGATATATTTAGTAGGTATCTGTAAAAATATGGATCTTTGTCATACATATTTAGTTATTTACAGACTCGGACCAGAAGAAGTTTCCTTTCTTTCAACCAACCTTTGCTGACCTGTGACCTTGATGTCATTGATGGACCTGATGGATTAATGTGTAGAAAAAAATTAACCCAGGATTTAAATTATTATCATTAATTACAGGTGAATCTTGTGACTGGTATAGTTAAAGTATTCTGATGATGCTGTGGCATTATTATAGTAGCACCACTGCTGTTCATTTTGTCTTTTCATTTCTCTATTTTTACAAAAGTATTTTTCTTTCTCTCTGTTTCCAGTTCTCTCTCTTTAAAATCCTTTTGTTTATCTGTTGTTTTGGTTGTTCTGGCATCCTGGGTTTTTATTGGCAGTTCAATTTGCCCTGCAGCAGCATCTCATGTCCAGCAGGCAGGTATCAAAAAAGATTCTGGTTACAGTGATGCATCGATCCACTCTGCTTAATCTCCTCCGGAGCGGAGTGTCTGAAAGCAACAGTTACAGTCACCAAACATCTACAACTTGTGTAAAAGCCAAACACAACATCCAGATGTTTGATCGGATCCTCTGCGCTCTGATAATTCTCAGAGAGAGGAAGACACTAAACACTGAGGCACAGTTGGGAGAGCAGCAGAAAGCATCCCTATCTGGCTCCCAGTTTGGGAAAGTGGGAACATTTGATCATGCGTTGTACGATTTCCAGCAGCTCACATTTGAATGAAGTGATAGTGACACATGAAAGCAGCACAAAGTGTTGGATGAAGGTGATCTTTACCTGCAGCGGCAGCTCACATCCAGCTCTGGCTCATCACCACTCATCCCGTGTCCTCGGCTTCAGCTGTCCTTCCCCACGTTTTTTTTTTTTTCCTCTCCTATCCTTCCTCTTCGTTCTTTTTCTTCCTCTCCCTTCCTCCTTCCTCTTCCTCCTCCTGCACTTGTTTGAGTCTATTTCAGTAGCAGCAACAGTCGAGCCCGCTGCGACTGTGGCATGGTTTCCAGCACTTTGGCAGAAGGTCACATTATCACTCGCTGGTTAAAAGGGAGGAGGGAAGAAGAAGAGGAGCAGGAGGAGGAAAGGAAGAAGTGATGGAGGTGAGCAGGTGTCAGAGTTTGAAATTAAATCATGGTTTCCCCTGTAATTGTTCCAGGATAAAGTTGAGACAGGAGTGTTTTCAGGTCAGATGATAGATTTCAGATTACAGAGCAGTTATTTACATTTCACCCCTGGGACTTCAAATAGCCTTAAAACTTCAGCCATGTTAAATTTGAGAAGAATCCTCCCGATTCTGACCCTTCGTTTCGCTCAGCGTTGTCCGGTTCAAAAAGATGCAGAAGTACCCCATGTTTGGTTGAGACAATCCTCCACGCTGTGAGCCCCGTCTTTCACGCACTCTGCAGGGTGACCCAGCCTCCCTGTCTTCCCCTCCTCTGGTGCAACCAGCCACTCCATCAAATTAAGAGTCAGAGAAATGCTCCAGCTGCCCGGGATGAGGCTGTCAGCGGCCAGCGACAGATGGCCGGAGTCGGGGTCCAGATGCCAGTCAGCTGCCGGACTTGGGAAGCAATTGGACGCTCTTCTTGGCCTCCTTGGAAGCACAACTTCCTCTCTTCTTCTTTAAGCAGCACTTGTTGTTCAGTTGTGCTTGTTTGTGTTTCGTCTCATTTCCCCACCTGGATCCCTCCTCCCAACATCAGCAGAGCTCCTGCTCTGGCTCCAGCAGCCGGCTGTAATCCTGACTCCTACATTCATGTCACAGGAAGGGCTTGTGAGCTCTAATCATTATGTAGTAAGGATTTATCCTCAAACTCTCCCTCCCTCCTCCAGCGCTCCCTCCCTCACCCATCCCGTTGGTTTCCCTCACTCTGCTGTTGGCACACCGGCTGTCCTACAACTCTCAGCATTTCAACAGCCTCCATCACGCATCGCTTCTCCTTTTTATGCAATATCTCTGCCTATTCTGGCTTGTTGCGTTTCGGCTCTCCACAAGTTTGCCCTTGAAGAAATCTCTGGGACAGACTGAGTCAGTGATCTGTTTTCCTTTCTGTGTTTGCACCGGTTTCCAGTGAACAGTAAGCAAGCATCTACTCACTTCTTAGTTTATATTAACTTTGTAAATTAAGAACAAAATTACATGTCAGTGCATAGTGAAAAAAAACAGTGTTGCTGTTGCATATTTCATCCACCAGAGTGCAGCATTATGATTGTCCTTCTCTGTGTGTCTGAAGACTTCCCAGTCCTCTGGTAAAATTTCTCAGTTTCAGGATAGATTCAGGAACATGTTTGGTTTGGTTTGAGGTCCTGGATTGAGTTCTGGTACCAAGGCTGGCTTGAAAGGAACTTTTACAAACATCCAGATTGAATCTAATAAGGTCTTTTTTGTAAAACTGTGTGAAGGTTGTTCGTCTTCCTCAGGAATAAGAAGAGACACCCAGGTTCTGGCTTTATTCTCAATGATGATGTCAGACATGGAATTACATCATTTCCTGTTGCCCTACCACCACCAACATAAATGAACAAAAGTAATTTTTAACCCTTCTGTGGTTGTAAAAGATGGGTTTTGTATTTTGTGTCCGATCCAATGGGGTCGCAGGAAAGTTCTTGTCCCATGATGGAAATGGTGTTTGACCTAATCTTGTTTCTCTGCAACTCTATAATCGTCTCAACTATTTGACTATTTTTTTGATAATCAATTGTTGAGCAATGGAATAAATGGGTTTTATCAATTAATCAAATTTTTATTTTTTGAAGATGGAAAATCTTCAATTTTTTTTGCCCAAAAATATTCCTTGGGTTTTTGTAGTTCAGAGACTCAAGTGTCACTAAAAGCCACATGCAACTCTCACTTTCTCAACTCTTTGCCCAACATCATCACTTGTGAGAGAAAAAGTGAACACAGTTTCATCATTTCTCAGGTTTTTCATCCCTTCCTAATATCAGGGTTTTAATATTTTTGACTTGTGCTGCTTAAATACCCTAAAACCACTTGTCCAAAATATCGTCCACCTTTTACTTTCTGGTAATTATCAACTTCTATCCTACCTGGAGTACTTAGTCATTGTCTTCTTTGGTCTTTCTTTTTCTTCTCTTCTGTTGCACATCTTTTAGCCGGAGATGGCACCCTGCTGTGTCACAGTAGTAACATAATCAACGTTCAGCACTGTGGTGGTTACTGAATCTGGTCAAGCTCTTTATTTCCACCTCAGTCCTGAAGTTTATAACTCAGAACTTTTTTTAAAAGTTGGGCACATTGAGACAAACCGGCTTTTCTCTCTTCTCGCCACCAGTTTGATGCATGAAGCCATTTATCTACATTTTCTTGTTTATCTCAGGACACCATTCCGAGTTTGAGATCAGAAATCTAGGGCTGTTGTAAACAAATATTTTAGTAATCTATTGATTATTCTTACGATCAATCAAGTAATTGGATAAAAAAAATGAAGTAAAACATTGGTAAATCTAACATAACAGCAGTATTGCATAACAATATTATTATCCCATGTCAACATCAGTCCAATTTTTCACAGTCGAGTTTCCCTAACAAGTTTTCTGTAGTTTAGAAAATTAACTCGTAACAAAAAGAGCTCACTTTCCAAATTAACCTGAAGAAAAGTTATACAAAAATCTGAAATTATTTTAAGTTTAATAATAGAGGCAGACTTACAAATACGCTTATAAAAACTGTCTATACTCCAGCTTTTAGTTTATGCATTCATCTTCAGTCAATTTAATAGATGAACTCTCACCTTGCCCAGACATTTATAGCTTTTGTTTTGTCAGCGACAGGATTTGACATCTTCGTTCGTCACACACAGAAACTCGTCTACCAGCTACGTGGCGCCACAATGAGCTCTTCCACCCATGTGTTGAGACCGGGATGATATGAAATAAATTCTCCGGTTCGTCCGTAAAACTACACTTACATTAATTATCTAATGCGTGGGGGTGTCGTGGTGGCGTAGGGGATAGCGCGACCCATGTCTGGAGACATTGAGTCCTCGATGCGGCCGTCGCGGGTTCGACTCCCGGACCCGGCGATATTTGCCGCATGTCTTCCCCCCTCTTCTTCCCCTTTTCCTGTCAGCCTACTTTCATATAAGGGACACTAGAGCCCACAAAAGAGCCCCTGGAGGGAAAAAAAAATAAAAAATTATCTAATGCGCAGCTGCCCGCAGTGTTCAGTCTAACAGCTCACCTGTATAGATACACCTGCAGCGCTCTTCCCCGCTGTTCGCTCTGAACCGCCACCAGGCAGCAGCTACAGGAGGAGAAAAGCTGCCGTACTCCAGGCATCAGGCCAGTCATTTAAAGACGCCTATTGGTCCCCCGAAAAACGATAAAGACCCAGACATTATCATCAATCAATAAAATCCTTCCAGGCCGAACTTGAAAACTGGATGTTATGCTTCCAACACTTAGCTTTCGTCAACAACCCAGCTGGAAGTGAGAGCGCTGGGCAACGCAAGTAATAACGCGGCTGGAACACGGTGCGCTAAATAATAATACATATTTTAATGAAGCTTCGAGGCAGATCAATTTTGCTCTAGGAATTTTAATAATCGAGTCATTCGAGGAATCGTTTCAGCCCTGCAGAAAACCAAATCCAGATCTCTTCTTCTTGTGATCTCTTCTTTTTGTTCAGAAGAGAATAAATTAGAAGCAATGTTGATGTAAATAAACCCAACAAGTTTGTCTCTTGGCATGTAGTGTTTAGCTCTCCCTCCCAAAGTGTTTCCTTATTTTGGGGTTGTATGATGATGAACCTACAAATGTGATGCTGAAGTCGTAAGATATCAAGCTCAGATGTTTATTTTATGGAAAACTTCATATTTGTGTTATGTGCCATTAATGTATGGTTGTATTATTGCTCTGTAAAAATAATAAAAGTGTAAGTTCTAAAAAAAAAAAATGAAGAGAATAAATTGTTGCAGTTTCAGGCCACATTTGCAGGTTTGAACCTGGCATCTTGCAAACACTTCACCTCTCTGTCTCCTAGCTGTAGTACGGTGCTCGTTTTCCCCATATGGATGAATCTCTTGAAAAATGAATCCTTTGAGGCTGGAGGACTCGTGGGGATTTTATGGGCTTGTCAGAGCTGCACTGAGAGATGTGACAGGGAGGCCATATTTGTTTCTCTGCAGCCGGCGCTGGAGGCGGTGCTTCATGACCTCATCAATCGCCAGACAATAACGATCCCGCCTCTTGTTATCAACAGCTTATAAAGTTAGCTTCACAGTGATCAATAAGGCAAATGGATAAGAAAATAATCCAATGTTAAATTGCCTCAGTGTGTTATTTCAGTTTAGAGATAGTCTGGAGAAAACAGTGACAATAAATGATACAGTCATAATGAATAAATGTGAATATTGTAGAAAAGTTCATTTACTTCAGAACCTCCATCACTAAGCACAGATGTTTTCACATTTTTATTTTTGTTAATTATGATTTTTTTGCTTCCGGCAAATGAAAACAGCATTTAAGATTTGAATATCACAGCAGAGTAGGGCAGCGACTAATGTTTTAATAACTGATTGTTCTGATGATTAATCAATTAATTATATACAAAAATTAGCATACTCTTCAGATTTTTCATTTAAACTCTCAAATCTTTTTATATAATATTACAAATGTATTAAAATATACAAATAAATAAGTCGACTCATTTTTTTAGGTAGAAAAATAAACATTTTATTGCCTATAATTCAGTAACATGGCATTCCTTAAATTAATTAGAACCGAGTGATGCTAAAACTTTGTAGCTTGAGGAGTTTTGGCTTAAAGATACTTACAGTCAACTGTATTTTTATTTTAAATAGAAAATGTGTTTTTTATTTTGTACAGTTTTGGTTTAATTACTGCCCTGTTGTTTTTTCAGCAAGTTGCCTTTTTTGAGTTTACGATTGATTACTAAATTAGTTTACAATTACTTAAATTATTGATTCACCGTGATTAATTTGATTAATCATTTCAGCCCTAAAACAAAGCAATAAAAACATTTAAATATAAAAATGTGGGCTGAATGAAAGTATGTTTGATACTTGTTTAGAAGTTATTTTTAAAAATACGTTTTTAATCTGACTAGCCTCATTAGAACTGATAATCTAATTTATTTGTAACAGTCTGAAGTGCATCTTATTTATTATTGCAGAATTGTTAAAAAGTAAATGCACCTCTGATACCAGCTGTACATGCAGGTCAGTGTAAAAAAAATACGACTTTGCTTTGTTTAAAATATACAGAATGTGGGTGAAAAGAAAAGTAGAAACTGTATATTTATGACGTTTTGATTACATTTGGGTGGAATCTGTGAGCCAGTAAAAGAAAAAAGTATGAACTGTAATGAAAAAGTTTTAAAATTTAATCTTATAAATCTACTAAAATGTAAAATCTTAGTACACAGCCACCAGGAGTCCTTGATCTAAACTCAAATCTAACTGTAAGGCTTTGACTAGGCAGGTGGGCCGATGGAGGAGGAAGTAACACATGAGGGCGACAGCAGAGGGAAAGGCTGACATATGCTCCCTCGCTCTGTGGCCTGGCCTTCCTGCTTCATCACGCAATATGGCTGAACTCTGAATATTATCCTCTCGTACGGCAAACCCGGCGTCATCTCGGCCGTTGCCGCTGCCTTTACCGTCACGCTCTCCTCCTGTGTATATCAGGTTGCTCTGAGCTATTTTCAGCAGAATTTCAGCGGCTGAGCTGTGACAAAACAGCGAGTTAAAAGGCTAAACTGGGCTGTGGTCCTTCCCAGGAGAGGGACTGGATTTATCCCAGTTGTCTCAAAGTATCGACCAGCAGTGGTTCAGCAGGGTTTCTCTGTTACAAGCTGTGGTTCTTGGTGACGCCTTCATGGAAAAACGTACATAAATCCTTTGCTACAAAGTCAGGTAAGGTTGTTGATCCATTGTGAATCACACAGTTGTAGTTCTACATAATGAGTGGTCTAACCCTGACATTTTCCTTTTTCCTCCAGCTGTGATTAAAAAAATACTGGTTTTAATGGCTACAATTTAGTCATAAAACATAAACATATTTAGTGGCCACACTAGAATGGAAATAAAAATAACCTTTAATGTCACACAATGGGGAAACTTTACACAATAACAGCAAAAAGACAAAGATGTATATGTTGATTAGTTGTTAAGCATCAAACTGAACGTTTACATTCCAGTTCTGACTGAAACAGGAAATGTTTTGGTTGATTCATGGAGCAATTCTCTGTTGGGAATTTTATCCTCTGGTCCGAATCAGATTATTATTGATTATTTATCAGTTGATTATTTTTTTGATGGTTCGGCTCCTTTTCACAGAGGAAATCACAAGCGAACCAGAAGAGCGTTCGGTCTGGTTGTTGGTCAGACTGAACGCTCTGTTGTGAGGGCGGCTGCACCAGATGTAGGTACAGGAAGCAGGTCCTGTGATTCAGCGGTAGAAACGGTTTCTTACACTGAATTATTTTGAGATGTCTTCAAAGTTGAAAGAATACAGTTTGCAAAAAGTACGTGTAGAATTTATTAGTTGGTTCCAACTACATGCTTCTAATGAACTACTGGAATAAAACTGAAATACTTGGTGACAGTTTCTGTCCTGAGGCTGAGCCGTGTGCCGTATTTACGTCTGTTTCAACCAGACATTGTCATCTGAGTCTGTGTGTTCATTGGACGTCCTGAGGCAGGTGTGTGTCGCCATCCAGCAGCCTGCAGCCTGGGCCCAACCTGTTGGGTCATTAAGCATCTGTGCTTTCTGAGAACCGCTGCCAAACGTAGGCCTGTTGCCTGATGAATGATGCGCTCTCTGGACGCCGATCAGGCCATTCATACGATTTCCCACGCACATCACAGAAGCAGCAAGTCGGACATGAGTAAATGAAGACAAAATGAGGCTTTGGCAGTTAGAAATGGCTTGCATGCCGTCAGAAACTGTAAAACATGCAGCTTAGCTTGACCTGTATGTTTAATTGCTACTGAATTAGTTCATCAGTGCTTGATGCTGACAAAACTGTCAAGCAAGCTTTCATTAGCAATTCATCGTACAATGTTCAACTTCTACTGCAGATTTCCAACAGTGAAATATTTACTGTCTAGCTTATCAGAATAAGTCAATAAGGTTTATTTGTACAGCACATTTCAGCAGCCTGGCAGTTCATAGTTCTTTACATCCTGGAAACATAAACATTAAAAAATACTTAAAATAAATAGACAGACATATCTGAGAGAAAGTATAACACCCTGTTATACTGTTTATTCACAGCAAATACCGACTCTGCAGTAAGTGAAGACCTCACCAATTTCTCTAAGAAAATATATTTTCTAAAGGTGCGATTGACTTGAAATTCCCACGAACAGCCAACAAACCCAGTCCACACATGCCAAGAAATTCAACCTCTGCTGTCCATTAGTGTTGTCAAAGTAATTAATACCTGGATATAATCAATACTAATCATTCACAGAGACATTTCTACCACTTCTCCTCCTCTGAGCTCAGCTGTCCACTATCAGCTCAGTTGCAGCAGAGAGATGCAAACACAACAACTAACCGTTAAACATTGCAGCTACCTTTAATGTTTGCGGCTTTAAAAGCAAAGCTCTTCGTTTCTGATGCAGGACAGCAACTTTTTCTGTTTGGTTCACTTATGATTTACTGGAACTGCACTGAAATGTTTTCAGTGCTGAATTATTTATGCTCATAAAAGCAGGGAGGAAACATGCTAACATTAGCTTAGCTGTTCAGCAATATGTCTTGGATATAAACACTGAGATGGAGCTTAATGTTTTTAAAATGTTTACTGAATTAACTCAGGTTCAACCGGATCTGGAACATTAATAATTTATCCTTAGTTTGTCCTCAAACCAGGAGATGCAGTTTAGCCCAAACAAAAATTATAAATCCTGGACAGATTTTGTACAGGCAAATGTCTTTTAACACCTCACAATAAAGTAGAACATTTACAAAATATTTTTATTAATTTGCAGAGAAGTTACTAAACTCAGACAGGATGAAGTTGGTAACTGGATGAAAACCAGCAGCCAAGTGGTTTGAAATGAAAGAAAACATGTTTAATAGTTTTATTTTAATCCTCCACACATTTAAAAAGTGTGCAAAAATTAAACCAATATACAGTTAAAACTAAAAGTTTACATACACCAAATAAAACATCACAATCCTTTTTGTTTTAGATCAGTTAGAATCACCAAAAATGTTTGAATATATCAGATTATTTATAAATGCCTTCAAAGTCTGAAATTTACATACATTTTTCTCAATATTTGGTTGATGGTCCAACTTTTGCTGGAGTTTTGACCCATTCTGACACAAGAACAAAATCCAAAGACCTTGTGAGGATGATGCTGATCCTCATAAAGCAGAGTGATTATACACAGTGACACGTGAACTGAAAAGCCGCTCGGTGAGGAGGAAGCCATTACAGCAAAGAAAACATCTAGAAACCAGATGGTAGTTCCCAATGCTGAAGGAAATGCAGGTAAAGTTATAGTTCCAGCTGTAAATGCAACACCTTGAGTTAGAGTCTTGAAAATTATTCATAACAGAAAACAAACATTTCCAAACGTTCAGTCAGAAGTTAGGAATCTTTGTACATAAACAGTTCATATTTTGAATTCTTGAATATCACTTTAGGAATTTAAATAATTGGGTCATCAAATGCCAAACATGTATAATCTGTAATGTGTGAGGAATTAAAGGCTTTCAGGTTGAGTAACTCCAGTTAATATTCATAAACGCTCATAAGAGCAAAGATTAGTTGAATTTTAATCTTTTTCCCCTCCTCTTCTCTTTGAATCACTGTCGGATTCTCTGCAGGCCGGCTACACTAGTTAGCACCAACCCTGAGGTTTCACACACACGCAGCGCAGCAGACAGGCGGCTGCTCTCTTAACCAGTGTAACAGCGCCCTCCGGAGGCCAGCTAGAGGACCGTTTCAACATCCTTCAAACATCCGTTAGTTTTGTTTTGCCTTCAAATCCTTTCCTGTTAAAATGATAATAAAAATAAAACAGTTTTCATGTGAAACATGTGAAGAGTCCTCCGCTCCATTTCCGGCTCTGCCTCCACCTGCATGTGTTTGTTTGGCTGCTTTTCCACGAGAGCGTCCCTGCCAACTCCTCGTATAATCCACGGGGTAAATAAAAATGGATTTGGCTGGAGCAGACTCTCAGTAAGCTGCCTTAAACCAAACAGAGCTCTACTGAACAGTCTCTCATGTACATCACCACCTTTATTACTGTTTATTAAACCAATGTTAGACCTGCATGTACACATCTCCCCCATATTAACTGAAACAGCTCAGATGCTGCCTAAAACACTTACATCTCAACCAAACCCAGAAGTAAAACAATTTTCTCTTTGGTGACAATTTCCCTGTGAGGAAAAGCAACATAATTTTTGCTGATTTTAGAGAGCAGAGGGTGTAAGGGAGAGTGTTTCCTGGCACGGCGCTCTGGCCTCCCTCCGTCTCCAGAGGCCTCACACGACAGACGGGTCGCAGCGAAGCCGCAGTTTAAATCCGGTGTGCAGATGGACACCAGTAGTTGTTCTAAATCCCGAGCGCCTTGGCACCGGGCGAACGCAGAGAGGCTGTGGCGTTATCGGGGCGATGTGATAGCTGCTCCGTGGATCACATGTGGGCCAGACGGGACTCAGGTACCATCAGCTGTCAGAGATGTTCTTGGACTGGATTTATTTTTGCTTTTGGATCATTAATTCTGTACAGGCTCACCCTCTCAAATCATTATGCTGTTAACCACTTTCTGTCGCAGCTCTTTCTGACTTTGTCTCTACAACATCAGAATAGTAATGTTTAGGATTCGTGCAGAATAATCTTTTCAGTAAAAATGGAAGTCTCACTATTCAGATAGGAATCGCTCCATGTTGGCCAGACAGCGAATAAACTTCCTAATTCCTGCTCAGTTGATCAAAGTGGAAAACTGGCTCTTATTGGGGAGAGCTTTAATCACACATCTTATTTGTTCTGGTTGGTACTCATCTCGTTTTGTTTTTTATTATTTGACGTGATGCTGAGGAATCCAACTGTTAAAGTCCAAATGCTCTGAAATGAAGGCATTTCCTTTGCCTTCATGAATGTTTGTAATTTAAAAATATAAAATATGAACAGGAACATCTCAATGTAGCAGGGATTTTTTTAGGATTCTGCAGGCCCATGAATATCTCTATTGCTATCCATATATCTATAACCATCCATCTATTTATTTTATCCAATAGATGGATGGGTTACTAGTTGTCATAATGTTTCTTTTACCTGCAATAATCTTCTACAGTAGAAGGAGGAACTGGATATTCCTGATTTTCTACATTTAGATTTTATATCCTGGAGTGAACAGAGGGTGCACTTATTTTCACCGTCACTCTGCTTGTTTTAGATCTACTTTAATCTACCTGAATAGTCAGATGTGTCATTTTTAGTGGTTTGTCTCCACCCTCTGGACATGTAGTGTAACTGCAGATTGTTTTGTATTGCCTGTAGTTTAGTTCAGTGGGTAGAAATCTTTCCCTTCAGCCAGTCAGTGTGTCGATGATGGATGTTAAATCTGAAGCTTGTTTTTCTCAATCTTTCCTGCAGATACTTTCTTAATTGACAATAATGTTCCAGTTTTATGTAGCTGCTGCTGTTCCTCTCATCTGATGAGTCGGTGAGATCTTCTCTCTGAGATGTTGGTGAAAGCGGCTGCAGATGGCTGGTAGTCGGGCCGAGTGCCGCAGTGTTTGCAGCAGATGGTGGAGTGCTGAGCTGATGGATGCTCTGTCTAAAACTCCAGACAAGAAACCTGCTGCTCCCTCATCATCTGAGGAAACTCCGAGTGGCTGAGCAGGACGAGGCTTCATAGCTCTCAAACATCCAGACAACACACACAGAGAGTGCTGATAAATGTTTTGGCGCCTGATTTATTAGAGCCATAATGTGGTTTGTATTCCGCCCCGCTGAGACTTGTTATTGTTTGATGGGAAAGAGGCTGTTGAGGACTGCAAAATGGAGCTCTGCTTATAAGCTCGGTCCGATGATGGACAGAAAAATGGAGCAATTTTGGATTTGATTATCAACATACAGTACCAATCATTCTTTCATTTAGGGTTGCGTTTCAATTGGATGTTACTTGTATTGCAGTTATACTGCTTATATTACTTATATTGTTTTCCTTCATTGTAAATCTCTGGTTTAAGATCTGCCCACAAGTTTTCAATTGGGTTCCGATCAGGTAAGGAAGGAAGACATGTCAAAAGGTTTTCATGACTTTAATGACTTTACTGACTTGGCATGCAGACCTGGATGCTTGTGATGAAGTATTGTCCCACTTGAAAATCATTGTCTTTTTGAAAGATGCAGACTTCTTCCTGAACCACTGCTTGAAGGAAATGTCTCTAAAAACTCATAATAGGTAGTGGAGTTCATTTTGAGCCCTTCTTCAATCTAAAACGGTTCAGCCAGCTAGAAATCTATTTCTTGGCCCAGTTTTAATACTTCATCTTTTTGTTCAGTGGTAATTGATTTTCAGCCATGTCTCTGAGCTCTGGACATCTGGTACTTCTTGGTAGTTAGCAGACATAGAATGTGCTTGATTTTTAAAAAATTCTGAGCATTTCTTTCTTTCTCAACAGGTTTGTTGCGACCTTGTTTTCTATTTACAACAAAAGCTAGATGGTTCTTTGATCACGCTCCAATATTTGAGGAATTTCAAGAGTGTTGGATCCTTCTGAGAGACTTTTGGTTATTTTGGACTCTTTTTGGTCTTGTGCTTTCACCCATTTTGTCTCAAGAAAAGAAACTGCCTAATTGTCATGTACACTTTGATATTGGGTGTTGCCCTCCATCACCCAGTGGAAGCGGTGGAGGACGCCTCCATAGGGTGGAGCCGTCCTCCTAGTCTTTGCCTTAGTGTCCCAGGAGTCGTAGGGTAGACCAGTGTTTCCCAACCCTGGTCCTCAAGGCACACTGCCCTGCATGTTTTAGGTATTTCCTTGCTTCAGTGCAGCTGATTTCAATTGATGACTGATTAACAGGTTGAATCAGGCACATTAAAGCAGGGAAACCTCTAAAACATGTAGGACAGTGTGCCTTGAGGACCATGGTTGGGAAACACTGGGGTAGACGACGACTACTAATCCAAGTCCATCATGCTTTGGTGAAAAACAATTATTCCTGAGGGGAAAACATTTAAAACAGATGCCAATCTTCCCAGAACTGGACGTCCCAGCAAATTCAACAATGTTTCACAATGTTTTTCATCCTCTTACTCGCTACGTCTGAAACAATCCAAGTCTCGTTTAAGCTTGCAAACTCTTGCAAATCTCTGAAACCCAAAGTCATTACATCACTGAACTGACCCATGAAGAGTCTGTCCAGATGTCCTCCAACCACATGACTGCACCTCAAGGTTTTGACTCTACATGTGTATAAAACAACTGAATTCAAATTCAATTAAATTCAAAACACTGTATTGGTTCCAAATGTAGATTTAACAAAATAATGTAACATTTACTACTTTAGTTCACTGAAAATATCTTTTCTGCTTGACAATGTGTTGATTCACACAAACCACCATTAATAGCAGTTTGTCTCAATCTCCTGTAATAAAACACGCCACAAATAAAAGAAGTAAGATTGTATATGTGAGATTAAAACTTAGCTATAATTTCTAAAATATGTTTTCTGCAAATGTAAAAATGTAAATTGATAAGAGTAAACTGTCTTTAATTACACTCACCTGCCTGTTAATTTCCCATTTAGCTCTTAGTTTTTTACAACTTTATAATTTTAGCTCCTTGTGTGAAAACATGTTGCTGATCTTGAATCTGTTTAAATCATTTTTAGCTAATGGATATCACATTTCTATTATATCCTCACTATTAGCTGCTAAGCTAATACTCATGACGGTGAATTTATGGAGAGGTATCGTTGAACCCAATGTAGCCACAGGTCTATGTGTGTTTATATGCACAGGCAGTAATAATAAGACAGTAATAAGGGATTTAGAGGACTAAACTGTGGGCCAAACCGCCACCAGGAGTCAGCCATCACTTGGCTCATGAATCATCTTTGTTAATTGCGTTCACCATCAAATATGCACAAAGGAGTGCTGTACCTTCAGAAATGACGGCACTTACAGATATCCCCACCGTGTTTTTCTTTGACACCAACAGACTCCTGGTTCTGTGTTCCCCTCTGTTAGATGTGCTGTGATTTGATATATTGGGTCTTTTAGCCCCCACTTTGGCTCAAATCCAAGGCCCATTTGTACAGATGGGATTTTACGTGGGCCATTTTAGCAAAGCACCCTTCCCATAAAGCCAAAGTGTCTCATCACTTCATAATTGTGTGATTATGGTCAATTGCTGTGGTTGGGGTGACAGATTCTATTTGAGCCCAACAGATGCTTTTATCATATTTTAGATCTCCATTTGACCTTAATCAAGCGTTGCATGTATGAATAAAACAGGGAGATAATATTTTAGTGATGAGGCGGATCAGGTGGGAGACGCCAAGGCTCTGAGGAAAGATCAAACACAAACGAGAGGAATACAAACTGCAGGGGCCTCCAGACTGTAGAAGACTGATGAATTACGCCACCATGTGGGAGGTAGAGTACATTGCAGCTAGAGTATAATTTATGATTGGAAAGTACATTTAAACTACAATAAACTCGAATTAGATGTTCTTGCGTTAACATGAATTAGGCTTTAGTACTCCACATTATAAAATACTTCCATATGTGTTATATTTGAAAAAAACCTTTAACAGAGTCTGAATCTTTTCACACACTCCTGTTCTGAAAGAGCTGTGTTATGGCCCAAAAAAGTAGCAGATTCAGAATAATCATTATTTCTTACTTTCTGTAAAGAAGTGGTAAAATAAATAAAGCTGCTAATCCATGAAATCTAAAAGCTTAGAAACCAGGTAGACAGGAAACCTGACCATTGTGAGTCTGTGCAAACACTCACCTTCCCATTGGTGGTTGAGCAGCTGCAGGCAACTTTTTACTAAACTTAACGTCTCAGACACAACATTTAAAGTTTTAGTATTTAAGATCCTGACTCTCAGTTTTAATAATAGGTTAATCTTAAGATGCAATACTTATCATACACAGTTTTATGATAGTAATCATTAGCTGCATTTCTACTACAAATGTTTGTCCATTTTCTGCTAATGTCAAAAAAACCTTTGCAATTGTGGTGTTTCAT